>NC_140128.1:52034370-52275668 GCF_964035555.1 Netta rufina
AAGAACTCAGTGAATATCATGTTTCAGCAATCACTGATGTTTTCTTCAGGTTAGGTATGAAACACAGCAATAAAGTTATCTCTCAGCTTTATAGAACCCAAACTATTTGATGGTGTCTCTGTAAGATCAAATGGAAATTAAAATCTGCGGAGGAAGTTCAAATGAAGCTTCCAGCTAAAACTGCAACATAAAAAGCTCAAAGTTAATTGATAAACTCCAGGCAGAGAAAGAAGCCTCTAGGCTTGGCTTGGCTGTTCTCTCAAACTACAGTAGTTCCAATGACTGCTTGGCTTTAATCATACATCTAGTCGGAAGGAGGACCAGGAGGTCTACCTGAGCTCTGCACCTACAGGCTGCCTACAGAGCCTGACAGAAGGTAATTTTGGTAAGGTTTTCAGGGCTACCCTCTACAGTCAGTAGGTCTCACCTTTCTGTCTAGGGAGGAAAGAAAAATGTTTCTTACATTGGTAACGTCAGTGCAAACTCTTTGCAAACTCTTTGCAAACTTTGCCAAAGTTTTCACAGGAAAAGCTACCACAATTCACGATTTAATTTTCATAAACAATCAGCATGGAAATTTATTCCTGGATAAGATTTTTTTTTTAATCAAGAATTTAGAGACTATAGTCCACAGCACAATAAACCAACTTTTTTTTTATTATTTATTTATTTATTTTTTTATTATAAGGTCCTAGCAAGAAACTTAACTGACAGAGTTCTTTATTTTTTTGTTTTGTTTTGTTTTGTATTTTTTTCCAACTCAAATGTTGCTCATGTAGATATATAAAAATTTTCATTTCTGATTTCATATTTACCATGATGTGGAAGACGTCAGTGACAAATGCTGGCCAGACAAAACCCATAAAATTGGTTTTATAGTGGAAATGTGGTTTCTTACTACAAGATCCCATCAGTTGCACTGGCTATCTTTGAACTCAGAGAAAGCAAAAAGTGCAGTTAGCAGGGTATTCACCCTATACAAACCAGCGTCCTAGGATCTCTCTGTGGTCCAAAATAACATGAATTTTCATTTTCCTAGTTGAGAGTCACACTACTCACCAGACCATTATAAAAAATAGAGTTCTCAGAAGAGTCTATACTCCAGCAATATGCTGGAGTTCAGTTTGTGGTGGTTTGGTGTTTTTCTGTCTGTGTGTGTGTTTGTATGTAAGTACCGGCTTTATTTTTTTATTATTTTTTGAAAATTTTGCCAGGAGAGGAAAGTTAATTGAAATGTGGAGTTACTTCTGTCATTTAATAATTAGCAAGCACTCAGAAAATATATTATTCATTTTTTTAAAACATAAATAATTAAGATGTAATAATGACACTTTTATAATATTTCATTCTCTGTGAATACTCTCCAGGATTTCCTTACATGCTAAACCTACACTTTGCTCCCAGCTAGTAAATGTCTTTTTTGCAACATTCACTTTAAGCAAATGGGGCAAAGGGATCTCAACTTCCTTTCCATTTAAATATCTGTGAGAACATCTTTAAGAGCTCCCCCTTCTCACCCCCCCATACCTAGAAAATTAGTCCTTTTTAAGTATCCAGACTTTTAGGCATTCTTATTATGCAACTAGAATGAGTTACAACCAGAATGCATCTGAAAGTGTGGGTTTTTTTTTGTTTGTTTGTTTTGTTTTGTTTTGTTTTTAGCATGTTAAAGCATGTAAGCATTACACACCTAGAATTTTGGAAGCCCAGAGTTTAAGACTAATGAAATGGGTTATGACTAAAAGTGACAGGTCCATGTTTCAGTTAAAGACTCTGTAGTTTGTTTGGCTTATTTAGAAATTAATATTATATAAAGACACAGCTAGGCCGAATTCCAGGAAAGCACGTTCTCTTACTTTATGATCAAAGATCCGAGTCCTGCAGACAGCTGGGTAGAGTTCCGGCATGTTCCAGTCTCCTCTCTCTTCCACACATGTAAGGCCATTGAACCTGAAACTATGGCCTTCTTCATGCTGCAGTGGCAGCATGAATATACAGTGCTTCAGAGCAGTACAATAAAGCTACAGAATAAATGAAAATAATCCCAACCACTTAGTATTTTTTTTCCTGATTTATACTGTTGTAAATACAAGGAAATCAGGCCTAGTTACTTTCTGGGAATATTTGTGGTTGTAAACCCTCTAGAATTTATTCTTCTCTTTTCTGATAGTATAAAGCAGAGTTAAAGCCAATGCAAATGTAATTTACATTAAGAAACTTTCCTCTGTCAGTCTTATGTAAGCATATATTAGCATAAATGGGAAGCACAAAAACTGCAAGTGCAAGCTTTACTGTACTATGTCATGAATCAACTGTATATTTTTGTTAAGTTCTCTTATTCTTATTTTAAAATAACTTTTTAGTATCTAAACTGAAACAATTAAAATCAGTGGTTAGATTTGCCCACTAACCAAAGTGCTTGAAACTCTCCAGTGAATGCTGAAAAACACCAGTAAGGATTCATGAAAACTCCCCCAGAGGAAAAAAAAAAAAAAAAATGATAATAATAAAAATGTTAGGAGAGGAGAGATTACAGGGTCTGCTGCTGCAAGGCACAAGGAGCGTAGGAAATCTGACAAGGACATGCCCAAGTTGAATCAGTGAACCATGAGTGTTAAGGTTAACAAGAACCAAAACCAGAGGATCAGACCACCATGGCCAATAGCCAAATTAATGCCTTGCAGAAAACAACAAAAGAAGGCAGAGGAAAAGTTTGCCAATAATCAACTGAATGATGACTGCAGTCTTGGTGAAGCTCTGTCTAGCCCATCCAAATGGTTTGCTTCACTGATGCCAGCTACTTTATCAGGTATATCAGTAACCATATCAGTTGTAACATGTACAGAATTGCTGAGATCAACAGAAACCCAGCTCTTGGAAAGAGTTAAAACACATGATTAGACACAGGGCCAAAATCAAAGGGCCTTCTCCCATCCTACGGGTGGTGCTATCTCAAAGTATAATCTCACGCTGGGGTGGCATAATGTTATTTATCAACTAACTTGCCTATATTTGAGATGGGCAAGACAGAGACTTCTGTTTAGCATGCATTTAAATGCTGCCAAGCAAGAACTGTGGCTGTGACAACCGTCTTGTAAAGTTCTCAATAGGAAAACAAGAAAGGAATGAAACAATGAATATAAGGTGTGTGAATATGTGGACACATGGTGTAATATACCCCTGTCATAAACACTCAGCACTGAATGAGAGTAGGAACAGAGAGAAGAAACAAGAGGAGTTGTAGAACTGGGTGATCTAAAGCTTTTACCCACTTTTCTACACCTGTGCTACCTCCCCAGCAACTAGTGGTCTACTAGTTGGTGATACATAAATATGCCAGCCACGACTGAGTTACAGAAAAGAACATAGTTCATTCTCCTCTTCTTCTGGTCTGATCTGCAGTGACAAACGGGAAAGGAAACTGTAAGAAATCCTTTGCCTTCGCATGCTACCATGAGATGTGCCTCATGTTACCAGTTATATTAACTTTACAGTCAGGTTCAGCACAAAGCTCTCAGAATATCTCCTTTAAAGGTGTGTGTTGAGAAATAAGTAGCAAGACTCCAAACCTTTCAACAACCCCTTCAGAATTTTGCCTGAAGAAGACAATGAGTGGAGTGGGCAAAGCTGAAAAATCAAAATGATGAAAGGTATTAGTATAAACAGCACCTGCCTCACAAAAAAAGAGAAAGAGACAATAAAATATATAATAATAATAATAATAGTAATAATAATAATAATAATAATAAACAAATTTAATTTTCAAAGTGCTTTGGCATATTGTGTAATTTGATGCCATAATAGGTCACTAAGTCAAGTACCATAACTGGATTTTTTTAAAGGGTTGTATGTTTCATGACAACTAGCAACATTTGAAGCTATCTGAACTAAAATCATAGAATCATAGAATCATAGAATATCCTGAGTTGGAAGGGACCCTTAAGGATCATCAAGTCCAACTCAATAATGAGGATAATCAAATCTCATGCTTCAGTCTACAAAATGACCACCTATAGTAGTTGAACAAGGATTTTTCTTCCATGTGCTAAGTGCATAGTGGTTAGGTTGATTTATTTCCTTGCAAAGAGGAAGGTTTCCTTTTCCTCTGCCGCACTGGATATTTCCTGTGATGAGAAGAGGATACCAGCTCACTGTGCCAGGTATGCCAAAGATTATTTAGAAATCTAACTTGTAAGGAAAATCCACTGTATGTGAATTTAAGCTAATACATTTTTTCTTGCAAATTGGGCAGAATAAGAGAGTGTACACAGTTGGTTACAGCAAGTCAGCTGACAGGCACTAACTTGTTAAGCTGCCGTAATGCAATCATATATCACACTGTGCCTGTATCCTGAGGAGAAGTGGGACAAATAGCTGAGCATGCTAAGATGCCATGAAGTAAAGCCAGTTTTTTGCTTTATAGGCTTTGTCTTTTTTTTTTTTTGTCTTTTTTTTTTTTTCTTTTTCCACACACTTTTTGGATTTTCACAAACTGCCTGCAATGTACAAACAAGTGCTTTTGCCATTACTTTTTAAAAGCTAACTGCTATGTAATTTTGGAGTCTTCCTGTTCTTCTTCTCCATTTCTTCTTAAAAAATATACACAAACAAACACACTTTTATGAAGATAAATCCCAAATAGCTGTATATCTTTCTCTAAACTGTCTGATGAGGTGAATATTAAAACTCAGATGGAAATTCTCCTTTTGGTGAATTCTGCACAAGTGTTGGAAATTCTTTGCACACATGTCCACAACATCCACAGCTCCACTGACAGACCCAGGTAGGCTGAAAGAGCAATCAGGATACCATCTGTGTTTGGCAGAAGATTTCTAACCACTTTGCTGCTTTCTCTCTCTCATCTCCCTTAGTGTGAAGAGACGGAGGAACCCATGGAGATTCAGTGAGAATTTAAACAGAACATATTGAAGGCTGCACTGACAACTGTGGATTCAAAGCAGATGAAATATGAGTGCTGGAGCAGCAATGGTGCTATGGATTCAAAAGATATCTCAGAAGTGGCTAGCACAGACACCAGCTATAAGGGCTCGGCATGCTCTCCTTGTGCTCCCACATCCCCAGATCTACTTTTGTATGCAAGGTTTTACTGTTCATAGAAGCTTATTGCTGTTGATACTAACATGAGCAACTCCCTAAAGTACACGATGAAGCAAACATCATGTACATTGAATGAAGAATATTGAATTCATTCACTTTCTGAAAATATACATATTTCTCTACCTATTTTCATTTACCTTTAAAAAGGTGCCATCAATTTAAATAATACAGAATGTGGTTTTTTTGTTTGTTTGTTTTTTTTTTTTCTTTTTTGCCTGTTGTCTGTCATGCTAGTATCATGCACATATAATCCTCACATTTTCCATAGCTGTGCACAATTACTTTATTTTGCATAACTAAAAACTGGGTCGTGTTTTTGAGTTTCTTCTGGACAGACTTGATCTAGATGGACACAGATCCACTGTTGTCACTGGAATGATGATCTCTGCTACCCCAGACATGAATGTAATACTCTACCTAGGAAAATACCTGCAAAACTATAGAAAAGAGGAGAAGGACAATAAACAGATGGAAAACCTTATCTTCTTTGTAGCTTTCTAGACGCAAACTTTTATGTCATGCCAGTAGGACATTGGTGTTGAATTCAAAATAGATATTTATTTTTTTAAGGGGGGGGGGGAGGAGGAGGAGGAAGAACAAACTTATTTTTGTAATAGTGAATTACTTTTCAATACATCTGCCAGCCTCAGAGTATCATACCACATGCAAGTTAACATTACTGCATTACTTGGCAAATATATGCACATAGCTTGTATGTGTGGTGTTTTGCCAAAGCTTTTAGGGTTGAAGAAGACCAGAAATTTAAACAAAATGTCCTGCAACCCAAATCAGTCATGATATGTCCATTAATTTAGAGTCTGTTGAATTATATGATTCCATTTGTTGTTCTGTTGGGAAACACATACGGTTTCTGTGATTATAGCTAGAAATGTGACCGTGTAAAAGGGGCCAGAAAACAGTAAGATCAAGCCAGTTCTTGTTCTGCTTCCTCAGCAAAAATGTCAAACTCTGATTGCAAAATTTTTATTGGGCGTTGTTTTCTTATTTATTTATTAAAATATTATAGGTCAAATTGAGATGGGCTGTAAACAGATCAGCAAGGCTCACCAAACTAATAATAAAAAAGTCAAAAAATGTACTAGGGATATGGCCTATCTAGCCCAAAGTAATGTTTTTCTTTCCAAATAATTATTTTAATAACCTGCAATATCAAAACTCCTTACTACCCTTAAGGTAGGAGGAGAGGGGTAAAAGACAGAGAACAGTTTTATTTTTGAGATACCTGCCTGAATTTGCAGAATGGATGACTTGAGAACATATCAGTTTGCTACAGTGCATAGTTTATCCAGACATCTTAACACTTAGGATGCTGTTAAGTATTTTATAGGGAGTCAAAAAGATACAATACTGTCCCAAAGATGCTAATGTTTCCATGAAATCAGAAAACCAATCTGAAAATTACTGAAAGTAATAACAACCTTCCAAACATCATTTTCAGAGTTTTTTGTTTTTGTTGTTTTTTGTTGTTGTTGTGTTTTTATTTTCCTTCTGAGATAAATTAAAACACTATAGCCTGCTTACCTCATACTCATATTAAAAACAAAATTTTGAGGTTGCAGCATCCACAAGGCTGAACAGGTTTTAAACCCCATTCCATTTTAAATTTATTTATATATAGATGGGAGACTGTTTAATGATGTTGCACTTACTTGAAAAATTGGCCCAAAGTGCTATAATCAGAAATTACTGAGAACTAAGTACCTTTGAAAATCTGCTCTTTATTTAAGTACCTATGTGGGAGTTGAGCTTGTTAAAAATCATTTTGGTTGCTTAGCAGATGCAAAGGCCAAAAACTTCACTGAGATTTTACAAAATACACGCTATCAAAATTTCCCAAATTGGTGTCTTTGAGTTTGTTTGTTTGTTTTTTTTTTTATTTATTTAAGAACCCCTTACAAATCTTCCAAAATAAATGGAACACCATTGGGAAATTAAGTTTATGTGCAACAAGTGGTTTTTTGTTTGTTTGTTTGCTTGTTTGTTTGTTTTTGTTTCTTAAACTCCTCAGAGTCTAAGAAAAACACAAAAAGTATTTGGACTACATACTGAAACAGGCATAAAACAGAAGTTAGGAGTTAATGTTCTTGCAAAGGAAGAGATCAACTGTGAAATTCTGCAGAAATCAGCACATCTCAATGCATTCAATGATAACATGGCAAAAGTGGTAAATGCTGGGGTGATGAAATGTGCTATATGTAGATACATATAAAATGAAACGTTGAGAAAAACATTCTTACATACAATACTTTACTACTCAATGGATAAAGCTTGCATTTAAAATAGAAAATTCTAAGAAAAATATCAGCTCACTAGTTATTATGAAAGAAAATCAAGTATTCAGTATCTTTAGGAAGAGACTGGAGAACAAAAAGGAAACCTCATCATACCACAGTATAAATCCAGGATTGGCCAATTCCTTGAGTTTTCAGGGTTCAGTTTCCAACCCATAAAAATAATGTGTTAAAATGGTAAAAGATTATGACACAAGTCAGAAGGATTTCAGCATGGAATAGCTTTTCTATAGGAATGCCTGAGGATGTAAGAACTATTCTGCCTGGAAATTGGGTAACATAGGGAGGACAGGTAGAGGTTTACAAAATCCCAGTTGTCCTGGAGATGTTGGGTAATGATCAGCTATTTCCTATTATCTTCCTGTTCAAAGGGCCTTTAAAGAAACCACCCTCTAAACAAACAGAAAGTATTTCCTTATGCAGCAGATAGCAGCTTTGTGGAGTTCCTTGCCAAGGAAGGCTGAAAAGCATTTACATGGGTTCAAGGGATAGAAGAAAGATCTGCCAGCTACTAGACAGAGATCAGGCTCAGGAAATCCTTTAACATAAGAAGGATCTTAATTTGAACATAAGAGGATTCTTGAGGCATATGACAGTGGAAGATTATATATGTTTCCCATGTCTTATGGTACGTTCTTATATTTGCACTTACATCTACTGTTTGATAAAGCATACTGTGTTGAATAGACCCTTAGAATGACCCACTATGGATTTATTTATTTATTTACAGTCTATTAATGCAACAAGTCTCTACTTAAGACACTCATGACTGGTCATTTAGTGTATACAGTGTGATGCCCAGGAGAGTGTTGCAAAACCATACTTGTTGAGAGTATTGTGAAATGTCTTGTGTCACATACCAAAATGAAAGCAATTGCAGTATCGAGCTTTTGTTTAAGCATAATTTCTTTGAACATAAAGGAAGAGTACAGAAAAGAGTGAGAAGTGTCTATTGTTAATATAAAGCATGCTTTATTGGAACTCCCATGGTAAGATACCGTAGCAGTACAATTCATCTCACAGACTATGATGGAAAGAGCTAATACACTATACAGAAGAACAATTAGTGAACTAACCAAAAGGTGTATATTACAATGCTTTTGTGCAAAACGTGGAACTTGGCACTTCACAGGGAGGTAAGAATGTCTCTTTGTATTTATTAGGTGCATTAAAAAAGTCAGTCTCAAAAAAAAATTAGGTTTTTCTGTGACCAGTATAGTAGTCAATCCGATGGAATACAGCAGAAACATTTCTAAATAATATAGTTGTTTCTGAATAATTTCTCCAATTTACCCACTTTTCAATGAATTTCAGAATACCTACCAAAGTTGAATAGCTATGGGTTTCATGTCATCCTTGTATTGATGCAATGGCAGCTGCATAATACTGCCTGGCGCTGCAATATGTAATTTAAATTAGTTCTTAAGAATTTACTAATATAACCCTTTGTTTAAGTTCATGGGCTAGCTTCACCCCTGATGGCAACCCAATGAAAGCACTGAATTTGAATAATGTTAACATTATGCGTTGATTTAAAGATGTTGACAGGATAGCATTTCTGACATCAAAATCACAGAAGTTGGAGAAAGAGTTCTGGAAATGTCAAAAATGGAGAACTGCCAGTGTTCATTGGATTAGCAGCATTTGCAAACTACTACCCGGCCAACAAGAGGCATTATGAAGAAATTTGTGATCAAAAGTAATCTCCTGGCTTAATCAGCTAAAATCCTATATGACTAATGGCAAAAGTTCTTTCTCATGCATTCAAAAATATTGATAGTTCCATGATTGAAAATAAGTTTGATTTTTTTTCATTTCATTCACATTGTGACTTGAACAATTCTGAATTGTAAGCAGGCTGGGACAACAACGATAGAGAGAGAAAATCAAATAAAATTCAACTTTGAAATATAAATAAATGTCTGAGCTAACACACCTGAGAATGATATGGGAATGCTTTTTGCCTATTCCCTTGCCATCTCAGAAACATGAGGTTACAGATTTACAAAGGAACTTGAAAAGTTTGAGGTTAAGTTTTCAGCTGTCTCTGATGTTCAAGTTCAAAACTTCTGGCACTTCTCCCTTGTCCTCATTAGATCTCACTGATCTAGATAGCAAAAAAAAAAAGTTATATTACCACACTTGAACACACTGGAAATTTGAATTAACCTTCCTTTGAAAAACACTAGTAAAAATTTAGAGAATAATCATCTTAAAAAAAACACCAAATTATTAATGTTAACAAGGTTGCATCGATCTCCAAATACCATCACATTTTCCCATAAATGATAATGTCTTACTTCATTTCATCACGTTGCTAAAGCATTCTGAACTTGGAATTAATTGTAATCTAGTTCCTTGTTAGCTCAGCATCAGTTACTGGAAAAAAGGGAAGGGAAAGGAAGGGAAGGGAAGGGAAGGGAAGGGAAGGGAAGGGAAGGGAAGGGAAGGGAAGGGAAGGGAAGGGAAGGGAAGGGAAGGGAAGGGAAGGGAAGGGAAGGGAAGGGAAGGGAAGGGAAGGGAAGGGAAGGGAAGGGAAGGGAAGGGAAGGGAAGGGAAGGGAAGGGAAGGGAAGGGAAGGGAAGGGAAGGATATTTTCAGTGCTGCAAAGTTGTGTTTTATCACAACTTTGTTGAAAGTGAGACAGTCATAACACACACACAGATATAATGTATATATATGTGTTTGAATTGTCATAATATATATATTATATACATGTGTGTATTTGAATTGCCTCAGTGAGGAAGAATAACATGGTGTGCAGAGAAAAGGGAAGTAACAAACATGGTGGTTAACCCACACACTAAGAATACTCTGAGTGTTCTGGTTAATTACAGAGAAGCCAATTGTTTCATCTGAAAGATGGCTCCTTATTTAAGTATACTCAGAAAATGGTTAATTAGTTTACTTAACCAACTGTACTTTTACTTCACCTTATTCTTTGTGCTCTGAATGACGTTAAATGTATTTTACTTAATCCATGTAATTTGATTCATTTCCCTTTAATTTTGTTACAAAGTATCAATGTGAATCATTGAAACATCTAACTACAGATCTCTCTTTGGGGTGAAAAATAAGCAAAGGAAAGAAAAGTAATTTAATTTAGCCTTAATAAGCTGCAGACTGATGTTTACAATAAATCAGTCACTATTACCATCCTTAATAGTTGTGAATGAGACAGAGCAGATGTGGATATTTCTTTTCTCTTCTTTTTCTTATTCTTAGGGGCTGAATCTTACTTACATTCTTCTAAAATGAGCACATGTGTTACTCAAGCTGGTGTAGAACAGGACTATTTTATAAAATAAGTATCAAGGCCAACAGTCTTTTAGTTCTTCAGGTTTGTTTTCTTAAAAAGAAGATGGATGTTCAGTTTCCTTGCAACATTTAAACAGACGTGACAGTCTATAAACAGCAGGAAAAGTGAAGAAAAGATCCTTACAGGTTAAGTGTTTTCATTCAACTTGTGTGTAATATCCTTATACAATAAGACAGTTCCTTAGAACAGAATTGTAGCTATACAAAATCTATTGGTTTCATTTTACAAATCTATTTGTTCTTGATTTTCTGCAGATATTGGAAATAATAATAATAATAATAGTAATAATAATAATAATAATAAAAAGGCTTTTCTGGAAAATCTTTCCAGAAAAAAAAAATAAATGAAAAATAAATAATAAAATAAAAATCCAAGTAAGACAATAACAGTTAATACTCTGGTCATACTGCAGACACAGTTTGCATTAGCCAATGTGTCTGTACTGCAGGTGTCAGTCATGAAAAATATAGGAACTAAATGAGGAAAAATTATTTTTCAAAATTTCTTACTCTAACCAGCCTACGAATATTTAGAACTCACCTTATGTTTCTACAAGATTACTTCCTTAGTAGTTTTATCTCTGGAATTACACCCAGGATGAGATACACTCTCAGCATATTTTTAGAAAGTTTATGAGAGCTAAGAAAGGCAGAGAGGAGGAGTACACAGGAAAAACAAAAATATTTTATGCTTTTGCAAGCAATTAATTCCACAGTATAAATGTCTGAAAAGGGAAAGGTGCTGGATAGCAAACCTGCACGCTAATGCATACCAATATTTAAAAACTACACAATGTGCTTTTTTATCCAAGGATCTTTACAAAAATGAGTATTTGTTATTCCTCTTTAGAGATATTGTGTTTTGCTAAAGGTCACTCAGCAAGCTGAAACATGAGCAGAAGTGAGGTGTTCAGTCTCCTGTGTCTGTATCCTATCCACCACAAGGAATCATGGTCCTGCTAAGATGAACAGCTATGAAGAGAGGCTTTTGTCTGATTAATCTTTTGTCCTGTCAGGTTCACGACACCCTTTGCAAAATTGTAGTTCAAGGTTTTGTGATGTTTACCTTACATATCACCACTTTTTTTTTTTTTTTCCCTGAGATTTTTATAACTCAGGCATGAAAAATTTGCTCCAGGGTGAAAGTTGGCATGAAAGTGTCTCCAGTCAGGACCACAGGTTTTTTTGTTGTTGTTGTTTTTGTTTTGTTTTTATTTGTTTTTGTGTTGGTTTTTTTTTGTGTGTCTGTGTGTGTTGGTGTTTGTTTGTTTGTTTTCTAATTTATTTATTATTTATTTGTTATTATTGTTGTTATTTGGGGGTTTTCTTTGGTGAATACTAACTTTGGGGAAAAAAAAAAGAAAAAGTGAAAATATTTCCAAGTGCAACAAGATCATTTTCTCAAAACATTACACAGGCAGAAATGTAATAAAAATGCCATGCCTTAATTCAAAATTAACCCATTCTTAGTCACTCTGTCCTCTTTTCCACCTGAGTTATGCAGGATTGGAAGTAGGATTTATTTATTTTTTTTATAATGCTGTTTGTTTTTTGTTTGGTTGTTTGGTTGGTTTTGGTTTTAGTTGTTGCCTTTTGTCTATTTTTTTGTGTTTGTTTTTTGGTGGTTGTGTTTTTCTTTGTTTGTTTTAAAGTAGTCTACTGCGGTAAAACAGCAATAGCAGGAGAGCTGTGAGATCTTTTTACTCTAGTGAGTAAAGTCACTAGAACTCTCAGTTTACGATGATTTGGCTGAAGTTCTGCAAAAAAGGACAAACATTCCACTTCCCTCAAATTAACAGTCAAGTTCACCTTCAAGTGGTGGGCCCCATCATAGCATTAAGGAGGGTACTAAAATTTGCCCTTGCTCCAAATTGGCTGTGGGTATCCCAGAGCATGACTGGGTATACTTGGGAAAGCTACTCAGCTCAGCCATGGGAGATGTGCTTTTCCCAGGGTTGGGATAGAAATAAGTTCTATTCTGATTTAATATTTTGTGTGTTTTTCACTGGGTTGGTGCCCAAGCTGCCTCAAATTCACAACCATTATTACAAGTTTCAGATACTCTTTCCAAACCTCATACCCCACCTCTCTTGCAGACATGGTGTGAATGATAAGAGACAGGCTTCAGTTTTTCCATTGAGGCAAAGGGCCTTTTATTAAAGCTTCTAATATGGAAAATATCTTACATGCAATGCTTTAGATCACATATTAAACATGCTTTATATGATTACTTACTCCATCAAGAAAAGTAAAGCACACACTACCGGAAGAAAAACCTGTACCTGTACCTTTTCTGTACCAAAGAGGTTAAAATCTGACCTTACACAATTGCAGTACTGGCAGCACATGATTGTCTTTTGGTCCACGTCTCAACTGCACAAGCAAGAAATATACTCCCACACCTTTTTACACACAAAAGGCATATTTTTCAATGTAACAAATGTATCTTTAAATAAACAGCTATCGGACTTCCAAATTCAGGACTTCATACAAGGGAAGTCTGGCTTCAATAATGATAATTTTGGAAAGAATTTGGGGTAATGTTAGGGAATATGGATATTTAGGACTTCAGGAGAACAGGGATGTGTATCCGCATTTCTGAGACATTTATTTTGCATTATGTTGTCCTATTCAACTGTTGTGTAGATTTAAGATTACGAAGGTATCAAATCCCCCCCAAAGTATTTTTTTTCCTCATAAAAATTATATTTCTGCCCTCAACGAGATGAAAGACAAATCTCTCTCTTAATTTTAGTGCCCTGAATAAGAGTCTAAAAATCTCCCATTCTTAAACTGTCTTTTGAAAGATCATGTGGTGACAGGCCACACCAAAATGCCTACAGGGAGAGCCAAATCTTCTACCGTTTCTTTGCCCAAAGATTACTGCTTTTCCTCATCTCGTCTTTCTTCATTCCAATGCCATAGGACTTATTCGTCCTTACTTTGTCACAATGGCTCTTGCAAATCCTTCCTGGGACCAGCGTTTGCCAAGTTAAAGTCTGTTTAATCACTGCTAGGGTACGTACAGAGGGAAATGTTCAAGTAACTTGATATTTACAGGGCTGGAGCACCTTCCAGCGACAATTGGTTAAAACTGTATGATTGTATAGTGGTCTGAAAAAAGAGAAATAGTTTATTACAGATAAAAACATAGTAAGTTGTACAGTTTTAACTTTATAACCAGTGTTAGAGTTACAACAAAATTTCCAACTGTGAAAAGTTGCAAGGCAGGAAGGATATGTAGGCCCATAAGAGAGGAGAAATGGAAATTTTGATTGTAAGAGATATCCTTATCCCTTTCCAAAGCTGGTAAAGTTATTGTATTGCTAATTGGGACAGATTTAGGGTAGCCAATAAGCATTTTGAGATCAGCTTCAGTGAAATAAGGATTCACCTAGGTTCTTATTCTTCTCAGCAGGGAGTTCTGTAGCTGCTCATGCTTTCACAGATTACAAAAACAAAGCTTTTTAATATGTGTATTTATCATCCTCAATATCAAGAAACAACATGAAAAAATCCTTGAGATGCTGATAGCTTTGCAGTGTAAAAGCTTACTGGCTTCTTTATATTTTTCCTGCCTAATAACTTTGGATAACTTCCTGTTTACTGTCAGTGCATCTAATGCATATGTCAGCCTGGTGCAGCACTGACATGATATATGCATTAGACCACACATTGATAGCAAAGAGAAAGTTACTTGATTCTGACAGGACAAGAAAATTACCCACAAGCAGTAAAATATGGGGTTGCCATGTGACTATGTTCTGCTTCAAAACCATGTATCACATGGTGATAACATAAGAATTAGGAAAATGTCAGAGATATTGAAACTGCAAAACCAGTTATCTGGTCCCTTTGCCTGTATGTGCCCTGCATTAACACACATAACCAGTTTAAGTCCACTTACATCCTGTTGAGCTACTGATTTTTATTTTATGTTACTGTGCATTGTTTTCCACCACAGTCAGCCTGATTGCTACACCCCTTGTGCATTGTCTTGTTTCCCTTGAAGCACTAGGTGACTGCACCTTTGATGCAATTACTTCTGTTTGCAATGGTTTTGCTGTTCACCTACCCACACACACCTTCTGGTCACAGTGCCTGCACTGCCCTAAATTTACTTGCCAGACTGAAAGAGGTAATACAGTCCAGAGGAAAAAAAAAAGCAAGGTTGCAACAAATAACTTACTCTCAATAATAACAGTTTAGTGTCCTCCCCAGAAAAATGCAGGATTGCAGTGAATTAAGACTGAAATTCCTTGCAAAATTGTTGAGGTTTTAATTGGATCTGAAGTATCCAAATCATCAACTCAATGAAATTAAGGAAGAACAAAATTTATTAGCTACAAATAAAACAATACAGTTAAGGTATTCCACAAGGAATCCACTAGGCAAATTCTGGCATTTTATGTAGTTAATGTGAGGTACTGAAAGATAAGTCGTTGGTTAAAAGTCCTGTACATGTATTTTTGCCTTTACTGTGATTTGCATAAATGCCGACTGTGCTACCTGAAAGCGTTCCTGTCCTGATTTATGGGTGTGTTTGTATTGCTCATATCATAAATCTTCTCCTCTAGGACACTTCTGTTCTGGTATTTATTGACCAAAGACAATTTGCGTTAAGAATGTTTTGAGATCTTGCCAGATATGCACTAGGGGATATTTGAGAAAGCATTCAGTACTCAAGTGAATGAATCTAGGCAAGTGAATGATCTCACTACCCAGATAAACATTTTGCCATAATGTTTTAGTACCCTATTTTATTAAGAGAAACCTATGTCTCCATATGCATCTATTTACCATAGAGTCAATTCATTTAGGCCAAATCAAAATAAGTGCTGTAAGAAGATAATTTAGGCTACCAGCCTCAGGTTGGAGATTACAGTTCACTGAGAAAATCTTCAGCAGAGTCAGATCTTTTTCCACTAAATCTAGGTTGAGCCTAAGTACCACCCCACACTGAAACAAAGTGCCCAGGCATGCCCTCTATGCCCTATTTCTATTTTAAGAATTTTGTTTAGATATAACTTTTTTTTTTTTAAACCAATTATTATTATCAAACCTGAAATTACCTGGAAAGCTTTGATTGAAACGGGCACTTTGCACTGTTTGTTGTTTCCTCAGAGTAAAGAGTTAATGAACAAAATAAACAGTCCATACAAACAGGGGGGGGGAATTATGTTAATAAAAACCAAGGCACAGGGAGATTAAGGGATGCATGTGCAGGGGAAAGCAACTACGCAGCACTGGGTGGCACAGGAGCTCATTTCTCCATGCCTGTCCCATGGACGGTCCTCATCAGATGTCCCCTCCTGGGACTTGGGGAGGGCAGCCCAGTGCTGGAAGCATAAACCTCTGCTGTGTGGTCTCTTGTGGCTCAGTGGGGGCTGAAGACCCCCTTTCCCTCAGGACTAGGCACCTTTCCTTTGGAAGGCAGAGAGAGGGGGCAGAGATTCCCTCTGCTGTCCCCTCCTGCCCACCCTGCCTCAGGCAGGGTCTTCCAGAGTCTGCTTAAGTCCCCAGTGTAGCTCTGCCCACCCACCGCTCCATGCTGAAGTTCTCAGTCCCTCCTGCTAAAGCTGTTTCACTTTGCAAGAAACATTTAGAGATTCATTTGGCCAAAGAGAAAAAGCAAGACCGAGCATGAATCTCTATCCTGCTGGTTAGGGCACTCACCTGGAAGGGAGGAGACCTGGGCTCCAGTTTCTCATTTCAGTGAATGTTTATGTGGTTCATATCAAACAGCCATTGGATAAAATACTTAAGTAGTCATTAGAACAGGGACTGCAGCCCAGGTTTGCCCCCTCCCCTTCCAGGTGAGGGCCCCTAACCACCAGAGAGTCATGCTCAGTCTTGCTGTCTCCCTATCTCCCTATCTCCCTCTAATGAATCTGTAATTATTTGATGCAAAGTATACCAGCTTCCACAGCAAAGATGGGAGAGCACCCCTCCCTTGCTCCCCTCCCCCTATTTGCTGGGGAGATGGCAGAAGTGGGTTCAAAGGCTCTTGGGCAGAGCAGGAAACTACACTGAGGTCTCCCTGTCCCGGCTGGCAGTGGGAGAGGTGGCACTGCTCCTCCAGCGGCTGTGCTTTGAGTGAAGCTGTGAGGCATGCTCTGAGATCACCTGGCAGACCGAGCCCCTGAGGGGACCACACACAAAATAATACCTCATCTGTAGATCCCCATTCAGCCAGGCATGAATTAGGTGCTGAGCTACCCAGGACTAAGACGCTTTGTGGCAGGCCCACCAGCAGAGCTGAAGGCACGGGTGCTTCTCCACAGTCAGGTGTGGGGGGCACTGGGATGGTGGCAGAGGAGCAGGGGTTGGAAGGGACTCTGCCAGGACAAAAGTGCCCACATCCTTGCCTGAAAGCAATCCCCAGTCATTTGCCAAAGACCACACAGGGAGACTGGGAAAGGAGCAAGACCTGAAGAACGATCTCCTGAGGCATAGCCTGGGCCGGGGCAGGCAGGCACCTCTTTGTTCTCAGGCACTCCTGTGCAGTCGCTCAAAGACTACCGGTAGCATGAGTGGACAAGGCAAGCTGTTCATCACCCAAAAGATTGCATCTAGCAGCCACTGCTATTTCCAGTGGATATATGTAATTAGCAAAGCATTCAGTAGATACTCCTGAATGAAAAGCACAAGTAAAGCTGATGAGTTCCTGGTGGAAAGATTGTGTTATCTTTCCAGAGGAAAACAATGTGTCTATGTGTAACCTTTTAACTCTTTTTCTTTTTCCTCCTCTCACTCTTATGCTGGATAATTATTTATTTTGTAGCTTAATTAGCTAATTATACATGTGGTATGGTGCTTTTAAGCAGAAAGTCACTTTGTTTAGTTGTTGGTGGCATGTGGCTTTTGTTCAGCTTCTGTGATGTCAGTTTAAAACATAATCATCACTACTTGCAATGGTCTGAGGTGATGAAGTCTGTTGCTGATGCTAATATTTTAATTATCAGAGTAATGTTTGAAAAAGCACCATAACTGACAAGGAATGGCTTCACGTGGGTCGAGGGCAACCAATGAGTTTGCATAAGCCCCTGACTGCCTGTCTGTGAGGTGCAGTCACACTGCACCTCTAGAAGAGTGCATTTTGAAGCTTTACAGAAAGGACTAAAAGGCACTGACAAGAGTTCACCAAATCCACTCATGAATCATTTTTTCTGGCAATCATTGTTTGTTTGTTTGTTTAATAAAATGTTTTTATTATTTTTATGTTTTTTTGTTGTTTGTTTGTTTAAAAATAATTTGTTGTTGTTGTTGTTTTGTTTTGTTTTGTTTTAAATAAAAGGACTTGAACTGGATCCCCATCCCATCAGCTCAGCAATAATGGGGTCTAGGCAGGACTGTTTTTTGGAAGGATATGCAAGTCGAAGCATATTGCAGGCAGCAGAGGCAGCTTACCTTGCAGCCTGCTACATCCTCACACAACAGCACAAGTTCCACCTGCCTTCAAATAAGCACTTGTAACTTACCCTTGTAAGTGCAGGCCAGATGGAGAAGGCTATTGCAAGGGTTAGTGACTCAATACCTTACCAAATGCCCATCCAAAAAGGCAGCTACAGTATGTATCAGTGGTCATTCTCCACACCTATCCAGCCCTTTAGTTTGTCTTATTCAGAGCATGGTGCCTAGTGCCAGCTCTAAACCCTGACAAACGTGTCTTGTTTGAATTCAGTTGTCAGACATAATGTATGCTGTCACAGACCTGCAGTAACATTTATTCCTCCTTCTACTGAAAAGATGAGTAAGGATCTTAGGCTCATTTCACCAGTGGTAAATTCTAGCTATCTCAGTTAGGACACTAGTCTTCCCCAATTCCTTATCTAGTCAGCTGAGCTGCTCACAAGCACTATTCTGAACATGTGAATTAGGTTCTCCTGAGAATTGCCCTTTAAAAAGCCTATCTCATGCAACAACTCTACAGCCACTATCTTACTTTCCCTTTAACAGTGTTTAAAACTCTTTTTTATACTCACAGATTAATACTCTACACATTTCTATATGTTAATATGTTAAGAAACACACTTTCCTGTGAATCTATTAATTTGTCCACCACAAACTACTCTTGCTACCTAATGAGTACAGAAGGGAAAAAAGTATAGCTTTTGAATAAGTCCCTTAGAAACCATAACATGTACAACAGTTCCTACATGATCGGCTTTGAGACTGAAATGTTGCTTATGTTTTTGAGCTCACTGACAGTTTTATGATTTAAAGGCATTTTTTCTGCCTCTTTCCCACCCTCCCATTCACGTATTCTTCATGGTGGTGCCTGTGCAACAACACTCAGTAATAACCTTTTTCCCTAAGGGATCAAGGAAGGAAATTCGACAAGTCACTGCCTCTCCCCCCCCTTTTTTTTTCCTCTCTCTCTCTCTCTTTTTTTTTTTTTTTTTTTCTGTGCGTGTGTGTGTGTTTGGTTTGGATGGTCTCTGAAATGGGCTGGAATGCAAATGGAAGATATTTGGCAGGTTGACATTTGTCTGCAAAGCTAGGCACTGAGCCAGAAGCATGGAGCAAGCTGGAGTGGGTTTACATAAAGTGGGAGCAATGGTGCCAGAGCACTCCAATACGTTTTCTCCTGAGACTCATAGGCAACCCACTCAGTACTTCATTAAGGGTGAAATCCAGCACTATTTGAAGGGCCTATGCACCAATTAAGTTCTCAAGGCCTCTGCACTGGTCTGAATTCCACCCAAAATAAGAACTCTTAGCTGAGGAAAAGATGCTATTACCCAGATTACTGTGTGCTCCTGTGAGGAAAAGACTGTTGGCATATGGTTGGAAGCAGCACAGTCCTTCTGTACAGTCCTTCATAGCTGCATCTTTGCAGCATGTTTGGTGCAGACTCTTCTTTGTCCATGAACTTTTACAGTGGGAGAGGGTTCAGGAAAGCAAGAGGGCAGGATATCTCCAGGAAAGACCTTAGAATATGATCATTGTTAAAATGGGAATACAGGAGTCACTCCTACAGTGACGGGATACAATGAATACAAGTAGAGGGCTGACTATGGTGATGTGGCTCAGAACAGCACCCCAGAATCATTTCTTCATCTATAGATATGATGCAAAAATACACGATAAAAGAAAATGGATGGCCATAATACGGCATTTACAGAATCACAGAATCACAGAATTTCTAGGTTGGAAGAGACCTCAAGATCATTGAGTCCAACCTCTGACCTAATGCTAACAGTCCCCACTAAACCATATCCCTAAGCTCTACATCTAAACATCTTTTGAAGACTTCCAGGTATTTACTACAGACAAGAATTATCTGCTCTCCCTTCAGTAGGCTTGTGGTGGTTTTACCGTGCTGGGCAGCTAAACCCCACAACCGCTCTCTCACTCCCCCTCCTTTAGATGAGGAGGGGGAGAAGTAAAGCAAAGAACAACTCACGGGTTGAGATAAGGACAATTTAATTAAAGGGAAATAATTATAATAATTAAATAAAAACTACCATGAACTAAACAATTTAACTAAGGGGAAATAAAAAGGGAAAGGGGGAAAGGGAGGGGAAAAGGACAAATAAAAAGAAGGGAGGAAAACAAACAAACAAAATAAATGAAGGCTATATGGAAGTGCAGAGGAAAGAAATTACTCTCTACTTCCCACAAATGAGCGATGATTGACCATGTCCTTGAAGCAAGGCCTCAACGCACGCAGCCGGTGTTTGAGAGGAGGACCGACGTTTTCCCAACGAGAGCCCACCCCTCCCCTCTTCTTCCTGTTTCCACCTTTTATTGCTGAGTGTGACACCACATGGTATGGAATATCCCTTTGATTGGTTTAGGTCAGCTGCCCTAGTGATGTTTCTCTCCTCACTTTTTGCCCACCCCCTAGGAGGGTTAGAGAAAGGCCCAATGCTGTGCCACTGCTGCTCAGCAGTAGACACAACACTGGTGTGATAACACTGCTGTTCCAGCTACAAGTACAGAGTACAGCACTGTATAGGCAGCTGCCGGGAAAGGTAACATTCCAGCCAGACCCAGTACAAGGCTGGAATATAGTTTCTACTAGAGAAGAGGTTAAACTAAATTGTTCTCTTTTCCTTTTTTTTTTTTCCCATATATATATGTGTATATATATATATATATAAGGCAAACAGGCATTTAGTAGCTCTCTATTGCAGTAGGCAGTTAGTCTTAGATGGAGGAAATCTTTCTATTAACAAGGTCATTGCCATTATTTTGCATGGGTTACATGAACGCTCATTTGTTTGCATGCAGTGCAGAGAACACTGCATATTTTAACTTCTAAACAATGGGGTGGCACAATGTCAAAGAGACACAGAGGGACGGGGGGAGCATGGCGAATGCTCGTAATGCCCCAGAGTCTTTTCACAGCAAAACAGTGATAATACAAGCTAATGGTTTCTGTAATATGAACCAGCATAAGGTCAGTTTAAGACTTTTTTTTAGCTTCCATCAGAGGGCATTTGCTCCATAGATAAATCTCTTTACAAAGTGAATTAAATTGAAATGTAGAGTTGAGTACTGAATGCTGAAAATACGTTTTTCAATTAAAAACCTCTTCACACTACATAGAGATGCCAGAGAAGCTGAGTGCAGGGATAGGGATTCACCAAACAATTTGTGAGATCAACTCGTCAATTGAATATTAGCCCCTTGATGCACATGCTTAACTCCCATTAGTGGCACTGCGAGTAACAAGACTGCACCAATGGAGAGAATCGACCTCATAGTCTTTACACAAATGCAGATGCTTCCCATTGAAATTAAGGTGCTTTTAAGAATGTGGGGTTAACAAAAATACAGTCTACACAATGCAAGTGAATCAAATGTTTACATTATATAATTGCTTTTGCCTGCTTTGACAAGGAAAATTAGCTCTGTAAAGTGCCAGTTCTAAAATGCATACTTGAATACACTTGATGAGCATAAGATCCCTGCACACCTAAGGCTAGATTGATAAAAAAACCTCACATATGCAATTGAGATAATTTTTTTTCCCCTTGCAGTTTCTGTCAGGAGCCTGTGAATTGAGGCAGTAACTCTGTAATTTGCAAAAGTGTCAAATGAAAGGAAATATGCTTTAGCATGTGGGCAGGATACATCCAGCAACAGACTGATTGGAGAAGAGAATAGAAGCAGCCTTGCCGCAGGTCAGCAGTTGCATGGTCTTCAATCAGGACTTTGGATTTCAAGGTCAGAAAGAGTTATTGCTATCATCTAAGATACATTGCAGGACTTAGGTCTTTCTCAATTTAAATACTTGAAAACACACACAAAAAAAATGTTTTCTTGTATGGAGAATCTACTGCAGAACATTATAATTACTCTCCCTATCCAAACAATAAACAAACAGTCCCACAAAATGTGTACCTTTAAAAGTTTTCATCTGAATTTGTCAGCTTTTAAGAGCTGGATTTTAACATAACGTGGGTCTGCTGAACCAAAGAACTCCTCTCCTCATGAGAAATGATTGGGATTTATTATTATTATTATTATTATTATTATTATTATTATTATTATTATTGTTCTCTAGTCAACAGCAGAGGGAGAGAGAGAACATTCTTTTGCAAGGTGGGACACCCAAGGTCACTTCCCAGTTTTGCCTGAATTGGAGTGGTGGAATTTGGGTTACATTCCCACCACAAGCCAGTGGATCACACTGGAGGCCAGAGTAGCCTCTAAGCTGAGCTAGTTGTGTCAGCTGATAAAGGCATTTTCCAGTGAAGGTTGGAAGATTTTCTACCTGGATGGCCCGTAAAGTTTGCATACAACTCATGTGAAGTTGTAGGTTAAGTGGACAGCAGTAGAATTGAACTCACCATCACAGGGTTTTGAAAGCAAGTAAAGTCAAGGAGAGGAAGTAGAGTCGTGAGCTCTATAATAGTTTTAGTATCAAGGCTACGTTTCACAGGGAGGCAAATGGCTTGTTTTCTAGGGCTGCCTACAAACACTGACACAAATGGTGCAAATTGCAAACAATGAGTGGGAGAAGTGTATGTACAACCTACTGTATTTTCTTCACAGGTTTTGTGTGTGCCTATTTCCTCCATGATGTTTTGTGAAAGCTCTCTCCAAGGTGCCACAACCTGATTATTATTTGTAGCTTTACTTGTAATGCAATTCCTCAGAAAGTAACAAAATGAGGAGAAAACAAAAACAAAGGCTAACAGGTCCCAGAACATCAGGAAACTGTATTATTTTTATGAATTAGAATGCAGGCTGAGCCAGATATCTTTCAAATCTGGGGGACTCACAGAGCCAAACACTGGTCTGACACACCCATGTAAACCCATTGCCCTCAGTGGGATCACACAAACATGTATAGAGAGACACAATCCATGGAAGGATTAATTAAGCAGATGGCTAAATTTTGGGGGTGTACTGTTTGCCTAGCACATTATAATTCTAGCAAATGGGATTTGTGTTACTTTTTTTATCAAGTTATGACCTGTATTTTCAAATGTGGGTGCTTACACTTAGGAATTAAATAAGTGCCCTGTTTTCCAGAGACACTGAGTACTTAACAATTCCACTGCCTGTTCTGTTCTTGTTTTTTGTTGTTGTTTTGTTGTTGTTTTGTTTTCATTCATTTGTTTTTGTTTGTTTGTTTGTCAAAGTGCTTAAAATATTACTTGGTTCTGCAGAGATTTATGAAGCATCAGGGATCTGAAAAATCACTTCCTTAACCAAAACAGCTGTTTAAGGTTCATCTTCAGAGATACAATTAGGAGTTGATGAACTCGGTAACTTTCCCACTTACCACTTAGGTTCATGGAACAACAATGATGTAATATGCTGGTGGAAAGAAGAAGATCTACACCTTTACATTTGTCCTTCCAGAATCCCTCCTATTTTCCCTCCACTCTGATTATGTCTACTAACCTTATTGAAAGTCTTATGGTCACAGAGCACAGCACAAAACTCCAAGAAATCTGAAACTTACTTACAAAACTGAAGCTTACTAACAAAATACCGGTCGAAGATTAACTCACATTTGACCGGTGTTTTGGACTAGATAGCCTCCTGATGTCCCTTCCAATCTACATTGCTTTTTTTGATTCTAGTTAAATCATACGCACTATGGTTATGAAGATGACTTGGGGGGAAAGTCAGAAATGTTTGCTGAATAATGACACCTCCTAAGCTACTAAGAATTTTTTTGCAAGTCCCGAGTAGACATTTAACTTTGTAAGGCCAAGAGAGTCAACCTAAGGGTACCCAAGGCCTCCAGAGAACTATTAATAAAAAAGTGAGATAGATTAAATCATTCATAGGGGAAGGTGGGTAGGAAGAGGAGATGTGAGAAATCTTCCAAGTCATGGCTGTGGCAGCAAGAGCTTCTATGAAAGATGACATAAGACATTGATCAAGGCAAAACATACCAAGGCACAATGAGCTGAACTTCAAAGGTATCAATTGCTTTTGAGCTTGGAAGGGAAAACCTGGAGACCACTGCACTGGCCTGAAATCAAACTGGAAGAAAAATGCAGTAAGGAATGGTGAGTACTATCATTTATTAGTAGATTTATTATATATCATTTATTATATGTAGATGTAGATGACTGAAGAAAGTAAAGGTCACAGTGCTTCTCCAAAGCACTCAGCAGTATCTGAGGCCAGGACAACCAGCTCTGAAACATAAACCTCTAGACAGGAGAAACAAGGTTATTAAGATCTTCTGGATGCAGTGTAGATAAGTGTAGATAGAGAGGCAGCTGCAAGTGTTCAGATGGACTCTTTGTTCCCATATACAGATATGATGGGGCAGTTCAGGTTATAAAAATATATGAAGTCAGCATCAAAGCATGAAGCTGGAAAAAGAGAGATTTGCAATGTGTTCACTACTCCGTATGGTCACGTGAATTTAGGCTCCATGCTCAGTTTCCATGCTCCATGTTTATGCTACTTAATGTGATGTTTTTCATTAATGGAAGGCCAATTCTCATTCATTTTATTTGAGTTAACAGAGATTGTTCTATTAACAGATGCAAATTTTTGTGTGGCCTCATAATTTAGCAGAAAAGAAATCAACAGCTCTATATTATGCCTTCTGCAGCTTCTTCTAGAAAAACACCTGCTCCAGAACTGATGGTCATTACTGATGAGGGAAGGGAATCTCACAGATTTTCCTTCAGAAAGAAAACACAAATATTTGCCTTTGGGGGAGAAAAAAAAAAAAAAAAAAAAAGTGATGTGAATGCTAGGATTTCCATAATTCTCTTTTCCATCAAGTATTTTACCATTCATACTGATAAGCTATGTTAACTGAATCTAAGCATGGTACCTAATATATTTTTTTCTCTTTGTATAGTTCTACTCTATGAAACATTCTATTAACAGAGATGCAGCTTCTGTCTGAGAATCATATGACAATTAAAACACTACAGATCAGGTTTATACTGTTGAAATATATAAACTCAACCCTACATTAACCTAGAGCATTTACAAAGTCCTAGAAGTCATGGCAGGAATCAGACAGATGTAACCTGACTCCTCTTTACTTAGATTTCCATGGAAACCACTTTTCATTATTAGACCAGGTCCCAGATTCTTTTTTTTTTTTTCTTCCTAAGATACCAAGGTCAAACCATAATTAATGTTTAATCATCAGTACTGTTTTTATTTTTTAAATAAAAACACAATATTCCCTCTAGGGAAAAAAAAAAAAAGTAAGAGAGTAAGGAGAGTAAGATGTTGACTAACATATATTTAATACCTTCAGATCTAATAAAATAATGATAATTTCTGCTAGGCAATGTTATGCATGCTAAGTACCGTTACTGATCCAGTCCATGTTGAGACAGCTGACATGTCACAATTATTTCTATATCTAAGCATATTTGAAATTTAAACTCAGAAGAATTGGAAATATTAAGCATGCATAATCAAGGTTTAAATGTACAAGGCATAAGTGGTGGAAGCATATATCTCCCCCCCCCCCCAATAGTCTTGTAGTATTCTTAAATAAATCTTTTACTCAATATATCTGTTTGGTGACACACAATTGATGAATATAGTAAAGTCCTATACACATTTGATTCATATATACATTTTGTTATCTTTCCCTTACAGGTAAGTAGTGCTTGTGTCCATCTTTTCATAATAATAATAATAATAATAATGATAATGATAATGATAATGATAATACAATAGACATCATTAAATCCACATTTATTTTTTTGTGCTGGTTCAAAACATGGTTAGATATGCCTTCTAAAAGAAATAACTCAGTGACAAATATAAATAGGTTTGGCCTGTTCTCTTCTGAAGAATCAATTAAAAGTTTAATTAAACATACTGTAATCAAAGAGGGAAGATGTCATCTCTCTTCAAGGACTTAAGTGGGAATTTTTTGTTTGCTTCTTTTTCTCTTTATTAGAAATCTAACTATCAGAGGCATCTGACTTTTAAAATAAGACATTTTCTTTGTCAGATTAAAAAAAAATGAAATAGCATGAGGCAAAGACAATATTGTCAATAGGTGTAAATTAGCTATGTTTATTTAAAGGCGATGCAGAAATATTAGTTTATATCAGTGGGGAATCTGACACAAACACTGTATACTTTATCTGGGAAACATTCTTGATTTTACAAGTTATTTAGTCTTATATGTAGTGTTTTACACAATTAACAGACTTGTTTCATACAGTAGATGCTGTTGTTTTTCTTATTGGAAAATGTATTGGTTGTCATTGTTTTGTCATATATTGAAATTCATCATAAGGAAAAAAACAGTATCTTGATATAAAGAAGTTTACTTTATTTCTTTCACAGCTATAAAAGAATCCAACAGTGATAAGGTATTTGAAAACCACACTGTCCAAATAATATTAATATGCAGAGGTGGGAAATGAACATCAAGTTACTCAAAATCAACACTGTCCAGGCAGAAAGTTGCATCTCACAAAATAAATTACTTGTAAAACTAAATGTCTATATGAAATATTAAAGTTTAAAACCATTCTGTATTACCCATTTTAAATACAGTCACCCAACTTACGCTGCTTCTTCTCCAACCATATCTGAAAGTGAGCAGGCACACTGCATCAATCAAAAGACTGCAGTGAGAAAAATAATCCCCCATCAAAGCAAAATACATAAATACATAAATAAGGCCAGTATTACATAAAATATCAGCAGTACTGAAAAGTATTTAAATGAGTGTTTAAAAACTTAGGGGTGTTTTTCTCTCCCTCATTCTGCTTCCCCTCCATCACACACACACACACACACACACACGCAGCCTGCGCTTGCTTTATTTGGCACCTAGAGTCTGGTATATTAGGCAAATATTTATGAACTTGACTTTAACCAAAATCCTGTTCACAGCTGCACCTGAGAGTTACTCCAGTCTTGGATTGGAGCAACTCTTGGGGATCAGCAAATTGTTTGCACAGCCACGGAGGGAGAATTAAAAATCTTGTTGAATCAGGATTAGCAGTCCACACGAGGAGGAGGAAGAGAGCTTATTTCCATAAGCTCTTCATCTCCCAGGCTGCTTCTCAACTCTCTGTGGCCTGCAGACATGTGTGACCCAAAAAAGAAAAGAGGAAGAAAAAAAGAAAAAGAAAACAAGGAAGACAGGAAAAATAAAGGGGGGGGGACACTTTTGCAATAAGTTATTCACCTTATCTGCTGGGCAGGGTCCGAGCTAGCCTTCCTGCCCCTTCAGTGGGACTTATTACCACCTCCCACACTTGGAAATGCATACCAGTGTAAAGACAGATCCCAACAGTGTGTCTAAGCCTTTGTTCCTGCCTCAAGCAACATTGCCAAGCAGGTTAAACTTTGTGGGGCCATGTTTATTTCTGCCTTCTGATTAATGGTAGAAGAGCTGTGTATGCTGTCTGAAGCATACATCACTCTCATCTGTCAAGCTGCCTACTTACCTATGCCTCCCAAAGTCTGGACAAGAGCATGCTCTCTAATCATTTGGGATCCATTAGCTGCTTGCTATTTGCATGCACATCAACAGTGTTTAAACCCACAACACAGTGCACAAATAGAGCAGGCATCAGTGTCTTCCATGCTAGATGAATTGATAAAGCTGGATGGGGTTAACAGCCTTATATTTAGCCTTAATCTGAAACTATGCAATAATTTACAGCTTCGTTAAATTTGTTGTACTGTGAACTCTCCTGAATATCCATGAAGAGAGGTTTCAAAGCAGCTGCAGTGAAAGACAGCTACCAGAGCAGGGACATGAACTTCATTTCCACACTAGGAACAAAAAAAGTACCACATTGTCCCTTACTGAAAAGGGAGAACAATACCAAAGTCCAACCAAGGTATTCTGGAAAAAAAAAAAAAAAAAAAAAAAAAGAGGTTGGGTTGCTTGTAGAATCTCCATCACCCACTCAAGCTCCTTCGTGACCATGGGCACCATTGGCACAGCCTCCTCTCTTGAGTGCAGCTATGATGTTTGAAGTGCACCAAGATTATTTCTAGACAAATCAAACCACAGCCAAACAGAAAGTATACATATGTAAGTTCTATTGATTATAAAAAATAAATAAATAAATAAATAAAATAAAAATAAATAAAAATAAAAATAAAAATAAAAATAAATAAAAATAAATAAAAAAGAGGTATTATGCAGAAAGAAAAAGAAAAGAAAAAAAAAGCTGCATAGTTCTGCATAGCAGAGTCAGATTCAAAATGACTGGGGATGTCTATGTGAAACCAAACAGAAGCAAGCCCTTCTTTATACATATACATTTCTTCTATTTGTATTTGCTGTCCCAGGAGAGCCAAATGAACAATTCTTTCAGTATTAATTGGAGGTTATATAGCTCAATCTCTAATATACAGTGTGCCCCAAACCATATCCTTCCCTGTGATACTTTATCTATCAGCAGGTCTTCTAATAGCTGCAATTAAGTAGAAACAAAAGCAGAAATCAATTTGTGAAGTGCTCGAAAGAAGAGAAAAATCACACATGTCCTAGCTATGTGGTCATTTCAATCAACCATCCTTTTAAGAAGCTACATTTGTGACTCAAACTGAAGTTTGAACAGCTCAGGTTTGTTGACTTTGGCAGTCTCGGTTGTATTCACTAGAGTAGCTTGAAATTTTTTAATGAAAAATGTGTGTGCAAATGTGGCCCATTTTCAAAACTTTCAAAACTGGATTTTTTTTTAATATTGCTAAAGCACATTAAGGTACTTATGATTTTAAAGACAGGGTTGATTTTTTGTTTGTATGTTTTTCTTTTTTTTCCTTTTGTACAAGCTTTTCTTTTCTCTCTCCTACCTCAGAGAAGCTGCTTTTGCTTGTTCCTACATTGCTCATTTGACGTGATCTCTTCCATCACAGCCTCTACTGCTGCCAGCACTTACACATTGGAACTCCACTGGAAGGTCTTGTCTGTGACTGTGGGCCATTTTAACCACTACTGAAATCTTACTGCTCCTAGACCGCCTCAGGGATGGAGATCCTTAAAGTCACATAGGCAACCTTTCACACCTTCGACATTTCAATTGCTCAGCCAGGCTCTCTCACAGGTGACTGTGGCTGTGTTACACTTGCCTAAGCTACCACCCTCCTAGAACAGCATGAATCTGAGTGCTCCTACTGTTGCTTCCCCAAATCTGGTGGCTCCTACTAACAGGAAATATTAAGGCCCTTCTGGGAGGTGCTTGTGACATTTTGTCCTTTTACTTGGCATAAAGCACCTGGTCTGCAAGACCTCTCTCTCTTTTTTTTTTTTTTTTTTAAAATGTCCTTCACATCCCACATCTCCTAATTTCCTCCTGAAATTTCACTTCTTCAAACTTAGTAACCAACAACAAGCAACCTTCCCCATCACCCCTCCAGTTTCTTATCTGCCCTTCACAGCGAGAAAGGCAATGGGAATCACCTCTTCCCCTCATTCTCTGCAGAGTAACTTCAGTTTCCAACACCAGCATTTGCCTGCAGCTCAGGGAACCTCCACAGACTTGGTCACCCCTTCTCCAGCTTGCACAGCTGATGTTCCTCCAAACTCAACTACATTCAGCAAAGCAGCCAAGACTTGCTGTCAGTGTGTGAAATGAACCCTAAAAGACAATAAACCCCAAAGTTATTCAGCTGCCCATATTGTTTCCTTGGCAGTAGCACCAAGGTGACAAGGAGGTTGCTCTCCTAGTCACACCTAAAAGAGATAAATTGATGGATAATGCAGGGTGGGTAAGATCCACTTCCCAGAGATGTCTTCAGTACATTTTTGCAGATTTTTTTTTTTTTTTTTTTTTTTTGCTTTTGCTTTTGTTGTCTTTTAGACTGGTGCAGTGGCACATTGCATTAGTACAAACTGGTGCTGATGCTCAAAGGCTGTGCCCACTCTGTCAGGATTCAAAATATTACCACAATCTGCAAGTAAGCAATAAGATATGACAAGGAGTGTGATACTGTAACATAACAATGTACCTCGAGGGACACCTGTGAGGGAGGAGGTGAAACTGAGTGTATTCAACTGCCCAAGGTGTGATTTTTATCTCAAACTATAATGTAATAAGATGTGATAATAAAAAGGCACAAGACTGAAACAAACCATGTCTTTTTTAGAATGTCAACCTGTTTATGTGGCATACTGTAAAAAGAATGTTGTGCAGTTTCCTGCCTTCTAAACAGACTACTTATAAAATTACCTGATATAATTTACATCAACAAGTTTCTTTAAAAATAAAATAAAGCCATTAGCCCTGGTAGCCCTAGATTATAATTTCCTCATGTGGGTTCTTCAAAAACCCCTTATGCACTCAAAACTGTTTTGCAATTATCAAAGACACGCTAGAACTGGGCTCAGTCATTTGTCTCACTTTATATATCAGGGATATAGCAGCACCATAAAAGATATATAATATACAATCAGTTCTCCCTTTTCCTAATAAGCCCTCTCCTCAATATTCCACAAGTGTGTTCCCAACACAGATACTACATAAGCTTCAAACCCTCTCACAGCATTAAAAAAAAAAAAAATTAAACTCACTTAAGCAAAACTAAAGCACAGTAACTTACAAACTCTTTGGGTATAATTTCAAGGGAAAGCATGCTCCATAATTTTAAGTTTTTATGCATCTACAACACAAACAATATGTACAAAATATTTTTACAATATGGCACACCCAAAAGATGCTCTCAAAAGACTTAAAAGGTAGAATACTCATTCTGACCTGCTACCAAGCAACCTCAGCTCTCAGTGATTCCAGTCTCAGAAGAAGTGTCATGTTATTACGTGATCAGGTCACTGAAGATCAGAATACCTTGGACAACAGATGGTCACTCCTGCTATCAGAGGTCTCCTAACAAATCTCAGGGTTCTGTTCATGTTCAAATATTAATTCAAGATTTCTCAGTGTAATCAAATTGTATCTTAGAAAATATGCTCAAATCAAATAAATAAATGTTATACTGACAATGTTAGAAATATCTGTACAGAACAAGCTTCATTTATGGACATTTTGTGTAGGCTGTATATAAATAAACCCTTGATTTCTGTTTTACCAATATGACAAGCCTTGGTATTTGTTTTCTCCAAAAGATGTCATTGACTGTGTTTCATGAAAAGAGGAAGAGTCTCAATGATTTGGACAAATAAATTCCAGTTACCACCAAATGGAAAAAAATACAATAAAATATACAATAAAATAAAGTAAAATAAAAAAGATAAAATAATAAAATAAAAAAAAAATAAAATAAATATAAAATACACCCACAACTAACCAAACAAAAAGCTTAGAGATCAAACTGAAGTATAGTAAATAACTACTGTAGGCCTTGCTATGATTATATGCAGTACTTATTTAAGCATTGAGATCCCATTGAATTGAAAATCTTAGCTCCACAAATATCTGTTCCTGTTATTAGCCATCCCTCAAGCCATTTTTTAAGCATGTGCATAAATGTAACCCCATGAACAGTTAAGACCCATTTATCTCAGTCAGAGCACTCACAGCCATAAAGTTCGCAATGATGTCTTGCATTGGGGCTGTAGTTAATTCATCTTGCTAGTATTTAATGATTCTGGCCTATGTAGTTTAATTTGTGACTGACTCTTCAGCTCAGCAGGAGAGAATCTACTGTTCTTATTTGCGCTCTTCACAAACTTCAACATGAAATACTCCCCTTGCTCTCTAGCTCAAGTAAATCTTGGTGTACCTGCACCAAGTAAAACTTTATTTCTCCATTTTTCTTTCACTTGCAGGGAGGGAGCCTGTTTTCATGACTCACAAGTTCAGCAAAGCAGGATTATATCAGTCCTTAGATGGGAGACCTACCTGGGGAAAAGCAGGCAGAAAGTGTGTCTTGGTGAAAGGTACCATTACTTCAAGACAATACTAAAGTTGTGTTTCCACCTGGCACCACTTCCGTCAGTTGATTGTGGTATAGGACATGTCAAAAGGAGAAATGAAACTGAGGTTTCGGCTATTTTCCACCATTAAAAACCTCATAGAAATTTTCACAATAACATCTCCAGTGTTATGTCTGGTTTCAAATTGGGATAATTGCATTCTGCCTACCTCAATTTCTTTTCTGGGGTACATTTGGATAAACTAACACTTTTTTGCTGCCAGAATTCAAATGCTGTTTAGGGGTGCAATCCACTTTTAAATAATTATAGTTCTCCTCTCCAGAGAGAGGTTCGTGTCAATTCAGATACTGCAAAGGTAAATATTAGAACAGTACATATAAATAAATAAAGGAATTTCAGGAGTGGTTGAAGTTAATCCTATACACACACGCTCCCACACAAGCACATGACCCTTCAAAATGAGAGGCAGTATATGAGACACTATGTTGTAAGACATTGCAATGTTATTATGCTTTGTATGAAGGATGCTATATAAAATATTAATGCATTTCATTAAAATGACTCTTAATGTCAATATGTAGTGTGACTGCACCATGATTTCTTACGTTAGTAGGTGCTTTACTAGAAGTTATAACTTTACATTATTCAACCACAATAGTCTCTGTAGTAAATGTATTGCCTCTGTTATCAACTTACTTATGCCCCATGAAAACCATTGCTATGGTGATGAGTATTTTATGCTACAGTATTCACCTAATTATAAAACTGTTTTCTAGCAGAGGCACTAACGTTATTTTCAACAGCAAAATCCATTTTCAAAATTAAAATATATGCAAATAATTGAGCCATAACCTTCAGCAAACATTATTTTTGATTGATAATTATTTCTGAGTATTAAAAACATTGAGGTAAATGTAAAAGTTATTGCAATGGGTTTTTATGAGGGCTTATTTTTGTAACACTATGGCAAAGTGTACCTTTGTTATTTGCTGATGGACTACATGTTGTTAAAGTGGAAAAGTTACAATAGAAATAAAATTATCCTATTTCTATGTGAAGCATAAGATCGTGCAAAAGAAAATTGCAAGGTCTAGGTTTATTAAGCATTTATTTGTAAATAGAATCATCCCTTGAAAAATGACATATTTAGTTCTCTGATTTTATTGCCACTTCCATGGAGCTCAGTGTTTTTCTTCAAATCATTATGATTATTATACTCGGTCTGAGAATTTGATAGCTACTGTTTCAAAACTTGATCACAAATGTTTCAGGATATATATCAGATTGTACAGAAGAGATGAATAAGATTCAGACTACAATAATGTAGGAAGATTTTAAAAAAAAGAAAAAAAAAAGTGAAAAAGTGAAGAAAAATGTTCTTGCCAGTGAGTAAAATCAGTCAAAACAGAATCGAGAATCTGGAGTTAAATTAGTGTTATGAAATTTTTAATGGAATGCTAAAACACACACACACGCACACAAAACCACCACCAACAAAAAAGCAACCCTACTAGGAGAGGAAGCAATATTGGTTGAATCCTATATAAAAAACTGTCAGTAGGAAAGCAACAAGACTAACAGTAATACAACTGATAGTGAGATGGCTAAACACATAATACCAGAAATGCCTGAATGAAAAAGAATGGAACATCATTAGATAAGAAAGGGTAAGAACAATGTGTGTAATGTTGTGCTTTATTTTTATTTATTAAGTGGGAAAAAGACAGAGCATCTGATATAATTTAATATCTACTGTTATAATGAATGTGATAGTGATATTTAAAGTTATCTGAAAGTCTCTTTTATTTCACTACTTCTTAGTTTGTTTTTCTTTTCCTCTCATTTATAAGTGCGTTTTAATATTGCACCATTCATTTTGTACAGTATTTTTGAGATGCATGTTTATAAGAAAAGCTGCAACATATCAATCAAGTAATAGAGAGTATTGTACTGACGATTATTCAAATAGCATCATCTGTTATTAGCCTGTGCTTCCTGTAGGTTAAGCAGGGTTTCAGTTTAATAAATCATTTAGACATAATCTTAACTTTAAGCATGTGCTGAAGTCTGTCTGCAGTCATCCAAATATTTAGGCATATGCTTTAATTGGAATGAAGTGTGCATGGAGGTTTAAGCAGATGCTTTGCTGAACTGAGTCACAGATCCTAAAACTGTGAGCCTGATTCTTGGTCTATTGAAGGCTTTCAACTCTGCTGGATGTTAGTTCTTTTATTATGTGCAAAGCTGTCCAGGAAGGATGAGATACTGACCCCAAAATGAATAACAGTACATTCAGCCAATGTTTTTGCTCATGCCTGCTTTGAATAGAAATAGGATAAAATTAATGTATAAAATCTGCCATATTTTGGGAAAAAGTAAAAAAGGTCAAAACTAGGAGGACCTGCATTTGGACATTGTACCGGTTTCTGTCTTTTGTTTGAACATTACTGGTGTCAGTTTATGATAGGTAAGGACTAATTCCAGACTGCTTTGTTTTCTGTTTACTTAGGATTTTTATCCAATGCGTTGTATTTCTGAAGCACAAATACTGGCATTTGCATCATTTCTTTAGGAAATAGAGGTAGGAAGAAACTCATGTAATGATGTCCAGTCCACTGTGAATGGAAACAGCCAGGTCACATAAGTCTGTTAATAAATTTATCAAACTGTTGGTTTAAACATGTTTTTTTTTGTTTTTCTTTTTTTTGTTTGTTTGTTTGTTTTTTTCCTTCATTGCCCCTACTGCTCCAGAACTTCAGTCTTCTGCTAGTTATAAATCTTCTCATTTCTGTCCTAGATGTGTTTACAACCAGTTTTTACCCACTTGATCTTATGCCAACACTGTCTTGGATTTTAACCCCTCTCTAGTTGAAGAAACAAAGTAAGAATTTTTAAAGGAGACAAAGGGATCGAAAATGTGAAAATATGCTATATTGAAAATATGTTATATTGACACTTGTAAGAATTTAGAAAACAGAATAATCCTGCATCCTGACTTTTGGGAACACTGTGCAATTTTTGCTAGCACCCATTGAAATATAAAGCAAATATGGTTTTACCATTGTCTTGAAAAATATATTGAGAAGTCTTGAGCACACTGGCAAGAACAAGAAAACAACCGAGAATTTACCCAAAGAATTAATTGCACTTAAACCAAGAGGCAACTTTGACACCTTTCTGGTCTGCTTAACAGTTATTTTGAAAAGCCACTGGTCAGAACACCCTCTCTGGTGGTACATTTTGGTTCTGAAAGTCAGAAAACTAAGGAAATCATCCTCCAAAATCTTCAAGGTTTCTGGATTGCACCACTTTAAGCCTATATATACAAAAGAGTTCTGTGAGGACAAACTCTATCTTGCTCCTATCACTGAACTGGTCACTTAACGGGGATTCTCAACTACACCATCCATTGGTCTTATCCCAAGCCTGTAGCTCTCCTGCCTTATAGTGTCAGCAAGAATTCACAGAAAAAAAAGAAAAAAAGTACAGAAGTTCAGTTCAGTTCCTGGTAGAAAAGGAAATATTTTCCAAAAGAGAAGGGTGAACACATTACCTTCATCTGATCATCTCTCTTTTGGTCACAGAAACATACAAACATACATGCATTCCTACATATATGGATAATTTTCAATACACTACATATGCAGTAATAGCAGATTTTTGTTTAAGACAATGAAAATGTATAATGAATTTTCAAGATATGTAAAGGAATACAGTATTGTAAATGTTTCCTTAAATTGTAACTCAGATTTATAGGTTTTGATTTAAAAAATATAAATCTTGTAGAAAGATTAAGACCTTTGAAAAATAAAGTAAAAGAAAGCCTCAGAAAGCTTGAACACTGGTGGGAGAGAGTAGCATAAAAACTGGAATATTTGCATTTCACTGGTCCTGTACCAAAACAAATAGGGTCATGAAGAAAGACAATACAACATGGCAGCTTGAGACACTCACTAAGAACTTTGCCTTTTTGGACTACCAATACTATTGCTTCCTGTAAGTGAAGATTTAATGTTGGAAATACATCCAATTTTGTTGGAGTAAGGATCATAGGACACAACTGTTCCAAATGTTTAAAGCCTCTGATAGGACATTACAAATCTCTAACGATATCTTCCAGATAAATAAGCTTGTCACATTGAACTCTTATCCTCCTTTTCAGGCTGACAATGAATCATGTAAAGTTAGTTCTACTTTCAAAGCATAGGGAATAAACTAAAAATATCCCATAAATATTAAGAATTAAAAATGCTAGTGCCCAATCCTATTGATTTCACTTAGAGTTGAGGGCACTCAGCACCTTGCAGGAGGCTCTTGCAGCATCAGACGATCAGGTCCTTATGCAAAAGGAAATCTTTCATTGATTGCTCTTAACTATAAGCAGTGTCATTTCAGAGGAAATAGCACAGAATGTCAAATACATTACACTTTAGGCCCACTCTTGCAAACATTTATGCACAGGGGAGCATTTACACAGGTGAGCCGATTTGGTGCAGTCTTCCAGGCACTGGGAGCTCCTCTCACCTAACTGCCCATGGAGAACTGGGCTGCCAATAGACAGATTTTCTCCACTTCCTCATTTTTCATTCCAAGGCACTTTGAAGCACATGAACCGGATGCACAGTTACTCCCTTACAAGCAATCTCATAAATGATTCCTCTCCCTCACTTTCTAAGTCATTTTATGCACTTACTTTCCCTTTATTAGCATGAACTTTCCAGTGCACCCAGCACCTGTCCCTTTAATATAGCACACAGGGTTCTTTCCCTCCATACTGTACGTTATCCTCATTAACACATATCAGTCAAAAGCACTGTTAATTAAACTGGCAAGATGATTACACACGCCTCCATGTGCCCCCTCAGAGCATCTGCTTGCCAAGATTTTTTCCTCCCTCATCTAAAGTGGGTGGAGAAGGCCTTGAGTAAACCAGAAACTAATTCTTAACAAAAAAAATCCCAGTGCATTGTTCTTTTTGAGCAAAATGGCTTACACATCATCACCACTGTCCCAAATAAATACATGCAACACTGACACCAGTCTGTAAAACTAACACATGCATATCTGACCCATACAATGCATACAATGACATTTCCTTTCAAAGCTCCTTTCCAAATAGAAGACTCAATGCATTGACCTTGAAATCTGGATTAATGGGGACATCATAAATAATTGATTAAAGCAGGGCAAAACCCAACAGGTTAGGTGGGGCTGGGGTGTTTATTTTTCCTTTTATTTTTATTTTTAAATCTGAATGACTTCCCAGATTTTCTATTCACTTCCACTTGTTTGTGACATTCCTGATAGGAAATTCATTGGCTTCCAGCAAACATTTCCACAGCATTTCAAAAGTTATAACCATTTTTGCCACATTGCCACAGAACTCTTAAGAGAGTTTGCAATTCTGTAATGTGCTTTGGATCAAGCTCTCTTCAAGAATACTATTGGAATGACAGGGCTGGAGGGTACAGCAGTGTAGTATAAATAAAGGGAGGCAGTGGTGATCCCTGAAGCAAAGATAATGTACTTTTCTAGTACACAGACAGGCCTGATAGCTGCAACATAAACCATCCAACCATCTTGCTAGCAGAATACAATTCTAAGAAGCTGTAAGAAAAACTGTCTTGCAAGGAAGGAGGTGAATTTACAGAAACCCATCACTGAGGTTAAAAATATTTACTCCATAATAGAATATGAATACTCAAGCTCCTGGCAAATAGGACTGGAACTCAGCTGACCACTAATAACTTATTCTCCAACACAAGAGATGTCCTTGAATGCTAAAGAAACAAATTAGATGTAGATCAGGATAGTAAAGTTATGCCTTGAGAATTTTTCACCTGAATTTTATCTTCCCATCCTGAATTAGAACAAATCAAAGTTTTGAAAATGTTTTTGAGCTGATGCAAAATTAAGGAAAAGGGAAGAACAAAAGAGAAGTTTTAGCTGAAATGATTTTGCAGTGTTTAGTTCCAAATTGTCCCTTGGAAGCCAAAAAGTGATTTACCATAAGTTGAATATATGCTTCCAGCTTAATATATATAGAGAGATACATATACATACACACACACATACATATATTTGATTTCATTTCTTTTTCTGTTAAGAAATTGTCAAAAAATACCATCTTCAAAAAATATTTCTTAGTTTCAGTAGTCTGTATTTTCCATTAGAAATGGTCTTTTTTTTTTTTTTTTTTTCAAGCAGACCATACATACGTCAGTAAATGTTCATTTCTTCTCTTTGAACTTCAGACTTCAGGCTGAAGAGAACAAGACTCTTTATATGACATAAACCAGTATTCTCATCCAAAATGCCAACATACACAGTCCAGAAGCATCCTGCGTGCTGGTACAGATGCTAATAGCATTGCTTTTGAATCTGAGGTTGTACTGTGACAGACTTTCAGCAACTGTAAATAACTGATTATCAATTTTAAATGGAAAATATTAATTAAAATATTTTCTACTTTAAAGCATTATTAAAATTAAATAGTTAATTTATTATCTAAAACATTGCATTCTGATAACTTAATTTCAAATTTGGTTGCTAGCACTACTTGGTAGCTATGTTCCAAGCTCTGAAATGAAGCCACCTTTGAGTAATCCAGTTTCAGTAGGAGAGAAGAGAAACACTGTGTGCCCATAGAGACATACACACACACACTCACACACTCATAGTATAGGGCTTCATCATATGCAAAGAAGGTAAAGGAAAACTTCCCACAAGATAGATTAGAGCTTTGCATCAGTGCATAATTTACAGCTTGATTTTTTTTGGTACTTTAAACCTAGATGCCTGATTCAAAGGCTTAGTTACTGAGGACACTTTCTCAAAGTGACCTTGGGTTATTTTTGGAGTACAGGCAGAGTTTGCTAACCATTGCTTCCAGTACTGTCCTTGAAGTTCCAGTCTTGATATTTTCAGCCTATTTGCAAGCAGTAAGCATACACTGAAACCACTGCTGGACCTGATTCCATCCACTTTGAAGTCAATAGCAATTTTTACACTGAGTTTCAATAGATACCTATGATGGAATGGGGGCTGATGTTGCAGTTTAGTTAGCACTGCCACTTGTTGCAGTATCTGAGTTAAAATTCAACAACTGAACTCTATTCTCCTATATGATCCCCTCACATCTTGTCTGAAAAATTGAATGTTACATATATTATTCTATGGACCGCTGAAGATCCACACAATTGGCAGAAAAGCATATAGATGTCGCTAGTATCATTTTTTAATGCATTTTAAGAACTTGGAATGAAAGGAGTGAGAAACAAAGAATACATTGTGGTTCTTTATGTTATCAAAAATTAAATTTGTTCTCTAATTGTGTTTTTGCAGAAGTCAAAATTAGGCATTAGACATTATTTAGAAAAGAATATTAATCCAAATCTGTCATTCTTTCTTTTTTCCTGCCACCACAAATGTTCACATTTTTACATGTTTTTTCTCTAGTTAAGCAAACACAATACTTGTCCACACAGCAGAATTTTTTAGTCGTTGGGATTTTTTTTATAGTTACCATTTAAGAAAGTGAGTCAGTTTCAAGAGTATCTAAAAATATCTATATTTGTTCCTGTACTTATTAGCCTCAATAATACGCATGTAAATATTAACTGGTTCTATAAATGGACAAATAATATATTCCCCAATTATCCCCAATATGAGTACAAAGTACAGGTAAATTTATTCAGATGCGTCTATGTACCTAAAAAAGCCTATGATATTGATTAGCTATTATTTGATCATAGACTGAGGCTGCTGCTCTTTGGAGGAATAAAGCATAGAGGAATAAAATAATCCATATGCCAGGGAAGTTTTCAAAAATATCTTCAGTACAGTTTTGTGTTTGCATGTTGCAAGGACAAAAAAATATGTCCTTCAGGAAGATATTTATGATTTTGGTTATCAGGAGCAAGAAAAAGCAGACTCCAAAGTTGAATAGCTCTTGCTTCCTCAACAGTTAATTCTAGAATTAACTAGAATTTTGCTACAAGCAATCTTCATAGTGACTTCCCTAATGTTTAAGCATGCCTGGGCTTTATTGTACTTTGGTATTGTTTAATACATAAGAGTTTCTACTTATGATGTTGTAAGAAATACTCTGCTGTGTCCAGACAAAGCATACTTTCACAGGATACCAACAAAACCATTTAGAAACTCTTGGCATTTCAAGTTTGGATGGAAACACACATCTGAACTGCCCAACTGTTTATACAATCATCAGTACTCACTAGTAATCAAAATACTTTCTCTGGCTGAAGGTATCCTCCTTCAAATGGACTTCACTGTGACACATCAGTATACAGCACTCATACAACAGTATTGTAATTTTTACTCATATGGAGTGACCCATTGTATCTCTGCATTTATATTGCAGCCTGTATATATGCAACCTGCTGGTCATGAGGAAGATAATTAAAGAAAGTGATGCACTAAAAAATTAAATGCCTATGTTGATGAAATATCTTTGTGCCTAGTACAAAAAGGACCAATTCTGGTCATGTACAATGAGTAGAAAAATCAGCTTGCTGAGGACAACTTAAGGCTTGGGTGAACACTCCTAGAAGTGATCCAGCAAGTAATGAATATACCAGAATTAGAGAGTAACTGACCTCTGCTTTATAAATCTTCCTTTATAAATCCTTTATAAATCTCTAAGTTTAATGTCCATGTCACACAACAACTCAGGAGTATAGGAGAGGTGATAGAGTGCTCACACCATTGGGATAAAATCATAGAAGAGTTTTAGGTTGGAAGGAACTTTAAATCATCTAGTTATAACACCCCTGACATGTGGAACACCTTCCACTACACCAGGTTGAGGAACACCACTTGTTACTGATCTCCGCCTGGACATTGAGCCATTGACAACTCTTTGAATGTGACCATCCACCCAATGAGTGGTCCATCCAAAAAATCCATTTCTCTCCAATTTAGAGACAGGAATGTAATGGCGGACACCGTCAAATGCTATATACAGGTCCAGGTAGATGATGTCAGTTGCTCTTCCACTATCCACCAATGCTGTAACCCCATTGTAGGCCACCAGATTTGTCAGGCATGATCTACCCTTAGTGAAGCCATGCTGACTGTTACTAATCACCTCCTTATTTTCTATGTGCCTTAGAAAAGTTTCCAGAAGGATCTTCTCCATGATCATGCCAGACACAGAGGTGAGACTGACTGGTCTGTAGTTCCCTGGGTCTTTCTTTTTTCCCTTTTTAAATACGGCAGCTATGTTTCCCCTCTTCCAGTCAGTAGGAAGATGGCAGTCACCAGACTGCCATGACTTCTCAAATATGATGGAGAGTGGCTTATCAACTACATCTGTCAATTCCCTCAGTACCTGTGGATATATCTCATCAGGTCCCATGGACTTGTGCACCCTCAGGTTCCTTCAATGGTTTCAGATCTGATCTCCTACAGTTGGCAGTTCATTGTTCTCTCAGTCCCTTCCTTTGGCTTCTGAGGTCCAGGCTATGTGAGTCCCAAGCTGATGCAAACAGATGTATCTCCCTTCTATGGGTATTTTAAACAAGATATCCTGTTTTTTATTTCATTTTATTTTTCTGACCCAAGCGTGCAGAAGAAACCCCTCTGACTATCACCAGTAGGTGATGGTTGTGTTTGTAATGACTACATTTTACTATATTTGATTGTTGGTAATACACCACAGGTTCAAAACACATAACAAGAACAGGAAAAACAAGCTAACCTATGTAGTGGTAGCCTGTGGGAAGCAATAGAAGCAGCAGGTTTGGTATAAACCCAGATCCAACTGAAAGTGATTTATAGTTCCCTGAAGTATACAGCAGGAGGTGTAAGTCAGCCTGACCAATTAGTCTTCCCTCAAAATCTACCATAAATGTGTTTACATGATGGCAAAAGCCTCTAATTTTTTCTGAATTACAGTTGGGAAAAAACAAAGGGGGAAGGAGAGGAAGGAAGGAGAAGAGGGGGAAGAAGATAGAAAAGGAAATGTAATAATCCCACCCAACAGGAACATTCCAATGACTTCCATGGGAAAGCACACTGGAAAGTAGTTTTGGAAACATGACAGAGGGATATGAAGGGACTTCAGGCATATAGGCCATATCTACCATCTGCTAGATTTTCCATTTTTACAGGGCTTGAAAAAGGCACTCGCCCACTTGCAGTAATGAGTGAGAAAGTCTCTGAAGAGTGCAGGAAGCAGCAGAGTGAACTTTACAAGACTGTGTCTATTTCCTTGAAATGTTCAGAGGCTACTCTGAAGACAGCTCAAGTCTAGGTTGGTAGAAGAGACTTCCCACCACTCTAAGTATGAATTTCATGTTACTAGTAGAAAAGTGACTGTGCAAATAAGCCAACAGATGGAGTTTAAGTAAGAGTACTTTTCATTCTTTTTTCTGGAGCGTCTGGTCCTAAGTGATTTAATGACAGGACACTAGAATTACTGGGTCACTACTCTGATTTATTTCAGCAGTCACATTAATCCAAGCAGTTTGAAGACTTATTAATACGACAGTCGCTGTGATAGCAACTGTGTTCAGGTTCTGAGTGAGCCAGCAGCAAACTAAATGTTTCTAGAGACACAGGTTAAGTTGAATCCCATCAGTGTAAAAAGGTAATAGGATAAAAGCACTTTTCTCTTGCTTTTAATAAATCTTAAAAACTCCTGCAATATTGGTCACGCACCCTAAGCCAGAATTTAGTGAGAAAATTGTACCATTTGAAGAGAGAAAAAGATATACACCATTTTCTTCCCCAACTAATTTTTATTCGGGCACTGAGTAAACAGTGCCAAACAAGAACTGTGTGATACCTTCCCTATAATAATAGTACAGAGGGGGAGGGAAAGTAGAGGGGCCAAAAGAGGTTTCTCATAGAACTGGTAATCTGTAATGCAGAATACTAATAAGAATACTAATTTTCTTTGATCTTTCCATTAAGGATCAGTTGACAGTCAGTTGGCTGACTATATTTAAACTATACAGACTGTGCTCTCCAAGTATGTATGATCTTTTCAGCCACAGTCAGGCACATGGTTTGAACAGTGAATTAACCATTGGAAAATGGGAGATGGAGCTGATTTTCCATCACATGAAATTCTTCCATTATTGTAGTCAGTATTTCCCCTGCCTCCTCCTCTGTTAAAAAAAAAAAAAATAAATAAATAAAATAAAATAAAATAAAATAAAATAAAATAAAATAAAATAAAATAAAATAAAATAAATAAAAAAGATGCAGGTTTTGATGCAGAATAATCCTTTGGTGAAATATTCTGTCTTTTGTAAGATCTTCATGGTTCTTCTGGTCTTGCAGCCCAAGCCCTGTCTTGCACACTGAATTACTTACTAAAAGGTATGTTGAGGTCTACCAGGCTATATAAGAAGTGCCTCTCATACTCTTGTGTCCCATTTTATAGACAATTATTTGGTACATGTATTAAAACTGAAAAGGACAGGTGCATAGTCAGTCCAAAAGGAATACATCAAAATAGAATGGTTGGAAATTCACCAAAATTTTATGAAACACACACAGCTTTCATAAATATTCAGAAAAGCATGAGTTTTGACCCCTACAAGACTTGAACTCATCAGCGTTGTTGATTCTTCCTATGTACTTCATCCATATTGAAGAGAAATGGGAAATTATGCAATCCCACCATGTTGTTCAATAAGTAGAAATATTGTCATTCTCTACCAGTCTTCAAGTAAAGTTTCTTATTCTATGTTCTCCTGACTCTAAGAATGGTTCTTACAATTCTTAAAAACAAAAGTAATGCAATGTCATCACGCTGAATTAATTTCTATGTCCTCTGCAATTTAAATGGCTGAACCACATCCAGTACACTGGCTAGGAAAATTCACTCCTTAGCGAACCTGCCAAGTCTCAATCCTATGCATTTATCTGTTATGAAGACAGAGGCATCTATAGACACTGATTTTTTTTTTCCAGTGTGTGCACACAGACAATTTTACTCTAGAGTGACTAATATCTCTGGATCATTAAAATATTTTTCAGTCAGTATATTTATAACTATAACTAAATTTGTGCATTAAATTATATTGAGTTGCTCCAGAAAGCAGCCTAGCAGTTTCATGACAGACAGAAATAAAAGGCAATGAAATTATGCTGATTTTTAAACATAATTTTCCAGTAGTTTAAGAAGAATAAGTTTTTCATTTAAAAAAGCCAGCAGGATCAGCAGGCAACTAAGTTCTGTTTTAGTTGAAAATCAGTGGGAGGGAATATAAAGCCTTTTTTTTTTTTTTTTTTTTTTTTTTTTGTAAACGGAACTGGAGCAGCAGCAAAGCTAACAAGTTGTAATCAGCCAAGATTTTTTTAACATATCGCAAAAGAGGTACTTTTTAAAAATCCATAGCGCCCTAGTGCAATACTACATAGCACATTTGCTTCAAGTAGTTATTCTTGCAGTAGAAAGTATAAAAAAATTAATATCTCAGTGAAGATAGAAAATAGGATTGTTATAGCCATATGCAAGTATAATTTAGGGTGTTAGCTTATATTTGTAAAACCTTTAATAACCAACTACCTTATGGCGTACTCCTTCCAAAATTTAAAATAAAATAAAATAAAATAAAATAAAATATATCCTTCTGATGATATGTAAATACTCACCAGCCTAATGTCAGGAAAACAACCAAAAATCCTTCCAGCTCTCAGCTCAGCATTTCTCAGTAGAGTGGAAGTAGTGAAATGGACTTTTCAGCTTACTACAAAGGTTAAAAAAACAGATCAATGGTAAACCAACTGTAAGAGAGAGCTCTGGAGAAATCATTACTAAAGATTGTCCTCCTAACCTCCCTTCCACAAATGCCTCCACTGACTTTACTGGGCTTTGGATCACACCCAGAGTGATTTGTTTCCCATTGCTCTGTTAGCTGAAGAGACAAAATCTCTCAAACAGGCAAATCCTTGGTCACTAGGACTCTGAGGACTAATGCCAGTAGAGTAAACTATCCAGAAATTTGCTGTCTGCCAGGACACATCCAATGAATAGCTACGTTCAAGCAGATAGCAAAATTTTGTGCTGAACATTTGGTTCAATTTCCAAATGGCTTCAAGGGCCTACAGAACTTTATATTTTAAAGGAATTAGAAGCTATACTAACAAGCTGAAAGGGTGGTTGTCATAGAGTAAGGCTTCAGGCTTTGCTGTTTGCTGGACTGTACAATCTTTGTAAAGATTTGGATTTTTATATGCTGTTTAAAAGGTTAACAAATCTGCTATGCCATAAATGAACACCTCTCCTGAAAAGACTTTGTCCCTTTCTATCACAACAATTTTAAAGTAATACATATATATGTATAAAACATCAATATAAGGGGAAAGTTACATATATGGTCACAAAACAAATGGCTAGATATTTCTATGTGTATTTAAAATATATATTGGATGAAAACAAATTGTAGGATGAAACCTTTTCCTAACAGAGGAAGGTAAGAACCAGGAAAAATGAAAAGCATTCGTTGATATTTTATCAGTAAAATTAAAGGGCTAAAAAAACACAAATAGGACATTAAGTTACAAGATAATGAACAATTGTTTCAGCCTCTTTTATAAATCCCTTGGAAAACCTATTTATAAGGTTTAACTTTGGGTTATATTACATACTACTTACAGCAGTATCCATGCTACAAAAGGTGGGAGGTTCCTGAAAGATGCCCGATTTGCATACAGCAGCATGATACGAACACACTAAATGGTTGTCACATTCTGCTTCATTCCATTATTGGCAGTACTATGATAACACTGGTCAGATTCTGATCAAGACCAGAGTTTTAGCATCTCTGTCTCCTTCTGGAAAAACTGACCCATCTTCTTGCACAACCTTCACATATCCAAAACTATTTGATCTAGATTATGCATTTCTGTTCAGGTCCTTCTGACCACGCTTTTTGCTCTGTTCCCAAATTTGTCTGTGCTGAAATATGACCTGGCTTTTTGGGGCATCACCTGTACAGTTTAGAACACAATTTCTTTCATAGGAAAAGCAAGATTATCAAAGATATCTATTGTTAAGTTTCAGTCACAGAGAGGTCAAGAAGCAGACAGATGACCTCCAGATTTTGATGTTTGATTGACTGCAGCTGTTCTATAGTCTGGAGAATAATTGGCATGTAAAAGAGCATTAAACTATGGGTACTCTGACTCCCTCACCCTGACAATAGCATTTCACATCATTAAGGTGGAAGAATGACCTGCATGGCTGACCAAACCAAACCTCAGGTCACTTTAATAATTAAAAAGACAGGTAAGATCAATAACAGCAAACTGTAGCACTTCATAACACAATAGCTGGTAACATGTAGCATAAGTGGCAGTAATAACCTCATATTTATTAAGGGTTGGTGAGATCAGGAAGAACAAGAAAAAACAGAGTGAAGTGCAATTGCACACATTTGTTTTCCAGTCATCAATATTTAGCTTGTTATGGAATTTCAGTGACTCATTGATTGAATGTGTAGATGTGTAATCAGCACACAGATTTTATTTAAACATTGATCTTTCAGTCAAAAGCCCCATAGCCCATCTCCTTGAGAATTTCTGGCTTGTAAAGGTAAGGCAAGAAGTGCCATAACTACCGATAGACTGTGCTCTTTTCTATTCTGCTCACAGGTAATGATGCCTCCACAGACATTGAGACTTCTTGCCAAGCAATGTATTGCCAGGATATCCAAAAGCAAAATGGGAATCTAGTACTCAAGTGGCAATAGTAGGTATGCCTCTACTTCTGAAAAAAAAAAAAAAAAAAACGGAAAACAAAACATAACAAAAAAAAAAATAACGGTTCAAAACACAAAACCTTTTTCAGATTATTAACTACTGTAACTACTGGACCTTTATCAGCTGTGAACCGCTGTTCTACTTCAAGTGTCATGCAGTCACCTGATCATAGACACAGTGATGTGTTCATAAAAAACTTACCAAAAATCAACTGGTCTTCCTTGATAATGCAAAAAATGCAGTCATCCTAATAGAATGGAAGGCATCTCTTATGACATAATTGGGTTTAAAAACAAATCCAAATTTAAAATCTCTTAAGGAAGTTTTTTTTAATTTTAAATCGAAATAACTTATAAGTAATAAAAATGACGATACTGAAAATGTTTAGAAGATAGAAGATATTAAAAGAATATCTTCTTTTAAAATGTATTATAAATATCTTCTTCTAAAAAATAGAAGATATTAAAAGAGCAAACACAAATTTTACATTCCTGACATTTGGCTCTTCAATGTATACATCCACTGGTTATGCATATCATTTCATCCACAACATTTGGCATAGATTCCACTACTGTAGTTATTCTGATTTAAACCATCTTCTCTCCTGTGCTTGTAGAAGGTAAGTCAGAATTGCGCTCAGCAATGCCAAGAAAGTAGAGTCACTAGGAGAGCCAGGAACCTGCTTGTTTTCGGCAAAGAATTCCACCTGTTACCCTGATCTTATATTCTGTGTTTAGCCTGCTGGAGTTGTCATGACAATAACCTCTTGCCATCAATTTAACCTTGGTTTTAAGTTGCTTGTTGTTGAGCAAAAAAATAAAATAAAATCATTGTAGGCCTGTAAATGATACCCCTCAAACTTTAGCCTTTGTTGGCTGACAGACCTCTTGAAACACAGAACACAGCAAAACTGCGTCAAGATTAGAGAGCCGAAGTGGTGATAACTTTCAGCCTTATTATCTTAATAAACTTTCTGTACTTGATTAGGCTGGATAAAGAAGATATAGATCAGTCATGATAGCTGGAAAACTACAGATAAGCTGGTCATCCTTTCAAGATAAAAATGCCCATCTGTTCTAAGATTGTAATCAAGAACCCTGTGCTGATATTTAGTCTATTCTTACATGGCCTCTAGCTAATTAAATACTAAGATGAAATCCACTGTTAATGCTTTTTCTTTTCATTTAACTCACTTTATTGTATCTCGTCCCTGCCCTGAAAATATCACAGCATACTAAAAACCTTATGGAAGGTTACAAAAGCCACTTACACCTCATCATCTCATATAGTGGAAGGGCTAAGGCATAGCAAGGTTTATAACTCACTGTTCTTCAGTGAGAACAAGAAATATGTCTGTACTGCAAATCCAAATTCAGGGGAATTCATACTTCAGAGGGTTGTATCTAACGTACAAAATTTTATCTTTTTTATTTTTTTTCCAGTACTGCTCTTAATATTCCCACTGTGGATTCTTTTCTGTTTTACTTTGTAGGGCTTTGTTTTAGAAATATAGGGGTTGGAGGTTTTGTTTGTTTATTTGCAAAGTTGTAAAAGACAGACTAGCATTACATTACTCATGCAGGAGTGCGAATGAATAAGAGTTAGGACTGAAAAGGACTAGGTGTGGAGGTGATTCTCTGCCAACCTTCTCTACATTGCACAGATACATTTGAACGGATTATGGAAAAAGACCATAATCCAACCTTTCCTAACTAAGGTTGCTGGTAGTACAGTATTGCTGACCCTCAGTTCTTCTGTCACAGGGTTACTTCTGAATACAGCTGGATATATAATTATTTCCCTGTTATTCTCTTAGAATACAAATTATATAAATTTTATAATTGATTATCTAAAGTGACTTCTAAACTTGAAGCACACAAAGCTGTTTATAGTCTACATACCTGTGGTGGTTTTATTCATCTGGGCAGCAGAGCTCCACAACTGCTCTCTCACTCCCCCTCCTCAAAGGGAAAGAGGGAGAAAATACAATAAATAGGGCTCAAGAGCTGAGATAAGGACAGGGAGATCACTCAACAACAACCATCCAGGTCAAAACAGACTCAGCATTGGGAGATTAACATCATTTATTGTCTATTAATAATAAGCAAAAACTGTGAGAAACTAAAAGCAAACTAAAAACACCTCCTCCCCCCCCCCCCCCCCCCCCCCCATCCATCCTCTTCCACCTCCTCCCCCGAGCAGTGCTGGAGATCAGAGAATGGGGGCTGCGGTTATTCCCTAATGCTTCATCTCCGCTGCTCCTTCAGGGTCACTCTTAGCCACTGTTCCATGTGGGGTCCCTCCCATGGAATGCCGTCCTTCCCAAACGGATCCTGCAGGGGCTACCCACAGGAAGCAGCTCCTCAAGAACTGCTCCCACATGGCTCCATACCATGGGGTCCATCCCCCAGGAGCAAACTGCTCCAGCACAGGTTCCACACAGGCAGCAGCTCCCCCCAGACCCCTTGCTCCTGCGTGGGCTCCTCTCCACGGGCTGCAGCTCCGGCCTAGGGCCTGCTCCTGTGGGGGCTCTCCATGGGCCGCAGCCTCCTCCAGGCCACATCCACCTGCTCCACCAGGGGCTCCTCCACGGGCTGCAGCGTGGAGATCTGCTCCGTGTGGGATGCATGGGCTGCAGGTGAACAGCCTGCTCCATCAAGGGCCTTTCTTTGAGTCGCAGAGGAACTTGTGCTGCATGACTACAGCACCTCCTGCCCTCCTTTTGCACTGACCTTGGGGTCTGCGAGGCTGGTTCTCACTCTTCTCTCTCCCAGCTGCTGTTGTGCAGAAGTTTTTGTTTTGTTTTGTTTTGTTTTTTTTTTCCCCTTTCTTAAATCTTCTCTCAGAGGTGCCAACAACACCACTTACTGACTTGGCTCCAGCTAGTGGCCGGTTCCTTTGGAGCCAGCTGAAACTAGCTCTTATCTAACACGGGGCAGCTTCTGGATTCTTCTCACAGAGGTCACCCCTGTGGCCCCCTACTACTAAAACCTTGCCACATAAATTCAATACAGTACCTCTATTTGATCAGTTGGTATCTATGTTGTGTGTTGAACTCAGAAATATTATGAGGTATATATTTATTATATAAAATATTATGAATTTTTCTCTTTACAGTCTATATTCATGCAAGAGCTCGGTGTTACCTGTTTAACCATCTATTAATAGATCACTTCAGGCCCACATTTTTACCCTTAAAATATTTGGTCGACACGTCAGTTCCATGTTCCAATAAAGAGATTAAAATCTCATTTTTTTCTGTAAGAGAAAACTGAATTTGAAACATGTATTCTATATCACTTACATTGTTTACTTGTGTCGTGACTACTACCTCTGCCGCTAGTACAAATTCCACTTCATTGTATGCTACCATCTATTTCTGGATTACCCTCTGATTTTGCTGTCTGATGGTTTTGTCAAGGCTACCCTGAGTGATCAAGCACCTCTGATCTTGTACATGTAATGTTCTGGCTCTTCTAGTTTCTCTGTTGCAAACATAATGTTTATTAATTCCTCTCCTCAAAATTACACTAAGACCTTAAGCATTTGCTCCACAAGGTTTGTTTCAACCACTAATGTCATCATGAACAAATTTTATATCCATTTTATCACCCCCACATTACAGTTGTTTATCAGGTCATACTTTCAAACAGCTGTCTCTACCATGTATTCCAACTTAACTTCTAGCTGTGCTTAACTACACGATTTCTCTCTCTCAGTTCCTGTGGCCTTTCTTTATCTTAGCCCCTGCTATGCCAGGTGTTCTCACCACATTAGTTCCAGACCTTCTAGGCATACATGTTTCTGTGTCCCCATCATCCTTTCAGGAGGAGAAATAAAAAGAAAAAAAAAAAAAAAAAAAAAAAAGCAATTTCCATGCAAGTCTTTGTACCCTATTTTATCTTAGCCCTACAGGCAAGCAGACTTCTAACATAGCTTTAGGAGCTTCTTGCATGCACCTTCTCTCAAGAACTTCTCCTGCTCCCTCAGCAGTGAACCCAAGCACAAGATAAGCCTGCCTGCTTTTGTTCACTCCTGATTTCCCCCACTGTGTATTTTCTTTCATGCTTCTTTTCTTGTACCAATTTTACTTCTAATTTTAATCCACTGTCTCAAACCCACCAACAAATTTCACACACTTCAGATTAATTCATTAGTATCTGTGCAAGCATACTAACATAAATTTATCTTAAAACATCAGAACTGTCTACATAATAGAAACCTTAGTCATTTATGAGTTCTAATACAGCATTTATTATCACATCATTCATGAGGTTTATCTTGACAGAAAAAAAGAATGAAGTAATGACCATACATCATTGTAAATTGCTGTGGTTTGGTAGAGCTAGATTTTATAAGTATCAAGAAGTACACATAGAAACAGAAGATTCTGGCAGAATGTGGCAATATTTCAAGTGCATAAAAGATGATTAGCAAATTGCACTGCCAGTTGTGTTCAGTTGCCACTGAGCAACTTAGTTTATTTCAGGCAGTGGGTTTTAGGTCAGATATCAGAGCACAGAAGACAATGGGACCAGCTATTTCTATTTCTATCACTCTCATTGTTGTTCTGGGATCAGTATAGAAATATTCCTCCATGGACTTTTCTTCTGCAGAGATCAAAGTCCATCCCTTCTTTCCTAAACATGCTCACAGACAGCTCTTTTCCATTGTCTGACAAAAGCCATCACTGGCACCAGTGCCAAGCATTTGTGAGTAATCCTGTCTGCAGATACCCAATGTACAAATTCATACTCCTGCTTTTTATATACACTGCTTCAGCTACACCATATGAGCACAAGAAATTAGTTTCAGTATAAGAGTGGGGGTTGTTCAGTTGGACATACATTCACCAAATTTTTTGAAGATTAGATTTAACTTCATCTTTACTTTTCTAACATTTTTCTTGAGGAGCGTGGTGGACAGAGGGAAGACAGAGTGGGGACAAATTGTTCTCAACCTACAATTAGGACCCACAGGAAAAAAAATAGGCTGTCCTATGTAACTTAATATTTGCTTCCCACAAATAAATTCAAATGCACTGGAAAGATGCAGATGACATGCCACTTTCATTCATCTTAAGGTGTCAAGTCAGACAACTCCATGCCTGCTGATGAAACTTTTATCTCACAAACAGCCTCTCTATTATTTCTTGAATGTCTTAGTCTGATTTATTTTTTTAATGCAGATTCTTCTTGGGTGTCTTTTGTTCGTTTGTGGGCTTTTTTATCACAGCCTACCCTTAGTGTGAATAGTTTCTACAGAAACTGTAGTTTCTACAGAATGCCTTCTTCTTGCAATCTTTATATGTACGCTTTCTTTGCAAAGGTCTAAAGCAATTCTGGGTGCTTTAGTAAAAGTAGCAAGCAAGACTTCAATCTCAAAAAGCTTTCAGCTTCATAGGACAGATGATAAAATGAAAAATTGTACTGGCAATAAGACCGAACTGACTAGGGAAAGACCACAGCAAAAGCATTGCCATTTCAGTAAAGTACCTAGTTACATACTTATCTGTGAGCATAAGCTCCAGTGTTTTGACACACATGTTTTTCAGCTATTCGGTTCAGACATGCAACTTTTAGACACTAGCATGGATCCTTTACTAAGCAGTCACAGAAATTTTAAAGGCTTTTGGAGAATTCTCTTCACCAAGAGAACTGGTGATAGAAATTGAGTGTAAACACTGATCCCTTGATTTCTCTCATCTAATTTCAATTTTGCAATGCTAGAATTTAATAATGTGTCTGTCTAGGCTTCTCTGTAACAGGTGAGAGAGAGGGACAGTTCAGAGGGAAATTCATCATATTGTAAGGCCGCATGTGCAGAGATTGTTTAAATGATTCACCTTTTAGAGCTTATAGGCTCTCCGCTGATTATAAAAAAAAAAAAAAGCTCAGAAGATATCTAACTTGTCACTGCTAAAGTAATCCTTTATGTATGACTCATATGATACATGCACATCTTCTAGAACCTAAGGAAAGTATACTGACACCTGTCCTGAAACTTCATTCTGTCTATCCCCACACAATTCACTAGAAGTTTTTCTGCTAATAGCCTCAACTCTAGTTAGAAATAACAGGAAAAGAACAAACATTCTCAAAAGCTATTTGCATATACAAATTAACGGTACAAATTTTTCTTTCAAGACTTGCACACAAAGAAGAACATTATTATTCTTATTGAATGATGGTGCTGTGGGTTAATATTTGCTATATGTGTTAGTTTTCATTCACGTGGTGTCAAATTATTACTCCTTGTAATGCTCTAAGTGATGGGCACTATGAAAGTGTGCTGCTCCTTGAATGAGTGCACAAGGCACACGAAGGGCACATCACCTGAATGATCTGATGATATGAAGGTCCACCTCCTACCTGGGTCCCATGGGCTCTGGGAGAGCTTCTGAGGATATTCCCATCAACTGTAAACAGAACAAGGTCATTTACAGGGTATGCAAAGCAGAGGAATCCTCGCACAAAGAATACAGTCCCTCTTTAGGTTTTAGAAAAACAGATTACTTTTAAATGATGAAAGAGCAAAATCTTGGCTAATGAAAGAAATATAGAGTAATGTAGGAATATGAGATACAAGGCACAGAGACACTTGCAAAGAATGAGGTATCAGACCTGGTATTACAAGGACAATACAGAGGGCAGGTAGAAAGATATGACAATTGACAAGTGTAAGCCATAAGGGTGTTTTTAGATACCAGAATGTAGAAGCTAATCAAAGGTTTTTTCTTACCAGAGCAGACTTCAGCCCTGCCTAGTCTATTGTGCTACAGCTGTCAGTGCCCAGCTGTAAGATGATTAAGTCCTTTCTAAATATAATTTTAGTCACTGTGCACTTTTTTTTTTTTTTTTTTGGACAGAAGGTAAAATTTCTTCCTGACCATTGCTGGTACTATAATCAGTTTATGTCCTCAAACTTATGATTTGATTATACTTATTATCTTGGCTTTCGTAGCTATAAAAATGTTATTAGTGATCATAAAAGTATCTGCCCCTTTTTACTCAAGTCAAATTATTTTACTTGGCTACCTCCTGTGGCAATGTAGTAAGCAGGTCAAATATATAGTGCATATCCAAGTTTGTGCAAAACTTTATGGTCCACAAATGAGGCTTAAAATTTTACAAATCTCATGAGAGCAAGGCTTCCAGTGATTTGATAAGCAGTTCCTGCTCATTTGAGGATTATTAAGGTAGTGCAAGAATGTTTCATGATACTGTAGTTATTTCACTGTCAGGTTTAGGTGAAACCTTGAGATACTGAGGTAGGTCATGTGTTTGTTTAAACTGCTGGAGGGTAAATCCCCCCACCCCCAAAAAAAAAAATCAAACTATCCACAAGCAACTTTGATAACACTCTTCATTTTACAAGCCTGCAGATATAAAGGCATGTTGTAGTTGTGGGCAAATGCTGCTCCTGACAATGCATGGGGTGAACTCACTGACTTGGGCCACTGTGGGTGTCAGACTAGGCACCCCAAACCTGAACTTCACTGGCACTTGCAGCCCTCCTGGCTATAGAAATTTCTGCAGAGCTACAGGAAGTGCCTCCCATTTGGACTGAGAAAAAAATAAAACCTGACAGAGGAACTGAAATATCAAAACAAGACTTCTATGGGGCGACTGAGAAGGTATCCTCCTGGCATGCCCAAGCCCCAGCTGAGGCTGCACAGGGGCTGGCAGGGAAGGGTTAAACACAGCGACAGAGGAGAATTAATGGTCAGTGTCAGAAGCATCCAAGAGGCCAACACCCCGCTGGGCATAAACTTGACCTTGCACCAACCCTGGCTGCTGTTGAGCCCTGGGAGTCATGGCCGGGTCCGAGGCGAAGTAAGGCGAACCGGGGGCGCCGAGCTGCTGTGGCAGTGACCTCCGACTATGATGGATCGACCGGCATCTCTGCACGCTCCACTAGGGCTGTGGTCGCCAGTGAAAGATGTATTGATTACACATTAGTCTGTGAGGACAGGCTGGCATCGCTGGCTCCGGAACAGCACAGACCTACTCTCACACGTTATTAGGTTTGGCATAACTTTAAGAGGACACAAAAGATGGTTTTATTTTACCTGGCAGCCATGACATTCACTGATATAAAGGATATAATCACAGAAAGAGTAAGATATTAATGTGGAATTTTGTACAATAACTCTGGGAGCTCCAGGCTGGAAATATATACGCTGCTTTCTAACATGTCACCATTTAATTTAGCATCTGAAACACTCTATCCATGCATATTTTCTCAATTTCTGTCAGCTGAAACTCTGAAATAAGGGAATTAAAAAATTCTGAGTACAGTGACCAAAAATACCAGAAAGAAACAAGATTTTTAACTGCTTAGTTAACTTTGCCTTATGTTTATGCAAAACAAGAGGGTTTTTTGAATTAAAAAGAAAAAAAAAAAACAAATGCATGGACAAAAGGAGCTTAATTATCCCTTTTCTGTAATGTTTATTGTGACTCTGCTTTATTTACATATTTCCTTTCAATTATGAAGCTATTAGTTAAGAAAAACTTGTTAAGCATCTACAGAATTGAATGTGGGTGAATGTTAACAATGACAGTTTTCTGCATACTTGCTGAGTTCCAGAAAAAAAAATGTGGGTTTGGAAATAAAATATATGATCTCTGTTCCAAATCATAACTCCCTTGGCATCAATTTAGGTCTTAATATCAGCCTGAACTCCTACATGATTTTAGAGAAACACCATTTAGGTGAAAAAATCATTTAAGAAATTGCCATCATTATTTCAGAATAGCAACAAACATCATTCATGCTGTTTACTTTATCACTCAGTTCTCTGTGCGGCTTGTCAGTGCTGGCCAAGGCAAGGAAAACATTTAGTTAAAGAAAGAGAAAAGTCAATTTTTGAAACTTTGTAAAGGCACGCAAACAGCACAGATGCCTGTAGAGCTTCTGATCGGGGCTGGTCAAACTGTGGCTCTTGGGCTGCACCCACCTGTGAGAGGTTGGAGTGCATGTCCTGTGCCTCCATAGCACCACACTCAACAGCCCACTGCTCCAGCCAGGGCAGTGTGCCCCGCCTTGTCTCACCTTAAAAACACCTTCCCACAGCTAGAAGCTGGTTCCTGAGCTTCCTGTGCTGGGAGACACAGATCTGACTCCCAGCCATATGGGAGGATTGAACTGCAGCCACCAGGGTCAGATCAGGCACCCCCAAATAAAGATCCTTACAGGGCACAGAATGAGCAGGGGTATCTTTTCTGCAGCTGATATTTGTTCTATTTCTCATGTGATATGATATGCAGGAACCATTTAGAGGAGGGCAAAATAATGCAAGTTAGATAAAAATATTCTGATCAGATTCTGTTCTACCTTACAGTCACTCACAGTGATTAGTGAAAACAGCAAATAAAGAACCAGATTTGCAGAAAGTTTGAATTATAGCTAATTGTGTTAAGTTAATTTTGGTCTTATTGAGCCTGTAGCACATTTTATTGATTGTAAACAGAGTAAATTTAAAAGCTAAACCATAAAAGCCTCAAGTCTACAGAAAGAAACATGATATGTATGCTTACTAGCAGCATATCACTCATTCTAATTAAAACAAAAATACTGTGCTAATGACACAGGGGCCTGAGATGGTATTGTTCAGAGATGGTGAGATGTTTGCTTTTGGCTGAATAACACATCTGAACTACATCATCAGCAAATGCTAAGAGAAATCTGGATTTGCTGGAAGGAGCATCCAGTTGTGTCTCATAAGGATCTAAGCCACGATAGCATTAGCATGAAGGAAAGGCTCCCCACACTCTGATCCTTCTCAGTGTGGGAGATAATAACTGTAGCCTGCTCTTGAATAAGAAATCTCATGATTGACTCCAAGTTTCCTACATGTTTCAAAGCAACAATTCACTTAAAGGTTATTATTTATTCAAAACCCATTTTTGTTTTGTGCTTATGACATAACTCTAACACTACAAGGAGAAAGCTCATTTTCATCCTAATGATAACTTTTGCAGAGACTAAACTTGTGGGAACCCATCAATTTCAATAGGTAACCCAATCGGCACTGAATCTGATCATATGGAGTACACAGAGATGACAATTATATGACTGAGAATGAGCTAATCACATTCAGACTGCAACAGATAAACTGGCCTAATGGATCACAGGCTGTTTTGAGAGCTATTGATAACATTGAGCATGCTACACTATGCAAAATAAAAGGAAAGTAGGAATCACTTCTCCCAGTACATACAATAACTTTAATCCTTGTAAAACAGACACATGAAAGCGTTATCAACCACTTCTATTTAGGGCATTATATACCACATAAGTGGAATATGTGCCAAAATTTCAAAAATAATAATAATGTCTGGTGACACTAATTTTTAATTTAAAAAAAATAATCGCAATGGCTCACAACAACAAAAAAAGGGGACTTATGCAAACATGGAAACTGACAATGTGTTTTGTATAATATCTGGTTATGCACTAAACTTTTGTTTCATTCCTGTGTTGTGATCTACCACCTTGTTTCAGACAAATGGCACAAAAAATCTCATCTACTGGTGGAAATGTTATTTTTCTGAGACAAATAAAAAGTTCCTCTTCTGAGGTCCAAGATTGTTGTACCACACACACACAGCAACAATCTACCTAGGTCATTTCTCTTGTTGGTGGGAGAATGGAACATATTTGTGAATGCTTGCACTGAAGCAAAACAAATTGAAATGATACTGCAGCGATCAAGCTAACAGCACCACAAAACTCAGATTTCAATGGAAGTTTCCCCTTGTAAAAATGGGAAACACATATGAAAGGCATAATATAAATGAGAACCTCCCCCAGCCTCCAAAAAGTAAATATACTACAGCAAGCAATAACAAACCAAGCCGATGTCTATCCCTCAATTCTACTGGAGCTACAAAACAGGAAAAATAATTCTATGTAAATTTCTCTGTGTGATGAGAAACCATGCTAAAAATTGCCAATGTACAGAAATGAGCAAGCAGGCACTGACTTCAGTGTTCACACTGAGCCATGCTGAGAAGCACACAGTCTAACCCTGCACAACAGAGAAATTTCCCAGGTAGCATTTCCTGTTGTCCCACACATGTGACACGTGCAGGGTACCCATCTGAACATAAAATAGAAAATAAAATAAAACAAAATAAAATAAAACAAAACAAAACAAAATAAAATATGATCAATCCTAGCAAGCCAGTCTGAGCTCAAGAAAAATGAGGAAAAGATGCCTAGGGAAATTTGCATGTCCAACTACCAGATGCACTGAGCTGAAAATAAAATTCCCAGTGGAATTCTGCAAAGGCAAGCAAAGTGTGACCCATCTGCCCCTAGTTTGCAAGCATGACTTTGACCTGAATCAGAGCTGGTTAGATCTTTCTGCTGTCTATATTTTTATAATATTTTAAAGAAAACTCCTCAAGGCCTTAGAAGTCAACAAACAGTACAGATATTTAACAGGTTCTTCCACAATGTCTGTCATGCTAGATTGCAACATATGACAATTAGCCACAAATGGCCGTAATTAATATATATATATATATATATATATATATATAAGCACGCATTATAATATATATTTATATATAACCCAAGAACGAAATGCCCAAATGCCCAGTCTCCCACACCTTGTATCCACATCGTTACATTATCAAGTGATTTTAGGAATACATCGGAAGTACAGACTAATTAGGAATGAATACTTTTTTATTATGCTTTATTTATAAATTTGTTTATAATAATGTAGAAGTTTTAAACAAGTTCCTAGTCACAGGTGAAAAAGAAGCTCTGAGAGATGGAGGGGTTTTGGAGAGTGAACAAGTGAATTATGTCCATAGAGGACAGAGGCATACTGCCTTTAGTAATGCTGAGGGAACAGCAGTCAGAAATATTTTCAAACAAGACCATGCTCTCCATGGTACCAGGATGCTGAGACTGAGTCGAAATCAAGGCTAAAAATAAATAAAATAAATAAAATAAAATAAAAATACAACACAACTTTTTATTTTATTTTTTTTCTTGACAAATAATTATGCAGTGTGAGGAAACTTCTATTTGCAGGTTACAAACATAAAAGTTTCTGTTAGAGTACAACCAAGAGCTCCGTATTTAACTCCTTCAGATGTTAAGTGTTGTTCTCATCCTTTAAAATATAAATGTCAGTAGCTAACCTGAAGGCTATCTATAAATCAAACCTGCACTGTATAAAAACTGTTACTAGTGTCCTAATGGGTCAACCAGAAGAGATGCCCTCTCTAAAAGAGCTGGATACCAGATTCCCCTTTCATTGATCGAGGTTTCAACTCTGGGTGCTTGAGTTTATGACAAAAGAGTTCACAACACTGCTGGCAGGAAGTCGATAGTTTGATAGATACCCTTTGCAGTTGGTCCTGTCTCTAGCACTTTAACCATGCTTTCACTCTGACAGTTATTACTGCTGCAATAAATTCTTCAGTAAAACAAATAGGTTCTCTGAAAATGTATTAGCCCAGGCACACTATTTTACTTAATATAACTACAAGTCTTAAACAGGTAACTGCCACAGTAAATAGGCCAATATATTTAGAAAGAACTGTGTGTGTGTACTTACAGTAAGTTACCTAAAGTTCTCTTCAGATCAGGTTGCACGGTATTTATTACACCTTCAGGTTATACTTTTAAAATTCACAAAGTAACTGACAGTAGCAAACACTTTAAAAATATATTTTATATAATGCTGTAAGAATTCTCCCACAGCTTTCAAAATTGCATGGGTGAATTCGAAGCCTACAGTGTCCCCTAGACCCTTCTGTGCTGTTGAAATATAGTCTGCATTTTACTCTTGTTTGACCTTATTTTCTGCTTATCTCACAAGAAATCTCAATGCTATTACCATTTTCGTACAGAATGTTTAATAGTGAATAGCATCAGGTTCTGTCTGAATTGGGTGGTGAAACAGATAGGGTCAGGAAGGCCTCACTGGGGTCCATCAGAAGCAGAAATTCACTGGCATACTCTCTCTGTTTAGTAATGTTACACCATCTCGTTTAGCAATGTTAGTCCCAAAGAAAATTTCTGTACAGTTTGGAATCCAGTTCTCATCAGGTCATTGCATAGGTTCATCCAAATTGTTTTGTGCATTTCCATTAATAACAATGAGCAAAATGAGAGAGTTTTCTTTACTGTATTTTTGGTTTTCTTCTATGTTGTCAGGTTTCATGTTTTTCTGTGTGCATTAATTAGGCATTTTCACTAGACATAAGGACAAGATTAATATCAAAGGTAAATTATTAACTTCTATCCATATTCATTTCACTTACCCCACTTTCACAGAGAAACTGTCTACATACAGAACCCTTCAGCACTCCTTTCTACATCCAGAGACTTTGTGTCACTTAGGCAAGATGTCTTGAGACATCTATCCTTCAAGATTAAATGCATCCCTTCTGAGTGGCAGTTGCCACAATTGAAGTAAGCATTTACTGCTAGTGCTCAGCCATGCAGCTAACTGCTCTGTAGCTGGCTGTGGCCTCTTGAGGTGTAGGACATTCATGGGGGAACACTGGTAATTTTGTTTTACCCTGCAGGCATGCAGTTTCTGGCTACATTGCGAGGAAATATCGTTGAGTCCATGCTGAGATTGCTGTGCCTGCTGCTCAGAGCTCTCATGAAATGAACTGAAAGGATAAGAGCTCTCTTGACCTTTAAAGTCTACTTGTTTGAGGTGATAGATCTCCAAGACATTTGCAAAATAATAATAATAATAATTAATAAATAAATAAATAAAATCTTAAGACCATTAAACAACAAAAAAAGATAGAGTGAAAAAAAAAAAAAAAAAAAAGTGATCAAAATTCCAGCTATTAAGACAAAGAGAAAATCTGTGTTTTAGCAAAAGCATAAGTGAGTTGGGAAATAAACTTCATTTCCAGTATTTTATCAATAAAAGCTCTTAAGGATCTCCTTCTCATTCTATACCTTTCCCATCAAAAAGTTACATTCTTTTTATTTTTTTAATCCCCATTCGGTTTTTTCAGACCTGCCCCCTCTTCTTAACAGGGATCAAATCAGCCAAAACATTGACTTGGTAGCATAAGCAAGTGAAATGATGCAGAAAAACACAGATCCAGTCAAGATCAGGTATAATCCCTAGGACAATATGACCAGAAATAAAGACAAATTATTATAAGTTATTATAAACAAAAATATATATATTTAAAAATCTCTCAGTGTCCAGGGTTCAATCAGTTAATCAGATGCAGGCTGGCTAAATGGTTTCCTAAGAACAATCTTAATTTCGCAAACACTGTTTCCCCTCTATATCACCAATACTTTGTCATTCCCCCACACCCCATATCTCTGCAAAGATAGGCATGATCCACCTCCCATGCGGTTAAATCCTTATATACCAAAGCAGAAGAATGTTTAGCCAGTTTAAACACTTCTGCATCTGTGCAGTGACTCAAACCCTGAAATTATTTAGTTATTTATTTGTGAACTTTTTGAAAGAGATGTGCATGTAAGAAGTTCTTTGAGAATGTAATGCACAGGTCCAGCTGGTTGAACATCTTGTTGCTCTTGAGAGAGATGCACACTGAGGAACAAAAGGATATGGCCCTGGAGGGAGAGGAAACAGTGTGTGCTTTTTTGTTTGTTTTCCTTGTTTGTTTGTTTTTGTTTTTAATATATCAAACAATAAAATCTGCAACAGTGACATGGAAAGGTCTACAACACTAATATATTTCTTTTTTTTTCTAACAGCAGCATTTACAGTTACTGTATTTCACAAGTGGTAATCCATTTGGATTCAGCAAGGTAGGATTTGTCTTTTTCAATCTTGGCATAGGACAGTACAGACCTGAACAGAACTACAAATATTTTGCCCCCTTTTATGTTTACATAAATAATGCTATTGTTTCTCACAGTCTGTAACATGCACACTGTCATGACAGAGTACATCAAACAGAAAGAGTGGAAAGCACAATGGAAATCCATTTTATAATAATAAACTGGTTGAGTCAGGGATAATTACGCTTTGGTCCTTTGGTAGGACCAAAGACCTATCAGATAATGCTGCCTTTTTATCATTCCAGTGGGCACAAGTCTTCTTGAAATCATTAGGTTCCCCCTTCCTTGTTCTCAGCTCTGAATTATTCCAAAAGGAGGAAGAATGACACATAACAGAATTTGGTTAAGAAATCACACAGAGAATAGAAATTATAGACTCCACCAGGGGAGAAGAAAATAAAAATGCCTGATAGCACTGAACTAAGAAAAAGGATTTTCTCTAGTCAAGCTCAAGGTCAAGACCCATAGTAAAGGTTGGTCCCACTCTAGAACTGGTGATTCTTAAACCTGTGAACCTGTAGCAGAATTAGAGGAAGACTGGAACAATCTCCATTGCCCCCAAAACAGCATTTTTGAAGAATAAGCTCCTGTGCAGCCTATGATGCTGTCTTCTGGTGTTAAAAAAAAAAAAAAAAAAAAAAAAAAAAAAAAGGGGGGGGGGGATAACCTAGAATAGTCCTAGAATAGTGCCAAAAACATTTGCTTCATAGCAAGGGAAGGAATGTGACTGTACAAAGAGGAAAGGGTATCTGAATCACCCCATGATTTCAACTTGGGAAAAAAAAAATAAAAAAAAATCTAGCCATTGCCAGATGGCTAAGGAAGACAAACAGCAGGGCAAACAAACTTACATGATAGTTCCAGCTAATACTTTCCCAGACACCAACTGTTGTCAACATGGGGACTTTCAGAGCTGGATGTGGTTTCTACATATTTAGCAATCTTCAAAGGATGTCTCTTCCATAAACTTGTCCAGTCTCTCTTGAACCCGTCTTTATTTTTGCTATTTAGGAAAAGAAACGAAGAACAAAGGACAACTGTTCGTATGCCTAAGACTGGGACAAAGGCAATCTGGGTTTGACTTTGCATACTTCCTCCAGTGTACCTGTAGTTTTGATGTGGAGATCCAAATTCACCTCACTGAAATCAGGACAACAGTAACCCTATAATCCCTTCATAACATACTAGTGAGAGAAATCTATTGTCAAAAGTGGTTTGGACCTTGAAGATGACTACAGGCCATAAACTGCCATATAACCTTCAGAAGAACTCCTAGAAGTTCTCTCCCATCTCTTTACACATAGACTACCCATCAGACAAGCATCTATAAAAGACCAATACATTACTCTCATTTCAACTGCATGCTGAAATCACTGTGCCAGCAAGCTATGATTAAAGGGATTCAGACAAATTGACTGGGGAAGCAGAAAACCTCAGAAGAACTCCAGTTAAAGGCAAAAGGGGAACTTCCCAGTGCAGGTGAACAGTAATGACACCTACTCCAAGGCTGAGGACAGATCACATTATGGTAGCTCCAGACACATCTCAGCCCCTCACTAGAGCACCGATACACTGGTTCGCACTTTTGTCTCCAGAGAAGAGGGTACTTTCACAGTACCTACTACCACACACAACAGTGTGGGCAACAGGAATTTGAACTGAACGGATGCAGTAAGGAGAGAGTGTGCTTTGCTTATCCATCACTAAAAATGGAAGACTAAGTCTTCAGTAATGCTGCCATTATTTTTCTTGTCTTCTTATACAAGAGGTGTATAATCCACCAAGATTTAGACATGGCTCTAGTTTTGCATGTTGATATTAAGTTCCTTGGAAGTGTGTACTGTGTGTATGAGAAAGTATGAGTAGTCTTACATTTCCGTCTAATACCATGCAAGATCTGCACCTTAGAGTGTGAGGCCTTTTGGACCAATTCTATAATTTGTTTTTCCATATTCATTTTGCTTGAAACAATGGATTCCTAATGTTTATCACAATTGCTACAATATATCAATATATCAATATACTGCATCCAAAAGACTTTTAGCTGCAAAGTAATGGCACTGGAAATTCAATCATATCGCATGAATGGTTATATTCTTCATAAAATGGTCATGGTTTCCTTAACTAGTCCCCCCCAAAAAAACAAACAAACAAACAAACAAACAAACAAAAACACTTCATAACACAGAGCAATACTTGGTTATTCTTTTCATAATAACCCTTCTTTGCTTAGGGTACAAACTTGAAGCTGTTCCTGATGGATTCAATCTTAAGGGCTTGATATATAGGTTTAGTATTTTACTTATTCAGCTCTGTTTATTCATACATGCAGAGCCAAGTTGGAAGAAGACAAGAGGACAACTACTGAACTGATTTTCCTGTCACTACTTCCTCTTGTTCTTGTCTGCATCTTGTCCTTCTTGCAGAAGGCCCATACTCCCCTCCATGCACTTGCCCAGGCTTGCTAGAAGGAAACAAGCTTTGCTGTTCACATCAAACATCAGCCTATTGATTTTTCTTCTATTTCTACAAAGATTTCTACATTCACAGCACTTAGCTGAAGAAAACCGGACCTTGGCTCTTTCCCTAGCCACACTGGACACATATTTGCTGACATGTCTTTTCAATTAGACTACCCAGAGCTGCACAGAAACAGGAAACCACTCTCAACCTCAAACCAATCCAGACACCGGAAACCAGGGATAGACAGAAGCAAGCTGCAGCTTCATTAACAACAGTCAGAGCAGAAAAAAGCAGTACTTGCAGGACAACCGACCGTCTGTTGATATATGCTGTACTGAAAGGCATAAACCCATCATTTATCCTTCTCACTTTGCTGTCTTAAGATTTGTTTCAACACACACAGGTAGCATTAGCCAACTGTGAGCTAAGACTATGTCTTTACTGAAGTCACATGCAGTGAAAAGTTTACTGCAATGAAGGGATGTGCAAACCCCTTCAGATTCTCCTAGCCGTGTAGCCAGGACATTAGGGAACTCTGTGTGGAAAAAAGATATCCTGACACCAAGGAATATACAGCTGTGGCTGGGCAGCTGTAAAATAAACTAGAATGTCTCATACCTAAGTTCACATAAAAGTAGCAGAGAACACTTTACATTGTCTTCTGGTATGTAAGTATATGCTGTGAGATGAACAGAAATATTTGGGGAAAAATCTTTAATGGGTTCTTCAATCCAGAAACTGAAGTTGGCGTTATAACACTTCAAGATACTTCCTTTTTAAATAATGTTCACTTGCAAGCTAACAAACCACCTTATTTAAAAAAAAAAAAAAAAAAAAAAAAAAAGTCTAAATCACTACACTGCTCTTTGCTGAAACAATATTTTTAGAGGAAAAAATTATTTATATATGTAAAAATAAAATAAAATAAAAATATAAAATAAAATAAAATAATTAGTGTTCCTGGTGGACTGTAGATCAGGCAAGATGACTATGTTGAAGTCTAAAAACAACAGATGTCAGTGATGATACCACAAAGTAACAGAGCATGAGAAACAAGTTTCTAAAGAAAAGCAAAATCTACATAATGGGAATAATATCATCAGTAACAACATCCTTACAGTTGACATTCTTCACACCCACTGCAAAACAGCGTCATTTATCAAGATATCAGGAGTGTCACAGCACAGCTAGCCCCTGTCTTTGGCTCTGGGATCTGGATGTCTGATCCCTGATTGCCTTTCCAGTTATGCTGCTCTGCAAGATAAAAATCAACTATTCTCTTACTGACAAACATCCAGTCAAGCAATCAAATATTTTTCTACTTGTAAAGCAATGAATGCTATCCTTTGCTTGCTGATAGGTGCTCTTTTGTAAAGTAATACAAACCTGGTACTGAAAGCAGAGAAGGTTGAAAGAATATCCTTTTCTTCAATGTCAGCCATCAATTCCGTGACACACCCTATACAAGACACTGAAAATAGCACACGTATCTCCCAGAAGTCTCCACCATTCTGCGATAAGAATTTCTCTGTCATCAGCAGCTATAGGGAGTTTTAGCTGTTCTGCAGGACCTGGATCTAGGCCCAATTTCATCATTTGGATCAAGATCTCACAGGTATTAGAGATTAGAGACCATTCATAAGGACCACATTTTTTCTGAGATACGTAGTCAGACTGGCATCTAGTGGGATTTTGAAATGTGCCCAGGAGCCTAACAATTTCTGACACCCCCCCCTTCATTTTTGATCGACAGTTTTTGGTGGCTAAAAACTTCCAGGCAAGCACGTGGTTTTGATTTGTAGTCAATCTTCTGCTAGCAGAGCAATTCTAAACTAAAGATTCAGTTCTTGTTTCTCCCTTGACTTATTTTTTTATTTGGAAAAAAAAAAAAAAAAAAAGGCTGTTTTGCACTTGGACAGAGCTAGGAGTGGCAGCTGAATGTGGTAAACAGGAGACAAATGCATCAACTAGCAGGGTGGGTTTTTTATAGAAACTTCAAGTATCACTTGCAAGAAGATTTGGCACAACATGTTTTTATACAAGTACCACGTGTTGGACAGTTTGGTGCAAATATGTTCTCAGCAGACATACAGAGTGACACTAAAATGCTTTACCTCTCATTTCATTAGGAAAGTAGCCCTCTAGATAACATAATAACACTGATGTTGTTGATTATCCGACACCAGAATTTTAATTTCCATAAAGACTTTTATTGAGATGACCTGTGTCAAAGAATGACATTAAATCCTATTGGTTATCACTGGTTCAGTGAAGAGACTTAGCCTGCAGGTGTGTCAATTTTGTTGAGTTTAAGTAAAAACGTTGAGTATTTTGATGACGGTTCATCTACAGAAGCAAATCAAATAGGAAAGAGGGAACATGTTCGTAACTAGAAGCACGTTTAGATCAGAACATAGATGTTAGGCACATATACAGATAGCATCAATTTTCACATTACATGTTTCTTCTAAGTCCTTTATTAAATTAAACATCTTTCAATTGCCAAGAGACAATTCATAGGATGCTTAGGTTGAGAAATAAATGCAGTAAAATAGTTTTATTTTCATTTTATATTTATTCATAACACTTAAAGTTGCTTTTGATTAGAAAAAAAGTTCATTCAATGTTTTTTTTTTTTAAAAAAAAGTACCAGTTTGTGTTTGCATCTCTTGACGTGGGATGTTATATTAAATTATTCATTTTTACAGAATTGAAATTAATTATTGTGTATGAAATCCCAAACACATATGGTCACAGTGTTGGTTAGATCTGCCTCCTGCTATGCTTTAGACATTCAAATTTGGAGGTAGCATGTTATTTTCCATGCCAAGACCACCTATGGTTTTCAAGATATAAGTATCTGAAAATTAGCATTTTCACACTGAGCACTTGTTCCAGCTTCAGTATACATTGACGACTACCATCTTGTAACTACATGTACTAGAAAGGATGTTAGCAATCTATAAATGTAATTTAAGTTCTGAAATTCACTGACTGACTGCATTTTCTACATCTACCTTTAGTACTATGTAACATCAATCTCTTCTTTTGAAATCCTTCAGAATGTCTCTTGACTGATAGCAGTGATTGGCATTAATTAATTTCAAGGGTCAGTTGTGAATGATTGGTTTGTCATGGTCAAGGACTGAATTATATACGATCAGGAGAGCGTGCTGAAATGGTCAGTCATTCAGTGAAAATCAAAGAACATAAGTTCAGATGGAAAAAAATTCATGACTCTGTTTATGAATGCAGCCAAGCTACTTTACGTCTAAAATTAAGGGGTTTTGAAAAAATTATATTTCTTTCTGCAAATATCAGGGAAAGACCTACTCAGAAGATTCAGAAAACCTATTATTTATTATCTCTCTATATATAGGAAAATCAGATTGATTCATGTTACTATACAACTTTTTATTTCTTAACTCTTCATTAATACATCTGTAAAATATTCTATCAAAATTTAGGAAAGGAGAGAGATTCCAGTCTAACAGCAAAAGATAACGATCACTGCTTTTTTCTTTTTTTTTTCTTTTTTTTTTAATGCTTGCTTATGTTGATTCAACTTTGCATTCTGTTTTGTTTCTCCTGCAGTGTGTAACTAAAATGGAAGTGAAAAGCAAATAATAGAGTCAGGGGAACAATACCTTCTTCCAAGAAAGGAAGAATCGCCCATGATTTTTGGTTAACTTACATACTGATAAAGATCAACATTGAAAGCATTCTAAACAAACACATCAATGAATGTTCATTGCTTGAAGCTTTTGTAATAGTATAGTAGATATCTAATCTCCTACGTCAGCACCTAAGGAACATATGGAGTAGCCATATTGGGGAATATCATTGTAGAGAAGTATTTAGAAACCTGCTAGATATTGATAGCAAAAATGGTAACCCAGTTTACTCACCCTAACATCTGAATTGGTGGTGGTGCAAGCTAACAAGTATTCAGTAAAAACATAAATATATATATATTTTTAAATATAGTTATGGAATTTTCTTATTTCATGAACCTCTTGAGTTTTCCAGGCATAGAAAGATATAACAATATTTATCAATCTATATAAGCACTCGGTTCATTACCAGAGAATATCATTTAGTGCAATATTAAATTTTTAATATATAGCTATCATACATGGACCAAGCATCAGACCAAAAATCAAACTGGGTAAATTAATTCTCTACAACTCTTTTGTATTCAAATTAGAATATATTTCTAAGAAAACTAAAGCCATGACAGTACAGAAAGTCTTGATATTCCAGTCATCTGGAATAGTACATTATTTGTTCTTGTTGTATCATAAACATGAAAGATGGCAGATAGAAAATAGGATTAAAATTTATTTTATAAGATGAAACTAAACAGACAATAACAGACTGATGGGCTAGAATAGACTTTGGTCTAGACATCTTGGCTAAATATTTCAGGGCTTCTCAGGGCAGTAGCTCATTAGACAGGAAATATTTATTTTAGTGACTTGAGATTTAACTGTAAACTAAGGTGTAAAATATATACCTGTTATTTCCAACCAATCCACTGGAAACATAGAAAGCAGGCAGAGATGAAAAGATGGAGTGCAGCTGTGCAGAAGGAACATACAAACCATAGTTATGGACAGTCCCATTAAGTACACTCCCAGAGCTAACTGTGCAAATTAACACAGTCTACATCTCTATGGGTTCATCAGCAGGACTGTAAAAGCAGGACTAGTTGATGAAAGAGTAATCATTTTCATCAAATGTAATAGTCTGTCATACATGAGCATACTAGCTTGTGAAATACAGAAGGGAAGAAAAGAAAGAAAATCCATCATGAGTGTTCTGCTCAGAAAAAAAAAAAAAAAAAAAAAAAAAAAAAAAAAAAAGGCTATTTTGCATCTGGTACATATCATCTAATCACTCAGGCAGATAGATGCACAGTACCAGCCAAGCATCACTGGCAGTAGGCATCACTACTTTTTGGCATTGTGCTGTGACTTTATGAACTCCATTAACAGTACGTCCCAGGATCCAGGGCTCGCCTCTGCCACTGCAGCTGCAGGAAACGTATTCTGGTGGCAGCAAGGACTGGAAGACCAGGAACTATGGAACATGACTGTGTAGAGCATGCACATCAGAAAGCAGCACCAGTTCTGCTTCCTGTCAGCAACACAGTTACCTTACCAGGTTACTTTGCACTTGTACCATTACCAAAAACACCACAGAGGAACAAGTATTAAAGATAAAGTTGCTTGGCTCCAGTATTTATTTTTATTATTATTAATAATTTTTTTTTAATCAAGGGCAGCTATTGGGCAGCTATTTATCTATTTGTAAGAGCTTTTTCAGGATCATGAAAGATGTGACTATGGATCTACTGAGGTAAAGTGATTTTTCACAGTCCATTATTAATACTGAACTCATCACTACTGGCTGCCCTGATATTATTCAAATTATTATGATATCAGTGCTTTCTTTTCAGATGTAGATGAAAAATTCAAGAGGATTCCAATTTACAAATCTCACTAATCTCTATTTAAATGGGCTTTGTTTGTTTAATAGCAATTCTAGCCTTCATTGTTTCTGAGAAAACTCTGAAGATAAGGTCTAAGTGCAGTCTAAGTCTAAAATCAAGTCTAAAACCAAATCTAAAACAAAGGATCTTGTTGACTATAAGACAGTCTTATAAATTTGGAACTTTGGGGCATAGTAATGCCACCACTAATTTATCACAGAGATTAGGGTAGTCCAGTGAAGTGCAAAATTTCTCAGTGCATCTCTCTCAGGAAGCCACAAGAATGGGGCCTCTGACAGTGAGTGGCACATCAGTTTTCTCATGAATGCCATGGTACACATATCTAGCATTGTTTGTAAATAAATAAATAAACATTATAAGTATGCTGAATGCCAGCTCTTCCCATCTGCTCCTCAAATCTAACAAGATCCAATTTCTTAAAGTTGTCAAGGCAAAAGTGGACCTTTTGTATTTGTAAACTAAAAGGGAAATTCATGGATTTCATTTTATTAAATTGTAATTTTAAATTAGGTCTTTTTTGTTGTTGTTTTAAAAACATAGGGACCATTGTCATTGTAACAGTGTCATAGTACATTATTATTAATGCAATAGCACCTAAAGTCCTAGCCATGCTAGGTTCTTAAACAGGCTAGGTTCTGTCCTAATACAATACTTCCAATCTGTGTATGGAAACCATGCTATCAGTAATCCCACACATGCAGAATATTCAAAAAATTCTGTTAAAGACTTAAAGGTGAACAGTAATGCTAGCAAATACTAAATGAAGAGAATTTGTAATATTGATTGCAAATCATCTTGGCCATCAGTGATAAGCCAAGTAAAGAAAAAATAAAATAAGCAGCGCTTTGTCCATAATAAAGAACTTGCTTTCAAAAAATGTTTGGATATCATCCACTGCTATGACATCACATTAGACAATTTTACTCTTTATAGCTCTTAAATATGATCTAACAACTAAAACTGACAGTAAAGTTACTGCAGAATGATCTGGTATCCTTTAAAATGTACAGGAATGCTTCCACTGCCTTTAACGGAGGCCTTAAAGCAAGGAAGATTTGATCAAAACACAGGAAAGTTAAAAGTTAGGCTTGCTAAACAGTTAAAGGTAGATACTAAGGCTTATGAGAAACCCTGGTGATGGACATATTAAAAATACCTCAAATGGAGATACATAAATAGGCTGTAGATGAGTAACAAGGTCACATGGCATCAGTCCTCAGGTGATGCTATTAGGAGACAGCTGGTGCCTGGAAGCATGTACTGGATCATATGTTTTTAGTTGTGGGTTTGTTTCTTTTTGTTTGTTTGTTGCTTTGTTTTGTTTTTCAGGAAATTTGGTATATTTCCAAACATTGGTGGAAAGCAGAAACAGAGAGAGTAGGCCAACTATCCACACTTCTTGTCTGACCCCTTAATATTAGGATTAACTACGATTACCAATTAGGATTAATTATGCTTACCAATATGATTACAATTATTATTATTAATTTGGTATGTGTACATGGACATAAGTTTACCAAGGAGAGTACACTTTCTGCTACAGTAGATATATCCCTGATCTTTTTTCCTTTCCTCAAGAGAAGATAACCCAGCTTCAGAGACTTACGATACTAGAGAAGCAGTTTAATAAAACAGCAAGCTCTACAGGAAGAATGATCAGACATTAGGTAGTGATCAAACTAATGATCACACAATGCAGGTAAGTGCAGAACTATCAGTACACAGCTGACGCAAGTGTTGCAAAGAGTCTAGCCATCACTCTATACATTTGGGGGAAGAAAAAAAGAAAAAAAAAATAATAATAATAATATAGATGGTGCAGACCAGTGCTACCATATCAGCAAACTTAGGGGGGTGACAGCCTGTGTTGAAAAGTAAAATAACCTACAATTTGCTCTGTTAGTACTTTGTCAGCCAAATAGAGAGCAGAGTGTGCAGACAGTTTCTAATTCCAATACCAGCAGGTTATGGCTAGCAATCAGTCAGGAAAAGACCAGGGTTGAGTCTACCTTACTTTACCCGGGTTACTACAGTTCCAGGACAGGGAATATGAACTTGTATTAGAAATGATTTTATTGGAACTTTTTTCCTTCTGTATTTTTATAGTGATTGTGCTGCCTTGAATAAAATAGTCTGTATATTAATATGCTCACTAAAAGGAAGATTTCTTCTAACATACAACGTACAGTCATTGGGCCCTTAGCATATTTTCTATGATTTTTATATTATTACTACCTTCAATGTACTGTGCATTATAAGTTTGGGTTTGTTTGCTTTTAAATCATGACCAACTGACTTTCATTTTCTGATGAGAAGAGCTTTAAAAGAAGAGGAGGAAAATTGTCTTAAAACCTTCAGTGGCGAAACTAGACTATAAACTTAAAATGAAAGAAATCTCTTGCAACTCTTAAAGGCATCCATATTTTCTCCACATTCAAGAAAAGATGCAAACTATTTCTGTGGACACCGACAGCATATCCTAACAGATAACAACAATAACCAAACTGCCTGAGTGCATATGCTGCCAATAGGACCCAGATTTATTACCATCTATGAGTACTACCGCTGGGATTCAGCACAATCATTTGGATGTTAAACTTCACTAGATTTGCTTGTTGAAAACTGGTACTCACAATAGAATCATAGAATAGTTTGGGTTGGAAAGAACCTAAGGTCATCATTAGGTCATCTAATTCTAAACCTGCTGCCATGGGCAGAGACACCTCCCACCAGACCAGGTTGCTCAAAGCCCCGTCCTGCTTGGCCTTAAATACTTCCAGGGCATCCACAGTTTCTCTGGGCAACTTATTCCAATGCCTCACCACCCTCACAGTAAATAATTTCTTTCTAATATCTAGTCTAAACCTACCATTTTTGTTGGTTGGTGTTTGTTTTGTTTAAAGCCATTATTCCTTATCCTATCACTCCACTCCCTAACAAAGAGTCCCTCCCCAGCTCTTCTGTAGCCCCTGTTAGGTACTGAAAGGCCACTATAAGGTCTCACCGGAGCCTTCTCTTCTCCATAAACCCCAACTCCCTCAGCCTGTCTTCATAAGACAGATGCTGCAGCCCTTTGATCATCCTTGTGGCACTTGTCTGGGCTCATTTTAATATGCCCATGTCCTTCTTGCACTGGGGGCCCATACCTGAACGCAGTACTCTAGGTGGGGTCTCACAAGAGCAAACAGAGGGGTAGACAATCACCTCCTTCACCATGCTGGCCATGCTGCATTTGATGCAGTGAAGAATATGGATGGCTTTCTGGGCTGCAAGCACACATTGCTGGCTCATGTCGAGCTTCTCATCAACCAACACCCCGAGGTGGTCCTTCTCCTCAAGGCTGTTTTTAATTCATTCTCCCCAAAGCCTGTATTTGTGCTTGGGATTGCCCTGGCCCAGATGCAGGGCCTTGCATTTGGCCTTGTTGAATCTCATGAGGTTTGCACAGGCCTACCTCTCAGTCCCGTTCATGTCCCTCTGGATGACATCCCTTCCCTCCAGTGTGTCAGAAAAAAATAAGTAAAAGCTCTGACTGGTGAACTATGAATGTATAATAGTTCTAGTTATGTTGGTTCCCTGCCATCTAAAAAATACCATTATTTTAAAGTTCTATAAGAAGGTAGAAAAAAATGGAGAAACAATGCAAGAGATTAATGGATCATTTTAAGCATTTAATAAGAATGAGGGTACATTTTGGATACAGGTCATAAAACTGGCTCAAGACTGACAACAATGTGTAATGACTGTGCAAAGGAATCCCCATTATCAACCTAATAGGCAGGAAAAGATAGATTAGGATGGCACAGTGTTCACATGTGGCCTCTTGGGGATCGTTTCTTAAATGAATTCTTAACATGCAATGCTGTAAAAAGATGATTTGTTGAGACTCGAGGACAATTTCTTTCCCAGATATTTCAATGGTTTTAGCATAGCTGATGACATTTTCTCCTTAGGTTGTGTATCAGAAAAAACACTAGGAATATATTAAACGGTACAAGAACGTAGTTTAACAAATTGAGCATTCTACGCTGTATTCATCAAACTTCATATACTGGAGGGCAAAAATATATATTGCATTAAAGCTTTGAGAATCACAAAGAGAAATGTTGAGAAAGAGAAACTGTTGTTCCCTATTGGATCCATTGGACCTACAAGAATCAGAATCATAAAATTTGGCTGTGAACTCATGACTGGAACCAGTCTCCTTAAATCCCAATGGCAGCCATTAATCATGTGAAAATCCATAGTGCATTTTTTCCATATTAAAATATGGGGGCTTTACATGGAGAACCAATGACAGACACTGAAGACATTATATTAAATTACAGATTTGGACAAGTTATCCTAGTATTGAAAAAAAAAAATCCTTCTATCCATATCTGCCAAAAGAGTAACAAAAAGACAGCACACCATATCTAACTTAATGAGGGCTTTTCACTGAAGGAAAAAGATAGCAGGTTCTAAGCCACCTCTCCTTATGCAGGAATGTATAGCAGAACATAAAGTTGTTAATCCCTGTCAAGGTATGGGAAACAATGGACAAAAAAAAAATTCTTCTGTATTAATTCCTCTATGAAAAGGTCAATAATTACCTGTCCCACCAATGGCACAGAGAATTAAAATATTTAGAAGAAACCAGTCTTATGTAACCACACATTTATCCTCTTCATAATGACTGTCTACTGAGTTTCTTTGCCTTCATCACCCAGTGACTTTGAGCCTTCAGTGATGAATTTCTACCTAGTCTGACATACTTGTAACAACCTAGTTCAAGATAGGAGTCCAAATGTTAATTCAGTTTCATAAGTGTTTTTGAAAATCAGCACCTGATTAGATACTAGTTCTCCATAGAGAGAATTCCTCACGTAGCTTTGCACCAGATATTGTTGTCCCCTGGTCAACTAACAGGTCAAAAAAAAAAAGATCAGTAGGAAGCCAAAGTGACAGGAATCTTATGAGAGGGAGCTAAAGATACTGCTGCAAAAGGTGTTATAGGAGGCACAAAGAATTTTGCAGTGGGTAAATTAGGCAGCACTTTGACATACTACATACATCTGTAAGGAACCAGGCTCCATTAAGTATGCTGCTAGCAGAACTTTTATTTTTCTTGTTAAATAGAAGGAGCAGCCTTTTATGTACACAAGTAAGGATGTGAAGAGACCTCCAAAACATTTTTTCTTCAGTATGACAGCAAACTGTTATACTTGTAACTTAGCTGAACTGGGATGCATTATACAGGGGATCAGAATTTGGTGTTGTATATATGATGCTCTGAGTCAAAGTCAGCTAATGTCAATGGGGCCCCATCTGCTGCCTTCAGCAGACTTTGAATCAGGCTTGTTGCATACTGATAAAGGTAAAGCAGAAGGGGGCCTTGAATTCTCATTCTGATTTATGCTGAGTAATTGAATACAAATATAAAGACAATATAAATAACTTCAGAAAGGTCACTTGGCTAGTGAGGCTAGGAAATAAATTTAGAAGCCTTAGGTACATGCCTAGACTATCAGAGAAAATACTTCATCTGAACATATAATTATTTTATTATTTTTTCTTTTTGTTGGTTGGTTGGTTTTGTTTTGTTTTTCTTTCCTAGAATACTAAGCATCATTCAGAATAGGGTTTTTCTTTGTTTTATTATTTCATTTTTCCTCCCATTCTTAATGTAGTAAATCAATAGGGCTTTTCAGCTCTTTTCTTAAAGCCCAATCCTACTATTGATCTCAACTCAAAGATCCCATTTTACTTCAGTAAGTCTCAAATACATATGGACAGCCAGACTTAGCCTTAATAAGTTTCTGTATCAGCATCATACATGATATATGCAAGTTTATGTACAGATCTGAGAATAGCGCAGCAGCACAACTGCTAGATACACCAAATACAAGAGTGCTGCTTATCATTGTGACCCACTAAATGTTCTTTGACAGTAACATATGAACCAGTCTGCTAGGTAGTCTAAGGAATAGGGTGCTTAAGGGTGGATATCATTTCCAGAGTGAAGAGAGAGTTAAACATGTGTGTTTTCTTTGTCATTGACTTAGATGTTTGTCTTCTGAGAGTCATGAGGTTTTCTCCAATCTGGACAGTTCATCCATTTTGGTCCTGTATATGCTTGAAGATGATCTATTGCCCCATTCTCAAACCCAAATCCTACATATGTAGAAATCTACTTTGTACTTCCTGACCTGAGATAAAGAAAGTTTTGAGGTAAACCATTCTCAGGCTCCTGAATGGTTTAAGCAATCTGCAGGTTGTATCAAAAGAAACTGATGTGTCCTCCCCTCCCTCCAGATATCCTGAGATGGTAAAATAGTAATAAAGCTTTCAAATACCATTTTAAAGTTGTGTTTGCCTTTTAGTCTCTAAGCTTCTTGAACGCACACAGGGGTTATAACTAAACCTAGCCATAACTTAGGAAAGGGAGAATCTGACCAGAAAAATACGAAATTTGGGATTGTTGAATATTCATGTAGCCTGAAGATGAAGTTTATAATCTGTCAGGAGAGCTGGCAAGACAGGCAAGTCTACTTGCACCAAGGCCATCACATCAGCTGTAGAAGCATCAGATCTATCCTACAGAACTTGTAAAAAAGGAGTAGTGCCAGAAGCACAATAACAGCAGAGTCCTAAGGCTAACTTACCCTGCTGAAAAGGATGCACTGGGACTCCAGGGCAACTAGTCTACATATAGATTGGGTTATTTATATTGATTAAATACCCACTTTACAATGGAGAAGCTGTAGTAAAAAAATTCATGAATGAAAGCTATACAGGAAGGCAGTAGTGATCTTGGACCAGGCCAAAGCAAATTTTCCAGTTTCTATTCCAGTGTTCTAACTACTAGACAGTCACTCACCTATTCAGGTTTATATAGTATTCTGTGCTGCTTACAGCAATGAAATCCAAGCATGTATTACTAGCAGAACTACAGCTTAATGATCCTACCCTTAATAGGGAAATGTTTGAAATGCAAGTCCCCAGTCTTGTTCACAAATTTAATGTTAACCATATGACAGTCCTGTCTAGGAAATGGCACTTTCAAGATTAAAGCTAAGAATGTTTGTTTACAAGATTTACTTATGTCTTTGCAACCAATACAGATCACCTACAAAGTCCAAGAGCCAATTTAGACCATCATTCTTTCTATCCCACCTGCAGAGAACTTGTTCTTACATGTCAAAATGCACAATGCACATCTAAATGGTCCCTGATTGAAATAATGTATGAAATTATTAATAAAAGATTTTTGTGCAGACAGTGCACACTCTTAGAAGGAACACAGCATTTTATTATCCCACCAAATTCATTTTACCTCACACTATGTTCCTGGACACTTAGCAATTGGCCAGGACAGAATCTGAAAGTCTTCTGAGGAAGGAATCTGCTGCTTGGGTCTGGGGTTGTTCACAGTGCACTGTAGAAAGGAGAGTTGCTTTGCTTGACTGCACTTCTTGTGCCATGCACAGAAAAGTTACAGCACATCCAAGATCACTGGGGAAGGACAAGTGAAGCAACCATGGGAATCTAGTGACTTATTTGCCCTGCCCCTTAAGGTATAAACTGTTTGGTTAAAGGAAAAGGTGAAATTTTCTAAGAGCTGCAAAGAACTGGGAAACTGCCTGGGGGCAAATGAAAGCAGTAGGAAGAGAAGAGATGGTGTTTGGGGCTGGACAGGAAATGGAAGGAATCCATGATACTTAGTCAGGAGCCAAACAGTCTTTGGCAGAAAAGTGTTTTATTTCTACTGTATGTTCTGTAATTAAAATGGATCAGGAAAACAGAAATAACTACTGTTATTTCTGAAATACTAATACTACTTCAGTTCACCTAACTCATTCTCATTTGTGGCACAGCAAAGAAGGCAAGGGTGATGTTATAGACTCAATTTATATGAATGCATCTCATTTTAATTGTCTATAACGGATGTAAAAAGAACAGCATGCAAACTGGGATAAAAGTCACTACCACATTACATTCTGTTGTTCTGTTTCACCTTATCTACTTACAAATCCAAATAACCCAACTATCCAAGTCTTTTTAAACCATTGTATTTCACCAGTGTGTAAAGGAATGGGGATAGAAACCTATGCAGACTCCTCAGGGAATAAAGCTCATTCTGTTTCGGCTAATTAAAGTATCATTTTCAATGTAAGTGATTATTTATATTACAGCACTTCACAAATGCAAACATATTTACCTCCTTAACAGCTCAGTGACATAGGCAGTGTTCAGTCAAGTTCAGCATTACCCTCAGTACTTATATGGAGGGTGAACTTGATCACTTCCCTCCACCTTATATGTGGTAAAACTAAAGAAAAAACAAGTGGCTGCACTGGAAGGAAAGCTGCAATAAAACAGAAGCAAGTAGTTTTTCCCTTTATCCTCCTCTTTACAATGAGCTGCTTTTCTCTCATTCCTGCTTTGTTAGAGCAATATTAAAGGTTTAATACCATAACCCTGGCTCACCCAAGAAGTGCTTCTGCAAGCAGAAGCATCCCATGAGTTATGTGAAATTACTGAGTGCTGCTATATGATGGGACTTTTAAAAAAGGGCCCCAGGTGGAAGTTGCTCCAGTGCAACTGGTGGAAATCCTTTATGCCATTTTCCATGTTATCGAAAACCATCTGTGAAATTAAGATTTGGAACCCACAACACTAGTTGGTATTAGAAGCTCCCCACAATACTTCAGGCTCCATCTTGTACTCTGCTCTCATGTATTCTGCTCACCTTGTGTTCAGCTCTGGTGAGGCCACACCTTGAGTACTGTGTTCAGCTTTGGACCCCTCAGCACAAGAAGGGCATTGAGGCCCTGGAACATGTACAGAGAGGGGCTACAAAGGTGGCAAAGGACCTGGAACAAGTCCTATGAGGAGCAGCTAAGGGAACTGGGGTTGTTTATTCTGCAGAAGAGGCTCGGGGAGACCTTATTGCTCTCTACAGCTACATGAAAGGAAGCGGTGAGGAGTTGGGGGTCAGCCTCTTTTCACAGGTAACTAGTGATAGGACTAGAGGGAATGTCCTGAAGTTGTGCCAGGGGAGGCTCAGGTTAGAAATTAGGAGACATTTCTTCTCAGAAATAGTCAGGCATTGGAACAGGTTACCCAGGGAGGCGGTGGAGTCACCGTCTCTGGGGTGTTTAAAGAAAAGTTGGATGTGGTGATTAGGGACATGGTTTAGTTAGTGGGTGATATTGGTGGTAGGGTGATGGTTGGATCAGATGATCTTGGAGGTCTGTTCTAATCCTAATGATTCTATGATCTATGATAGTGCACTGATTCTTACCTATAATGGCACACTCACTGCTTGCTATAACATGCATCCAAAATCATTTGCTCTGTTCTTTGGGATTCCATCCTCTCATATGGTTGGGCCAGTACACTATGAACTCTTCAATGCATATATTTAAGTAAAATATCCTGTTTCTGTAAATGAAGAATACTTGTTTTCTCCCTCATAGATGTGCGGGCATGCCTCACTAACAATTACTGAGGGTCATGGGCAAACAATTTCTACACCTACTGTACATAGTAATTGTCATGAGAAATTATCTTCACAGCCTTCTAAGCTTCCCATTTGCAAACAATGAACTGCCTGATAATTCTATAGTTTACAATTCATACACATTAGCCTGGCGTATACACAGCAGAACTTTCCAATAGAAGTCAGCATTGATCATCAAAAGTTTATTCCATACTTCATAGCTGGGAATAAAATGCTTGGCATATTTTTATGAACAAAATAGTCATTTTCAGTGCTTCTGGCTGTATATTATTCCTGACTAAACGGACTTGCTGCAAACTTCCTACATTCTAGCATATGGCTTTCTTACATGCTTCAGAAAGAGAAATTAAACACTCATTAATAGTCTCTATAGTGCTAAATCAAGAAGAGATTTGGGAGTATTATATCTCATAATATGGTTGCTTCAAGAGACGCCTCTTTAAAAAAAAAAAAAACAATATTTTTACATTCAGAAGTATTTTCTTCCCATTTCTTTTAATCCTTTAATATGGCAGATGTGCACTTGATCATGCTGTTTCCCACACAGCAAAGCATGTTTGTCTACTGCTAAATGCTAATGCATTTCATGTACACAATACCTGTCCTGCCAAGTTGTCTTTTTCCACGCATGCTGTAAGAACATTTTAAATACAATATTTTTTCATTAAAAACACTTTCAAATGTGTATGCTAACAAAAAAAAAAAAAAAAAAAACAACAACAAAAAAAAAAAAAAAACAAAAACAAAAAAAAACTTCTGCTTTGGACTAAACTTGATTTTAAATAACAAGCAGCACTATTTAACTTACTTCCCTCCCCTGGCACATGTGCACACACACACAGCAACATAGTTCCTTTTCCTCTGAGAATCCCATGTCCCCAGTAGCCTTTTAATGCTTAAGGCTAAAATGCTAAAATACTGAAAACAGGTGTACCTTGACCCTCTGAAGATCTGATAGGATCTGACTGGATCAAAGGCCAAGGTCACTTGAGTCATGAGATTGGCTGAGTGATATTATTTTTGTCATGGTTCCAAACTGTTGAGAGGTAGGACTCCAGTTCTGGCACATGAGAATCAAATGATATGATAGTCTAGTTATTAAATATGACAGATAGAAAAAGCTGTATGTTGCACAGCTACTCTGTGATTAGTACCCTATATTTTACAATGTCACTGTTCTGAATGCTGTAATGCTTCCAAGACTTTTTCAAGAACTAAGGCTTTTGAATTTAAAAACAAACAGTAAAAGAAGATACAGATGAAATCTGTTAAGAGCTCTGTAAAATTTCACAGCTTATTTTCCCAAATGGCATTCTAGTTCAGAAATTCAACTGTAAAACTAGTTCTCTACTACCAGTTTTTCCTTAGGACCACCTTTGCAAACTGATAGATGAATAAACTGCTGTGAAGCATCAGAGGAAAGCAAACAAGAAAAGTCACCTGTCACCTCATTTTCATTTTATGCTTGCATGTAAATGCAGCGTTTTAAATACAGCTCTATTCCCTTACAGGAAACCTATCCTGAGAATTAGGGAGGAACACCACCAACAGTAAAAATAGCCATCTCACCCAAGTATTTCAAGCACCAACCTTTTAATATAATCAAATGTAGAGTAGCTGAATGTTTAGCATAGCATATCATAACTTGAACGGTTTATCAGTTCACACATCTGTAAACTGGATATGCCCTTCTCTCCCTGATGCTTTGCAAATGCTTTTTTAAAATGCTTTGAGATCCACTGATGAAAGACATTCTAGTAGCATGCTGTATCACCTACATGGGCATCTTCAGCGCCTACTTGCATTTTGAATACAGTTTCTTTAGGAGGCCTGAAACCCTAATTAAATCAAAAGATTTCTTGTGGGCTGAGGGATTGTACAGTATTAGATAAATCAGCAACAAATCCATCAAGTAGTCTGGGGGGGGGGGGGGGGGGGGGAAGGTGGGTTTGGAAATAAAATGCAATCAGGTAATCTTACAATCAACAGATAAAAGCTAAATAGAAACATATTACATAGCCTGTAACTATAAAATAGGTTAACATTGCATTATTTTCAAGACATAACTGCTGCATACAGTCAAAATGAAGAACCCTGAGAAGTGCAGTGAAAATGGTAGAGGAACAGAGAACTTGCATTTAAAACTTAGAATTTTCTATTGTTTCTTCTTAGAGAAAGAATGATTGCTTGTTACAGGTAATAAAAATGATCACATTAAGACATGTCTGCACAGGCAACTCTAGGTACCATGCTCAAGACCGGAGCTGGGAGGAATGACTGTTTCTGTTTTGAGTAGAAGTGGGCCCCCTGGTCTCTAAGAATGTGCGCATGATGTATAATAGATACCTGTCTGATATAATTAATTATATTTTTCCTAAATTTAACATTGCCTGAAGGGTAAAATCATTTTGCTTGGTGAAATCCCTCATGCCACACAAAGTCTGTGCAAAAACCAGATTTAATTGCTGTGATAAAACCACAAGAAAGACCAGGTTTGCATTAAATCTATAACCACATCTAGTGAAGAATAGCTTTAATCACCTTTGAAATGGTGACCACAAAATAATTAAAGGGAAAGTGTTCTCATTAGTAATTATCCCAGAATATCAAATCTCAGTTTATCATAAGTCCAATTTAAAATGGCTTGGCATGGTTTTAATTTTTTCTTCTACTTCTGAGGTTATGAATCTCCTAGAATTACTTCCATGAGGGTGGGAATAAAATTAAGTTTGCCCCGTGCCATTTCATAATCCACTGTCGTGCTCTACTTCCTCTGCCAGTGCTGGTCAGAGTGAAGATATCAGGTAACAGTGACTTCTCATTGGCACCTTTGCCATGTGCACATTCAAGACAAACTGAAAAACGAAATTTCATTGTTCTTACTGAAGACACTAATGCTGGTGTTGCTCTGCGATATTACCTTCTTGCTCCTATCACTAGCTATTTCCTGTCGAAGGAGTTTCTGTGGATGTGGTGGCAAGTATTTTTGTCTTGCAGATATGCTTCCAATGCAAAAGGTAAAGAGTCTAAACTGAATCTAAGCAGTAACTTCCTTTAATTTGTGTGTAAATCAGCTCTGCAACAGTTTTTGGTTTTGTTTGTTTTTTCAAACAGCATGCAGGACCACCCCTATTCTGCAGAATCAAAGCACACTACTGATTCTAGGCTTTGACGAGTCACCTGTGTTATGAACTGGCCCTGATCAAATACCAGGGCAGAGAGCAAATCCTCCTGCTGCTCACATTGTTTCCTCTGACTGACCTGTTTAACAAACCTAATACATACCACATTTTATTAGGCTCAGCATTTGCCTGCTTGTAAAGAAAATGAATTTGGAATACTATTCGAGACCCTCAGATAGACATAGCAGCACAACGTGGCATGTGTAGTAGCATAAGTTTGACTCTTTTACAGGAAATATTTCCCTGTTTCCTTTTGCTCCTCCTTTCCTCTTTACACACCTAAGCAATTTCGCCAGGAGGGGATATTCTGGTCTGGTCTGAACTGCTGCCTACGAAATTTCAGACAGCTTGATTTTTGGCTTGGCAAAGTTTGGTGGGGGTTGCTTTCAATATTAGACTTGTAATGAAAGGCTTATTGTAACCTTATCTATGTTATGTGGAAGAGATCAGCATCATTCAATCATAGAAAAAAAGGCAAAAGGCTTCTTTCTTTAAATGTAATTTAGTTTTCCTTTCCCCCAAGTCTCATTGTGGGTTCACTGAGCTATGCTCCCCTTCAGGCAGAAATGGAAACCAGAGGAGTTGCATTCTTTCAGTCCTATTCTGACAGCGAGTGTGGCTGCATCAAGCTTAGCAACTAAAGCCATGCCCATTACTCTATAGTGCAGCTGTGCAGAACTTGGCTTTTTTGGATCAGTGTTTTTATAGAAACTTTCCTGAAAATTTCACTAGGTTTGTTGCTGCTGAATTGCACTTTGAGACCAAAAAAATGCACAAAAATAAAAATGCCAAAAAACTCAGTGAAAAGACTTGCATTTCATCTGGTTTTGTGTTGAAATTGCATGATGTGTTGAAGTTTCATCATACTATGAAGTTTGCATGATATAGAGGAATAAAAATTATTTGAACCTGGCCCAGGTTTGCACTGAAACATTCATGAACCATAGCAAAACTTTCAAGTGATGTAAAGTGAGATTTGAGTTTGTAATGAAACCAGGCCATTTTACATGGATTCAGGTTTCATAATGCAGGTCTCTTACAGCTGTACTCTCAAAGGAACATATTCCTATCTCAAGATGGGATTTACATACTGTATGTAACTCCCCACATATCCCAGCAAGATTATTACTTTCTTATATAGCTGTAAATCCTAGAGCTTTATGTTATGTCAAGGGAACGGATAATCAGCTCACGAAGGGCCAAATCCTACCCCCTGAACAGGCACGTCAGGGCCCAAGAGGTAAAAGAAACTCTGTTCTTTGAGGAGGTAGATTAGCAAGGTACGCCCTCCACTGCAGCACAGAAGACACTCAGCTCATACCAGACAAAATGCAGTCAGCCCCTACATACAGAGCATCACATCACTTGGTGCCCACACCAAACAGGTCAGGCATGTCAAATGGTCTCTGACACAAATTATTCTTTTTCCTAGACACAGTTCCCTTACCTAAAATTCAGAGGATACTGTCCAGCTAACATGGGTAATGTTAAATTATGATGAGGCTAAACAGAAAGCATCTGGTTCTCAGCTCCACTTCTATTCCATAGCATTAAGTGGGAGGGAAAAAAATCAAAACAGAATAAAAGCTATAGGCCTGCACCCTATCTGATATTATTGAGACCAGAACAGGGCTTTTTTTCTTTCAGAAATTGAATACTCTTTACTACCACTTTCCTAACATCATCAAATAGCCTCACGAAGAACCCAAGCCTCTGCATCCCTCATTGTCTACCTAATTAATTCCCCTAATTTGGGATCCCTCCTGTCCTGGCCACACACAGATACTCTGAAGTAACAGTATCTATTGACACACCAACAAAAAGAGGTAAGACTGAATCTCAACATATTGAACATCATCACTCTGAGAAGAAAGTCAGTCAGGAAGGATGCCCCATTTCAAAGGCCACAAACAAGAAATTTCCCTCCTCATCAGCAGCCCTCATGTAAAAATGGCTTGTTTCTACCCAACTTAAGTAGTACTCACATCAGGAAAGCACCAGAGAGCAGGACTTTGTTCAGACCTGATCTCAAATACTAGACTCAGCTTCCTTCCTATCTCATCCTCCTTGCCAAACCAGAGCCCTCCCAACACACCCCTTTTATGCTGTGCATGGAGGGGTGTGTATAGGAAGCAATTAACTCCCCACAGCTGGCCTTATTTCTACAGGATGGAGAGACAACTGTGGTCCCTTTTCTAGCCAGCTTAAGGATTAACCCCTTCTTCCCTACCTGTGTCTTAAGAGGATGTACGCACCCTTGCACAGCTTTGAATTTATTTCATAGCTGACTTTCATCAGCAGTCCCGCATCTGAATGACAATGGGCTATCCAGCTTTAAACAAAACACAATATCAAAAACAGATTAAAAACTGAGTTCTGTATTTACACTCAGTATCATAGACCTGGTCCAAACAAATATAATCATGTCCAGTAGAGATTATCCAAAAGCATGGGGAGGGAAGTCAGAACCATACAGAAAAATCTCCTTTCATTCATGCAAGTGATTAATACATAATTGAATGCTAATATTATAAATAATGATACATGGCACTTATATAGCACCTGCCATCTGAGGATCTCAGCACTTTGCAAAAAGCTACAAAATCTCACACATGCTAACAACATGGCTTATGATCTTTTCAGGCTAACCTTTCAAAACTTTACATGCCATATGAGCGTGTTAAAACCAGGAAATGAATATGCCTGTGACTTCACAGAATTAGACATGCTTTTAGTTCAAAATCTGGTGCAAATATGTGCCCACCCTACGTGAAGCTGGCCCCAGAGCAGCTACAGTTAGGATATTATTGGAGTGAGGTATATATGTGTGTGTGTGTGTGTGTGCATGCTTGTGTGTGAGAGAGCATGTGTGCATACAAATTTAATTATTATCTGAATTTTCATTCACTTAGGGTGTGTCTTGGTTCAAGGAAAGAGAGAGAACTTGTAATAAAAATTTAAAAAAATAAAATTAAAAAAAAAAGGCCAGATTTGACAGAAAAGTCATTAATTTACCCTTGATGAAGTCTCTACCACAGGTGCTTACATAAAGCCCAGCCAGATGTAAAATCTAGATCAGAAGTTAAATTTCCTCCTGCAGGTATGCTGGCAAATTCACTCACTGCAAAGAGCCCCACACATGTACACCTGATTGGTGACCATGAGGAGTGGTGGGTGAATGATGAAGGTACATAAAATAAAGGCTAACAGACTCAACCCATGTGCTTGGCAGATACATAAAAGTGTGTGGATTGTCATTATGTTCTAGATTTGGAGAATGCAACAGCAGTTCCTTTCCAGAGGCATCGAATATTAAATGGGTCAGACTTGGTCCCCAGCTTCTCTATGAACTTGAATGGGAATGGTAGCGGCTTGTGGACATGGCACCAAGTTAAGAACCTGGGAGGCTGGGACTTATCTGTTGTATGGCCATTGATCCAGTCTGTCACCTCAGTTAAATAATTTAACTCTATAATTCTGCTTTTTTTCCATGTCAGGATAAATTCTCTCTAGTTTTTAAAATCGAGTAGGATTTTTTAAGGCATTGTTTAGTTCCATTAGTTTCTAATTCTCTGTGAGATTTTCTGTGTCTGTGTGACACAGGGAGACCCAACTACGTGAGCACAATGGCTCTGCATGAATCTCTTAATTGTTCTTGGCATAACCAGTATTATTGATTGGGTATCATCCTGGACGAGGCCTCAAAAACCTATTGTAATTTTAATATGCCTTAATATCAATATTATGAAGTACTACTGAGCACGGTAACTCATTAACTGAAACTTTTTTTTTTTCAGATCTATGTATCTCAAGAAAAAATTCTTTTAAGAATAAGAGAGGACAATTTTTCTCTCCTTCTTTCTCTCCTTTCTTTCCTTCCCTCTTTCCTTCTGAGAACTGTATTTCCCCATCTTTCTTCTTGAGACATTCAGTCCTCTCCACACTAAGAACTTAAGTGAGGAATCTGTCTAAAGCACCTATTCCTCAAAGCCAGCCTACCCAATCAGGAACCAGAACTAAAACCATGTGAAACAGGTGAACAGTCATGCACAAGGAATGACTTAAAGCAAATAGTCATAGTGTTCAAATTACAGATAATTCATAGGGTACAGTTTATTGACAAAAATAACTCAGCAGACAATTACAAATAATGAACAAATTTGGGGAAATCACAATCAGCTTGTATGCATTACATTTACAGAAGAGCTGAATCTGCTGGATGAGTTATTTGTTATGAAGAGTTCAACCAGCACCACTGTTTACTTCATAGAGTAACTAAATCCAAAGAGCACACAGTGGAAACCACTGCAGAATGGAAGTATTTACATATTATCTATGCTTGAAGTGTGCAATGGAAGTTGGAGAGAATACACAGCTCAAAAGGCATGCTAATCATCCTGGAAATCATGATGTAAAATTAGCATGCAATCAGTATAAAATGGCAAGCAAATAAATGCAGACACATGACAAACTGGGACAGAAAAGTCCAGATCGGTATCGAACTTTCCCACTGATTACATTTATTTCACAGATCGGGGAATGAAATGAGGTTGTTACTGTTATTGCAGGGCATAGACCAGAATTTCAAACTCATTTGACTTACATGCACAGAAAAGCTTCCTAATTTCCACCCTGTAGATATGGACTGATGTTTGCAGGTTTGTACTAGAATTTAATGGATTATGAGGTGTTTGGAGTTTGTTATGCAAAAATCTGTGAACTGTCTTCTTGAAATTTTGTAAATTAGCAAAACTGGAATATAATTGAATTTCACAGCAATTCTGTTATAGTTTTGGTTCTTCCAGAAGACAAGGCAAGAAACTGAGAATGACGCACATATACTGGAAGGAACAAAGGCTCAGTGCCCTGCTCTGGGCTAATCTCTTCTGGCTGCATTTTGGGATCTTTCTTTGAAGGCATTTGTATTGACTTATCTCAGCTATGGGATTTTTTTGTAAAAGTACACCTTTAATATTAGAGCATTCAATTCTGACCTATCTTAGGCCAAATTTTAGACCAGGGAATATTTATTAACTTCATGATTCTAAACACGTTTACAATGTTCAACGGCTTTAAATAAGGAATTTGTCATGAATGATATCTTCTCTCAATTTCACAGTCCCTATTATGGACTCTATTTATAAACCTTTGTGGAAAAATATTGTTAAAGCAATATTCAAGAAGGGAGCTTAAAATGATCATATGTTATTCTGGTAAAGTTAATAAATTTTCTTGTTCTCTGTTCTCTCCCCTCTTTCCTCCCCTTGTTTTGAGTCAGACCAGCCCCTCCCCCCCCCAAAAAAAAAAAAAAAAGTTTTAGGAGGCAGTTTGGGATCAATCCCTTTTTAATAGGGTTGTTCTTATCATACCAGAACGTTAATGTATTTTTGTTGTTTTCTTTATTTGAATGTTGGCCGTCATTTCAGACTGCATGCTCTGCTGCACAAAACATGAATTCAGCCTGTAAGTTGCAGAAGTGTACCAGATTTGATCTTGACCAAAAAATCAAGTTTCCTAATCTTTCTATACCCTGAGCATTTCTAATATTCCCTACTATGCCATATGGCACTGGAATTTGCCTCAGTGGGAGTTTGGGCAGTAGAAAAATCCTGGGAGAGGCTACATGAAGCTACAAACACCATTTGAAAACTAAAGTTGTCTCGCCACTCTGACCAGAAAGTCTCCACAAACCACTAATAAATGTACTCCAGACCACAGTCGGGGAAAGGCTGAGATAGACAAATCATTTAATAACCAGAACATGCTCTTCATTCACAGTGCTTTCTTTAAAGGGGAATGAAAAAGGGGCACAGTGTCTGACAAAGTATTTCCTTTAGGCAATACAATACTTACTTTTAATTTATAATCCAGTTTACTTGGCAAAAATGGCTTTTCCTTCTCATCTCACTGCTATGTACTTTGCTGGGAGCCAGCTGGTCACCACTTTCTGCCCTAGAGGTAGCTGCTTTTCGCTGGTGCTTTATATTGTTGTGAAGTGCTTAGGGATTTACAAGATGGAAGACACTATAAATGTGAGAAATTGTGGAGCTCGTTAAAGTTATTACGAAACTTCCACTTTGTATTAGTCAGATCTTTTCACAGCCACTTTACCACTGAAGTCATCAAAATGTCATCCGTCCTTTCTACTAGAAGAGGGCTCACCAGATTCATTTAAATGGCATTAGCCATCCCCAAATCTCGTACAATTTGTATGACTGAGAACTGTTCCCAATTAATCCTTAGTTTTGTAAAAATAAAATGGGTTTACACTCTGCAAACTTCAAACTATGTGGAGTTTGAACTCTTCCTTAACTTTGGTTAGGCAGACAAATGCAAGTATCCCATCTGAGAAAAAAAAAAAAAAAAAAAAAAAAAAAAAAAAAAGTTGTTAGACAAACACAAATCTTAATTATATCTACTTGTATACCAAAACTCTACTTGTAGTAAGAGTAGTTCTTGCATGTGGCAAATCATGAATGGAAAAGAGATCTCATTTACAGCTTAGGACATCATAGACACAAACAAGCATGCATGTACACAAATACACAAATCTTCATCAATTTAAGTTAGTCCAAATGGTCCTGCAAGGAAACAAAGAAGTAACTAATTCATTGTGTGAGCAGCCTGGTTGTTAGCAGCTTTACAGAGAGAGACTGCAGCTTAACTAAAACATTGTTGAAGTGGAAAAAAAAAAAAAAAAAAAAACACACACAAAAAAAAAACAATTATGGCATTCAATTATTCTATTAAGTGAAATTAACTATTCTTGTTCTTTGAAAAGAACAAGATAAAGCACAGGATCCAAATAATGTCAGCAGCAATGAATTCTGAAGAAAAGCTGTCTAGACTTCTATTTTCGTTTTCAAATTTGAGCGGTTGGGTTTTGTGTGCCTGTATGTTTGCTCCTTTGAATTCTCAGGGTGGTCATGTTAATATGTTTGCCCCGGCAGGTAAAGTGAAGTCTGGATCAAGGTGTGGCATTCTCGCTTTGATGTCGGCTGTCATGCTCGACTGCCTCTGGATCTCTTTGGCTGCCATCAAGTCTGTTGTCGTGGGAGACCAGGTAAACCAGGGCTGTTCTGCTGTTTGGCACAACTCAAAGGAGTTAGTTCATATCTGCTGTGAGGTATTGTGGTCCTTACCAGCTAAATATGCAAGGACAACATAACTTGTAACAAACCTTTAACTAAGAAGGCATTGATTCTCACTGGATGTTTAGCGGAGGCCGTAGTTTGTTAGTGCCATACGAATTATAGAGGAGTTTGTTTTGGTCTTGTGAAGGGTAGCCATACAATGGAAAGGAAATAGTGGAACAAGATAAATAGTGAGTTGGCATGTAGACAGTTAGAGAACAATTCACAAAAACATTATAGAAGAAAGGTGGTGTGTAGAGGTAAAATGAGGCATTCTTCAAGTGGGATTTGCTGGACAAGGAAAGAGTACACTTAAATAGCAGTATTTTCCCAACTTTTCAATTTGTACAAACACTACTAACTACTATAATCTGTCTGCAAAGCACGATGAAAAACAGAATGAGCAATTTAAAAGGAAGAATCCAATGCTAGATTTTCCTTCATCACACAGAGGTCTGTTTCAAAGGGAAGCTCAGTATGTACAGTCTATTATTTATTAGTATGACTAATTCGAGGAACTCCCATGGTTCACATGAGGAAGTTCTTCCCTGCTTATCTCAACATTCTGTAGTATAAAGCCTTTCATGCATGTTGTCCTCAAATGTCAGAAATGTCTTCATTTGAAAAAGAGGGTAGAAAAAAAGTGGACTGATCCCAGAAGCTGAATCATCACACTCTATTTCTAAGATGATGCTATGATGTAAGCTGTAACAGCTCATGGCAGTGCTGAAAACTGGAGATTTTAAATATTAAATATTTTAATAGAAATGTAAAAGCTTTTGTTTAGAAAAGACTCTAACTCTATCTGCTGATCTTATTTTCTAATATTCACCCAGGCTGGTAAATGGTCTCAAATTCATAGAAGGCTTAGAGTAACAACTGAATGAACATGGGACCTCTGAATTTGGTCTATTTGATATTGAACAAAGAGTATGAAGATAGAAAAACAGCCATTAGCTTCAAGCTTTTCTGAAACTGAATACCAGAACAATGCTCATGCATTTCTTCTAGTCTTTTAAAGTTACCACATTGAGACAAAGATACAGCTAGGGTCAAAAACATCCTGTCAAGGCCACCTTAAACTGAAGTGAGCACATTAATACAATGTCAATAACTTCTGAGGATTTGTGGAGAAGTATGAGCAGACACATACAATCTGAACAAGCTGAACTATTGGAAGTCATCTTGCTGCATGGCTTTTTTGACAGCATAATGAACAATGCCACTGTCATCACAATAAACCCTACAATTTGAAAACAAGACTGAAAACACTGCAAACACCAGTGAATTTGTGAATAACTTCCAAGGCTAAACAAGATAAACTAAGGAAAACTAAGTCTACTGCCTGGCCTTAAAGTCCTCCACATGGAAGCTCCCACAATTCCTTGTCATCTCACACCCCTTCCTGTAGCACCTATGTTTTCTCCTTCTCCTACTCTGTGGCCCATACAGCCTGGAATGCCATTTACTCATTTTATGTTTACTCATTTACAATCACAAGAGAGATTTAATCAATTTTTCAAGAAACTACAAAGGTATTGGGGGGAGGGGAGAGGGGGGCCAGCAGGTTCATCAGGAATAGCCTTAGACACACTGTTCAAAAGAACATTAATGTGTAGACAAATATTAAGATGTAGACAATCAATTTCTAACATTATGGAGAGAGAATAAGACAGACCATAGACTTAGGAATTGCTTGGCCAGCAGCAGAGGCTTCTAGAAAATGATCCCAAGCTTCAGCATAAGATGAGAAAACATTACAAACATTACAGAACACCACAAATCACTGTATCACCAGTTTAGTCATTTGTTATTTGATGCATATTTGGACTAGAGTGCCAGGACCTCTTAGGTCAGTTTCAGCCACAAGATCTGTGGAGTTATTTCTGTGCCCAGCTCAGTTCTGGAAGTCCATAAGTAATCTTTTTTTTTTTTTTTTTTTTTTTTTTTTTTTCCCTTGTGGACTGTAAGTGTTCATTATTTTATCAATGTTAACAATGGAGTATATGAGTAAAATTTCCAGAGGCATCTAAGTCACTTAAGGACAATAAATCCCATTGGCTTTGGATTCTAAGTCAATTAGATGCATTTGAAAATTTTACCTTTTATCTGCATGCTTCATTAGTCAGATTTATTAACCAACCATTTAGGAAAGAAGGGGCCAGACCAAAAGGATCCCCAAAGTGTAAAATTTACAACACTGCTATCTATCCTCACCAATTGCCCAAGTTTAATTCTCTGATTTAATTCATTAATTAAAGAATATGCTAATTGACTGAAAAACTCAGGCAGAGTTTTCTCTCTGAGTTCTCCCCTGTTGAGAAAAATGGATCCAAGGTCCTAGCAAAATATACATATCAAGCATAATACCACTGAAATTCTTTTCAGTTCTATGCTCCTGTTAGCATAGAAGGACTTTTCCCTGTTTTTCACCAAAATTTTTCACCAAAAATTTTCACCAAAATTTTCCTAAGAAATGGGATTTTCTTAGCTTGTACTTCTCATCAGTGCTCTGGCACATTCCATTCCATTGTCAGCAATTTCATCCCAAATACTTCACCTTCAGTTATTCTCCACTCTTTTAGTGCCCCTCATTTTGCTTCATCTCTAGTCCTACCTCAGATAATTCCCCTCTGTTTTTGCCAAGATGGAGCCAAATGGACAAAAAGCCTAAAGGACTTAGAAAAGCATCTCTGCAGAGCAGAATGTTTGTGTTTCACTGTAATTTCTTTTTTCCTTACTGCTGACATCTCTGCAGGTAGCTTTTTTGCCTCTGGGCAATAGGGTCATTGGTTCATACTACAGCAAAGGGGGAAGGCTGCAGAACTTCCTTTCCTCTTGGCCCAACACGGCATGTGTTCTATGCCCTGTATTTCTCCACTGTTCCCATCTGCTACATAAACATTTAATAGCCCACAACTGTGTTGAAAAGCTGATAAATTCTGACACATTGGCCCATTTTCTCACTTAAGCCTACAGTATGAAATAGTATATGGCCTTCTCAGTGGGAGAATATATTCAGGTCCCATCCCTGTTTTTTCAATGCTTTTCAGTATAAACTCTCAGATTCAGAGCTGAATACCATACAGCAACTGTTGACCTCACACTCAAGATAAAAAAGAAATCAAAACCCCTAAACAATGCTGGGATTATTGGTCTGTGAATATTTCTGTCTATTTACAGTAGATCAGAATTAGTAAGAGAGATAGAATGGAGGTTTTATATCATCAATTTAACATTAATTACCTAAATCTCTTTGAGGATATGTAACAAAAAGCCCCCAACATTTGTGTCACAAAGATTATTACAACATATTGCCAAGTCATAGCCTTGCTGCTCTGGTAGATAGAATTCAAATTCAAATCCAGGCTAAAGATGCTACAGCTGTCACCCTTGCCCAGCAAAGCCCTCTTAGGTTCAAAAGTTAGCCATCCTCCTGCCTGCCTACACCAAATCAGTCCTGATCCCTGGAGATTACTAATCCTGATTTCTCTGCACATAGTTGACAGGAAGGATAAAGCTATTGTGTCTTCCTAATAATTCAGGTTAATCACATATTTATAAAAGAAAATTAGGAAAAAGTGATTAACTCCTTACAGTTCAACTATTGATATTATAGAGTTAAAAATAAAGAGGCAGCTGGAATAGTTTAAAATGTGTTTAAATTTTAACACTGTGTTATAAAATAATAAATGTTTAAATAACTACATTTTGGATTAGCCTAGTTGCCCAATATTGTACCACAGTCACCAGGGAAACATCAGATGATGTTGACAGAGGCTTTCATTTTGGGCACACTCATTCGACCTAATAGTGCAGATATAACTCATGGCAGGTCCAGTTCAGAGGTCCACTCTTTAAAGGAAAAGGTTTCAGTAACCGTTTGAAATAAAAAATCCATGTATAGTATGGCTGGAATCCCTGCATGTTAGTAATGATTTCCATCCTTATTTTTGTATGTATTATAGAGCTACAAATCCCAGAATGATTCTGGATCCAGTGCGCTAGATCTGGATCCAACACACAGCAAAGAAATAGCTACTACTCATGAGTGTTTGCAATCACTAGCAGTTTGGTATTCAAAGACTTAAAAGTAGACTTAAAAAATGACAAACCAGAAAAGCCTCCAGAAAGCACCATGCAGTCAGCCATCCCATCACACCATAGGTTTAGGCAGAAGCTGTTCCTCTATCCCTGTATTCATGGTATTTCCCTCATCTCCCTCAGAAGTGTTCACTCACTCCTGACTTTCTCAAGTTCCCTTTCGAGGAGAGGCTGAGCAGTGCTTGGTGCCATCAGTATGTAACAAAGTCACTGGCACACAGCACCTTTCAAGCAAAAAAAACTATATCAGCAGTTGGGCCCCATGGCACATAAGGTCCTCTAGGAACAGAGCAGGAAATGGTATATTTAAAGAGAGTAATATGCTGGAAGAAAATGAATTACTGAATCCACCCTCATATTGTCCTGTCCCCAACAGCAAGCAATTTAAAACAGTGTCTTCTCTGCAGTAGCACCTTTAAAAATAAAGTGATATGCATATTTTTGTTGTTGAAAATCTTTACTTTTATCAGGCACCAGACACCATGAATATTGTCAAAAACTAGTAACTTTTGGATTCTGCTCCATATACTGACAATCTGTTCAGGCATCCAGGAAAGGAATGGTGAAAACTTTACTAATGTTTTGAATATTAACCTTTAAGCTCAGTCAAAAAATAAAATGAAAGTACAATATTTCTATGGAGATCCAGCTATATTTCAAGCACTTCCTTCCCTTTGACCAAATTCCATATTTACTTCATCTTCCAAACTGTTATTTAGGAGGGAGTAAAAGCAAGAAAGAAAGACAGCCAAACAGGCTAAACAGGCCAAACAGTGGGATATCAAAAATCATGGTCTCCTTAGCTGAGGCTGAGCACACAAGCAGCCTGTTACCAAGTGTAGCATGTATATGACAAAGGAACTGCATGTTCAAATCCTTGCTCTCCTTGACTTTGCTTTTCATGATCAACATTTAATAAATCTCCATACAAAATGATTCAGAGCTTGGACCATAATGTTCCACATACAACAAATTTTTCAAAACTTCTCCATCTCATAATGGATGAGCAAAATGTGTTAATACCTTAAAATATACTGAAAATTTCTGTTTTCCAGACAACCTCATTTCAGAATAAGATCTGCAATACTCAATTTCATATTTTCAATTTATCATTGGCCAGTATTTTCTTATGAGGAGAACAGGAGATTTTAAGAGGTTATAGCTGAATTAGGATATAATTTATCTAGTAAAAACAGTGTATTTCTAATGATTGTTTAAACCATAGTGAAAAGAAACAGGTACAGCTCTAATGCATTTTAGCCAGCTGAAGTAAATCTCATTTGTTTATCCTAACCAGTTAAGGGGTTAAAAATGGTTCAGCACTATATTTACCTCTTATTCTGACACTGTATGAAGAATTGATTGTTTCTTTCATTTTGCCTTTTTCAGTCATCCTGGAAGACTGTGAATTCATTTGTGAATGTTTTTCTCCTAGTCCTCTCTCTTCTTTTATATGATTCATTCTGAATGCTCGTTACCCACCCATTGAGTTGTTTGATTGTGGACATTCCCACATTCCCAAAGAAAATAAAAGAGATTCCAATATAAAATGGTAAAATCAGAAGTTTAAAATGACCTTTTGGTTTCAATGAGCAGGAGAAGAAAGTGAGTGGAGAGGAAAAAAAGCTCATGTTTACAAACATTTATCTTCAATTATTAACTATTTATGGAGAGAAATAGACACAGATACATGATTGGCAAATTGACTTATGTTTAAATAATGTGTCTAAAGTTTGACTGAGCACAGAAGTTCATCTTTAAATAAACAAATGGTACCATAATGTTATAGTCATTAAATATAAACAAGCAGCGGTTGTGGTACCCGCCTGCCACACTAAAGTTGCACAGAAGCATCTGAGTTTCCTTGTCTTTCAGTAAACTGTGAAGAGGTTTCTATCAGGGAAAGCCACTGAAATGCAATGTGCTTACAGTTTTCCTCTCATTGCATCTCTTCACTCAATAGCCAAGCCTGCTGCTGAACTGTGGTAGCTGGGAATAGAAATAGAGAAGCGTTTCCTAATGTTGCCAGCACAAATAGGTAACTTGAGCTCTCCCTCCAAATACTTCAGCTTTTCTGTTTTCATTGTAGAATCATGTTTAACATGTCTTAGATACAATACCCCATTTGAGGTGCAGGAGACAGAGACAGAAACAGGCAGATAACCAGGGAGTTTTGTTTGGCTGATTTGCTGGGTCTATATCTGTTGCTGAGCCCATTATCACTGTGTGAACTTCCAGCCACTGTCCATCTGTCTGGTCTCCATCTCTCACAGTAGCTCAGCTGCACTGCCAAGCTTCTCATCCCTGTTTTGCTGCAATAGGGGCTAACAGTTTCTCATCCTCACAACAGCATTTTCTATTTCTTGTTTTTGTTTCTTTTGTTTTGTTCTTTGTGTGTTTTTTTGGGGGGAGGAAGTGTTTTTGTGAAGTCAGAATATTATGATGGTGCATCCAAATCTGAAGAGGTGAAAGGGAGTTGGTAACTGCAATGAGAAAAATACTCTAGAAAAAGAACTTATTTTTTTCTGTCACTAAAATGCTGTTAGGGAAAGCTGTATACATTCTCCATAGGATATGTTACTTGCACACTTGGAAATGTAAGACTCAGGAAAGAAGTCATTGCTCCTCTTCTTCACATCTCCTTTCCCCCTACCTGTGCATCTCCTAAATCTTACTCCGGTGGCAAATATCTTTAGCCTTTCTGAAGGGCACAGCTGTAGCTGCTTGCAGTGAGAGGGACTGCTTGGTGGTCACTGTAATACAAGGAGCACTCAGTAGAGTAGGACTGTGAGCCCAGACTCAGTATTTAAATCAGATATAAAGCAGATTCCAGAGTCAAAGCCTCCTTCTTGCCAGCCACTCTGAAAAGTAGGTTTGTGTTCTCAATAGGGTGAAGCTCTCCATCCATGGTTTTAAATTGTATATGCACCAGAGAAGCAGTTTGTTTCTTGCCTCCCCCTTTTCGACTCATGAAATGCATGTTTACCACTTCATGAAAATCATGTTAAGCAGTACATTTGGAAAAAAAAAATAATAAGAATCTGTCAGTGGTGATTGAAACAAAAAGACATTCTCCACTGGGGCAAGCAAAGTACCTCAGGTAAGTAGCCTCTGCCCATCCGTCCATGACTGGATGCATCCAAGCTGTCCATTTCACAGCATGCAACAGGTCACACCAATCATTCCTCTACACTTTGTGAAATTATCTCTGCAAATATGAAATGAGAGTGAAATGCTACCAACTCATTACCTACCGGCTTGTGTCCACGTCAATCCATTGCTTTGTTCTGGGCAATGGTAAATGATTTGGAAAGAGGCAAATCCATAAGGAATTAGATCTTAGGCATTTTAAAAACTTATCAGACCACATTACAAACAATGGTGTGTGCTATGGAAAGCATTTTTAGCTTGGGGAATGCAGATGAGAAAACATAGGGATCGAGCAATTAAAAGCCTTGATTCCCCCCTCCCACCTCCAGCATATGGCAGAAAATTGGACCAGAATCAAGCGATGTCTCTCTGCAGTGGAGTCTGACTTCTGACCTCTAAGACAATGGAGTCACAAGCTATCCTGAGACTTGATTGAGAAGCCACTTCAACATTTCCATAAGTCATTCTGCCATTGCAGATCTGTCACAATTTTGTCATAAAGTTTGCAGAATTCTGTTGACATTGTGTCATCTCAATAAATGCAAAGGGAAAAAAAATGAGTCGGGGCAGGTGCAAGCACAGATTTCAAGTCTAATGCGTGGGCTGCTGCATGTCTTCTGACATAATCTAGGCTCTCATATTTGATGTTTTTCTGGAGCTGTGGTGAACTCTTCCATCCTTTAAAGCGATCAACCTCATTTGACTAATTTGAGAAAAAAAAAGAGAAAAAAAAAAAAAGAAAAACACTTCACTTTCCTTCTCAGAGCATCCTTGGCCAAGTTGGATCTTTAAAAAAAGTAACTTAACGATTTGGGGCCTGATTGTCATTTATATGAAGGTCACTTCACACTGATCTGGCTGTGTAAACGGGCCATAAGTTATTTCTACACCCACTTGAAAGACCTCTTACGCTTGCCAGAATGATGTAAAATGGCCTCAATGTAAGTGAGAATTCAGGCTCATATTTTTAAAGCACTATCCCTTTAGGGAGATGTGTCAGTCAAGCACATTATATTCCACTAATTATCTTAATGGAAGCCTACGGTTTGCAGAAGGCAAACAAAATGGCCACTAACAGCACTACAAAAAAAACACTCAGGACATGCAAGTCTCACAGCAGAAGGTCCCAGAACCTCCAGTGTACCTAAATAATTTCCTAGCTTTAACATCTGACCAGTTCTGTTGTCTATTCAAGTGATTAAGCTCATTGAGAATTTGAGGCCTTTTAACATGAAAAGGTGCAATGCACCAAGATGTAGGAGATCTGTTAGTATGAAGCATGGTCAGATATTCCCATTGCTTCAGCCTTACTTATTATTTTTCTCATGTGCTCAGTTCAGCTGTAATGGGAAGATATTTGTGCAACCAACCCTGCTTGCATATGAGTTTCAAATTAACATGGGGAGCCTACACCTGAGAGGGTGTTCATGATCTTCTGAATGCTTGCATGTTGGTGCTGTGTGACTGAATTTGCACACACAACTTATCAATTATGGTAGTAGCCTATGATTGCTTAATACAAACCAGTCTGAAATGGGCTAATGAATAGGCAAAAAAGAAGAAAAAGTTTTGGAGGCTCTGGAACCGGTGAGATTTCACATCAGTATCACCAAATTTAATATTGATTATTATGATTATTTATATTCATTTTATCCCTCAGTCGTCCACCTGGTAGTATATGAAGAGATTTTTTAATATTCTTTGTAAAAGTTGCATATGTGGCCTGGATTCTTTGTATGGGAAACAGGATAAGGCAACACAGGAGGGTGCTACAAGGGGCAAGAAATTAGAAGATAGTTTGTTTAAGTAGAGTTTATTGGCTTTATTACATTTAATTTCACTCTAACCCCCTCTAAAAAAGAGTGTGAAGAGGTTAGAAACATAGAGCTTAAACTGATAGAACGAATTATGTGAAACATGATTTGAGCCCAGTCCAGACTTCAGCTTTGTGGACCCTGGGAGAGCTAACACATTCAGATCCCCAGGCAGATGCCTCCCAAATCTCCATCACTAATCCCCAAGAAGCCTTCTGTTATTCTCTCATCTCCATCAGGCTGAGGCAAACCTTCTCACCTCTGTGTAGCTCCCAAAGCAGGCAAAACCAAATTGTCTAACTTTTGGATAGAAATGGCAAAAACAAAATCTTTACTAACTAGTTTTAATCAGTGTCTACTAATTTCAAGTGTACATCATTTCAATGATATGATATTTAATAAAAATATTCCATTTTACACCACTATACTATGACTTTTAAAACTAAATGTTTCTATAAAAAGATACAGCCCAAAAGCTAATTTTTCCTCCCTTACATGCATCTCAACCATTATGCATTTGACCTTTATTCCCCTCATTCTTAATTTAAGATCTCTTATTTATCTCCCTAACCAGTGGGCTTGTATAAATCAGATTTCATTCCCTTCAAAGTAATTATCAACCAGGGAGTTGTTAATTTCATTTTGGATCTATTTATGTGCAAAACATGAAAAACAAAAGGCCCACGTTACCGCACCTCCAAACTGTGAGCGTTAATATTTTGGAATATATACATATATATCCTTTAAGATAAGATGGGGAGCTGCCTGATAACTGACAATTTTCAAGTGACAGCTTTTCATCCTGTGACTCTTGAGACTTTATATGCCCATGAGATGAACAGGGCTAGCACGAGGCTTCTGGGCAAACCAAGCCCTGGCAGCCCCAGGGCTTCAGGTGACTCTAGGAACTTTCCCAGCCCTGCTTGCCAGTGCAGAAGTGGATCACGTCAGTTTCAACATGTAATCAACATCCAGCATCTCCCATCAACCCTGCTCTCAGCCATGTGGTCCTTACCTTAAGTTTCTCAGCTCAGAGGTGTGGCTTGTCAAATGCAGGTAACAGGGTTGGGAAGTTGAAGGAACTGTCTTCATCCTACCAGAGAACCATTCTTCATCAGATCTTCTTTGCAGGGATGTGGATTGCCTTGTCCAGACATAACAAGCATGAAGGTCCAGAAGCCAAAGAATTTCTTCCTAACATCTAATCCAAACAACAGTAGGAAGACAGGAACTATCATGAATAACATGATGACAGCACACACTGAGCATCCGACATCATCAGAAAGACATATTCTTCCAATTCTTTTGTGCACTGAAAGTCTAAAACCAATTACAATGCTGAAAGGTTGCTTTTAGATTTGAACAGGAACAAATGTTGGAGTGAAGTTCTCTGCCTACATTCATGAGGACAAAAGTTGTATTTCTGCTCTGGGATAATAGCTGGGTTTTCAGTTCAAAGGCCTGAGGTGGGTATGTAGGAATTTCACTAACCCCAGAAAAATGTAACTAAGTAACAGGTTATCTTTTTTCCCCTTTTTATTGAAAGTCTACAGTTACAGCAGGAACAGACTTTTACCCATCAGTGAGTTTCCCAAGCTGAAGTTGTTTTATTTAGACATCATCCAGTCACCCTCCTGCCAAAGTCATACTCTTGTATCAAGAATATGAGAGTTTTGACTGAGAAAAGGATCTAAGTTAAAAACATCAAGAAAGGCAAGTACTTGAACAGCAGTATGTTTTGTTAACAAACACATTGAATGTTTAAATGGCTGGCATATACACACTGAAGTTCTACCTTCTATTTCCCAGCTCCTGGAAGATGGACTGGTACCTCGATTAGTTCTCCTCTTTGATATCCCCCTGACATTTTCTGGAATGCTCAAGAAATTCCATGTCTAAATGACAAGTGAAGGAAAAGAATTCAAGAGCTAATCAGGAAGAAAGCATGATACCAATAATACAAGAACTGAAGGCAGCTGACCAGTGTCTGGGCAGAATGCCTGGAAGAAGTGTAATGGATAGGTCTGGTACTACTCAGCAACACAGATTTCATTGGTCTCATGTGCCATTAGGCACTGCACAATCAAGTTTCTGTCATGTCTGGAAAGGGCACAGCAGGCTTCTGTTCTTCTGACCTCTGTTTTGTTTTCCTTTCCACAGACACAAATGAAGAAGGGAACAGAAAATATCAATGCAGGGAATGCCTGTTGTTTATGAAGCAAAGTCAGCACAGCCCGGAATTATGAGAAAAACTGAAGAAAGCAAGATGGAGTGGAACACTTATAGCTCATGTTTCAGGATAACACCAATGTCACTCTTTCCTCCTCGTCCCAAGCAGCACCACAAAAGTGACTCCAGCTGGCCCTGCTCAGAGACAGAACTTCTGGAAGCAGCAAACATCACTGGTCACTTTTTACATTTAAATATATTGGAACCAAAACAAGAGACTTTTTTTTAAATGTTGAAGTGGAAGTATGACATCACCTTCAGATTTCCCTTTTGTCTGAGAAGTCCCAAGAGCAAATCTTGGTCCTTTTCTTGGGATACAGAGGCAGATCCGCTCATCCAGCTTTTGTCCTAGTATCTAGGGTATACTTCAGAGGTATAACTGTCTCCTCATGCCTTCATTTCTGCAACTCTTTTTCTGGGACTCCAAGTCAGCTTATTCCAAGGAAATGGAGGTCTGATTCTTCTGACAGTTTTTCTGTTTGGCTCAATCTACCCACTGCTGCTAGCCCTGTTATTATATCCAATGCTGTTACCCATCAACCATCCAAAATAACCACCCTCCCACAAACACACCATTCCAGATTCACTTATTGCCATGACTCAATCAGCTCCAGCTCCAAAAGTTGTTTTTGTCATGAGATTTATTGAATCAAATAAGTTACTCCACTCTTGCTAATATCTGTAACTTCACCTGTTATAGTTCAGAATAAGGGGGATCTGTCTCTCTGAACAAACAGAAACCTAGCACAGAAAGTCATATTCTAGAGCTCTGCTACTTATCGAGGAGCTAAGACCATCATATAGCTAGAAATCAGAGGCAGACAAAACAAAAACAAAAACAAAAACAAAAAAAAAAAAAAAAAAAAAAAAAAACAGAATGAAATAAAATTAGTGCTGACCATAGCAAATTCTGATGCCAAAAAAAAAAGAATGAACAAGGCATACGCTCATCCTTTCCTAAGTATCTAGCATAACTACAGATAGGACAGGATCTAGCATAACTACAGATGGGATGGGATGGGATGGGATGGGATGGGACGGGACGGGACGGGACGGACGGAATGGGTCTGGTAGCCTATTCAACCCACTTATTGATACCATAATACCCACGAACTTGGCAATATTTTGGCAGGTAATTAAACAAGTTGTAAAATTACTTCTTTATTTCATAAAGGTTAGACATAGGTGGACAAAGGTAAGTTAATTCTAATATTGGCAGCTGGGTTACACATGCTATGCACACACACATGCACAAAAAATCCTCATTATTAAATCACAAAGCAATTAAAAAATTAAAAATTTCATAAGACCCCACATAAAAGAAATACAAGTGTTTAATGATGGATTATAAAGTGAAAGTGAGAAAAAAGTAAAAGCTCAGCTGTCTCAGGGGCTTCCCTTGCAGCCTGTGATACTGATTTCTGTCTTCACCCTCACACAATCCGCAAGAGCTAATAAATTCCTGGCTCCCCTGCCTGGGAGCCAAGGCCGATTAATATCTGCCTACCTTGTTACCTAATTCATTATGGAATAGCAGTTAATTTGATTTGATATTATTTTAATAAAATTCTGTAATATATTAGATTGTTTCAGGCTATCAAAATAATTTTCCAATTATTACGGTTACTCAAGCAAGTCTTTTTTTTCCCTTCATGAGCGGCAGTTGGTCTGACTCAGAATACATTAGCTCCTACAGCTTCATCCTGGCCAGAGGAATACAAAGTATATGCATGATTACACCAGAAATGTTATTGCCAGTAATGTGAGCCTGCAGATCAAGGCACAGAGTCCAGATTGATGTGCAGTTACAGATCCCCATGACGTCATGACATTGGCGATTACCCTTTTACAAATGAGTTAATGCATTAATACACATATATAGTTGCACACATACACACATACATATGTGCATGCATGCATGCATAGTAATCTCTGTTATTTTCTGTCTCCTGATACCAGTCTTTGAGGGGCAGCATTACATGAAGGCAGTGTGGCATAGATGTCACATCTCATAGGAACTGGTGTTTCTTGCTCCTGGCCTGGGCAGTGCTGATCAGTCCAGCAGGAGAGGGTGGATGAGTTTTGTAAGCAGCATGAGTTTCCCATCTTTATTTGTTTTTGTTGTTGTTATTGTTGTCATCACTTTTGACCACTTCAACAAATAGTGAACATCTCTTCTTAGGAAGTGTCAGGCTGCACTTTTCTCTTGGTTAAAACAAATGTCTAAGAGCCAAAGAAAAGAGAAGACATGGATTGAACTTGATTGAAATAGGAAAAGGCAGCCTAGACAGAAGAGCAGGTGCAAACACAGCCATTCCATTTGCAGATGCACTGAATGTCACAGTATTTCTGCCTGGGTACATGAGAGCATCTTCTTCATATGCTTCTGGGGTTGAGAGTGTGGCATACCTGAACACTCTCATGGCTTACTCCTAGTTTCCCAAGACTGGGAAGGCATTTGCCATCATCTTCACTAGGGTTGGAACTGTTTCTGCATTAGTAATTTCACACAGCGCGTGCAACATAAATACAATTGATTAGCTGCTCTATCTCTCCCTTTCCACAATACCTTCCCCAAAGGGCTTCTCTTCACATGAATATATAAAACATCTCTAATTCTATGCTGTGAGTCAGGAGAGGGTCCTGAATTTTAAATAGTGGAAGAAGATGTTGTTTGGTCCTCAGAAATAAGAACTGACAGGACCACTTGCATCTCTCTCAAATCATCATTCCAGTGAATACCTTGACACCTTACCTATACTTCTGAAGCAATCTCTGACCCTGGTGGGGTCCATCCCATGAGAATGTTAAAATTCCCCAAGGATTTTTATTTGGTCATTCTGTCCTACCATTTCTTCCTCTGGACTGAAAAAGTTCAAGCACCTGAGTTTAAGCTGCTGATCATTTTTAAATGCTGGTTTTTTGCCTTATACAGTACATCACAATTCCTTTTTCATATTCTGCCTCCACAAGTGGTTATTCCCATTCCATTCAGCTATTTTAGAAGAGTGCTGGATGACCCATGGGATGTATGTCAAATATGATTTACAACCTTTTTCATGCTTCGGCAGAACTCAGCAGAAGCATAAATGGATCAGAACATACCCTAAATATGTGAAGAAATACAACTTCTTTTTGTTTTAGTATTTGTAAATTGTGTTATTATTTCCATTGCTTAGCTATCATTAGGTACATGAAATAGCACTGTTAATAGCAGGGTGTTGCAACAACACTTATTGTGGAAAGAGTTTATTATTACAAGTAAATTGTATGCAACCTGCCAAGTGAAAGCACTATCATATCAAACATAGCGGTTAGTGTAATTTTTCTTTCTGTGCATCAGTGTTTCTTAACTCGCATTCACATTTGGTTGGGTTTAAATTGTTGAGACAGAAACGATATTGTCTACCAAAAGGATATTAGTGAGAGATGAAGGGATGGTGCAGATGCCTAGCATAAGGTTATTTTTCACTCTACTACTTGACAGTAAGAATTTCTCTGAGTTTTCCTTTCAAAATTATTTCATTTTTTCCACAAATTGCATTTTTTTTACAAATTACATTTTTTTCAAATCCTTATAGGATAAAATATAACATATTGTTGCTCATCACTAAAATCACATACACAAAGGACTGCTGGAGTCATTCACTGTTTTAAAGAGACATATTTCCATAAAGAAGCTACCTGTGTAATATTTGATGACTAGAAAGCTTGGCTGATAATCTGTCTCTCACACCAATTTTTAGTCCTAGAATATGCATGCCTTTTTACATTACTAATAATTTTAAAATGTTTTAAATGTAACTATCACATTTTAAAAATAGGCAAAAGACTTACAAAGAATCCTGACTTTATCTTTTGAAAGAAAAGTCCATCATTAATCATAACTAAAGTTTTTCAGTCACTCAGTATTAGTGATGCTGAAGTGAATTAACTAAAAGGCTTTCATGCTTCTTGATCTTAGATCCCATGCCTGAAACTCTCATTCATTCAAGTCATCCTTACTCACGTAAGTTGCCCTATTGAAGTCAATGTAGCTCAGCATGTAAGTAGGGTTTGAAGAGAGGCCTTTGGTATATAAAAGCAGGAAACAGAGCTGGTTCTCATGATTCTTGCATAGAAACTGGTAGGTTTACATTCTTTTCAACATCTCTAATGCATAATCAGCTAAAATGGTTTTAGATCCTAGAAATTGCTACAAGATGGTTATAAATTCTTTGTGTGGACAACTTTTCCATTTGGTGGTAAAACTGGAAGGCCTTATCACTCTTTTATAACTTTCTATATAATTTTTATGAACGCAAACATAAGGCATCAAAGACTGCAGGCTGAAAACTTCTCTGTGATCCAAATCAAGTGGCAATATTAAGTCCTGAAAAAGTTACGAATCACATCTGGTTTATGGTCTGCATAGAAGACTTGGCCTGAGAACATAGCACAGGAGTAGATTGATGCAGAGTAAGGCTCAAATTTAATAATCAAGCTTGGTTACTGAATACAGCTATAAAGATAGATGAAATGAAAAGTTTGTATTACATGTCTCCACTCATCACATAACAAAAGAACATAAAATAAGGAGATGTTTTAAGACAAAAAGCATGGTCTGCACTGAAAGGACATCAGATGTAAATAATATGGGATTAGACTTTACAAACAATACTCAAGGAAGTTTGTGATGTCCACTGCCTGATAATGGGAGAGGGACCTGAGAACCTTAGGCCCACACTTCCGTCACTTCTGTTTGTGCTTCTCTTTACACAAGTGACTGTAGGTCACAAAATCTTTTGTTATTCAATTGCAAATGGAGGGCTCTGCCAGGATATTAGCATTGCCAAAGCTCTGTTCTCCACCCTTCTTCCCCTCTCCCTTCCCTTCATTGCACCTCTCTTGCTCTTGGGTAGTCCTTTCTTCTGGCCAGGAGAGTTGTTTTGATAATGCTGTACTCATCTCACCCTCCTCTGAGTCTTACAATACAAGCTGTTTTGGATGGCATACAGCAGAAAAGAACATTTTATTGAAAATTTGCATACCGTGCTATTATAATAACTCATATAATAAAACAATACATTGTTTGGTTATTCATCCACATATTCTACAAGTAACAGAACAAAGCCAAGGAACAGCTATAGGCTCTCCCAAATGTAGCTTTAGTCATGGAAGCTGGGACATGAGCCTGATAGAAGTGAAAATCATGGAAGTGATAGCCCTAGGGAAATGTTCTCACAATAACTGACGATAACCCAAACAGATAATATTTAACGTGCTTTTGTTCCATGGCTAGACTTTCTGAATTGCCCCGTGAAAAACTGTGGCCACAGTGAAGATTTATCTTTATAGGTATCTACCTTAAGTATGCACATGATCCCTGACTTCAGTGCCTCAGCCTCTTGCTTTCTTTGACACATTAACGTTCCAGCATCCTCTTGGAACTGCTGGTCCCATTTAACAGCTAGCTAAAGAGTTGAGGCACAGCTGCTCAGAGCTGTTGAAGGCTTATGGGTGTCCTGACTTTTCAATTGTCTCTACATATAATCTGCAAAGTAAGTATATCCAAAGGATATACTTACTAATGGGTTCCTTTGCCCTTTAACTACTGTTAAATTTTGCACACAGACACATATACACACACACAAAAAAAATACATACAGTTCATACTATACTATATATAGCTTATACTATATATATAGTTATTTATAGTTTACAATGTGCAATATAGTTCAGGCTGTTCAGAACTAAGTCCTCCTTATCATATGCAGTGGGTTGGAAAAATGTTTTAGATGTTGTTGCCCAGTATTTCTCCTAAATAAACATCAGATTATCTCTCTGGTTTTTAATAAGCACATCACAGTCATTTTCTATAAGTAACTTTCCTTCTAGAATATATTTCAGAGTATACAGACTGTTTCTCTTTTTTGTTGTTGTTATTGTTGTGTGTTTTTTTTGTTGTTGTTTTGGTTGATTTTGTTGAAGACTTCCAATAAATGCCTATGTAAAGGAGGAACAAAGCTCTGAGAAGGTTAGTCTGTATGAAGAAAGCTTCATTTAGTATGGTGATGAATGTCTACTTTTTCTATAGAACAACAGATATAATCAGCATCCCGATTAAGAAGAATGTCAAATAAAGGGCAGAATGCATGGAGAAAAAATAAAAAATACAAAATAACAGAATGTATGTTAATCAGTGCACAAATGTTACTGGACTTCTGAAAAACAGAAGCAGTCTCTGGGTTCAGGGGCCTCAGCATCCTCACTCTACAGCTATGCAAGCAAAGATACTTGTCTATGGAAATAAATATGACGTATTCCTCTTCCACTTACTGGGGCAAAAATCATAAGTAATGATGAAAGTACTAGAGAAAAAAAGTGTAAAATTATGTAACTATTATAAAGACTGAATTAGATTTTCTCTCATGCTAAATTCTGAATTCTTAGATATATGTTCTTAAAAAAATATATCTGATTATCTCTGATTATCTAAGCATATCACAGCTCTGGTCTGAGGCCTCAGTTTTTATAATACTTGCATGAGTATAGAACATATATACTTTACTGACTTCAGAGGAAAATGTAACAAAAGCTGTTTTAAGGATTCAGAGAGAAAGGATGAATGAAGGTTAGACGTACTGCTGTAGGTTCAAAGAAATGAAACAGACTATGCACTCTGCCTTAGTCTTCTTGTGCAACTTTTGATGAGACATTTAATGTTTAAGCTTTACAGCTGTAACACAGGGGAAATACCATTTCTCACTTTCACAGAGGTGGTCAGAGGATGGACACATTAAAATAATGACCTGCTTAGATCCAACTGCAAGAGTCCTACAGAACCAGTAGCACATGCAGCAGTTTGCCCTCCTAGTCACCAGAAAAGGAGAGGCAATGATCCTAGAAGTGATCAGTTGCACAAGAGACATAAAAGTGAAGTAATTAAGAATCATTGGGTAGAACAGCGATGAAGTTTGAGTAATTGCATTCTCCCTACTTAAAAAATAACTCCCTAAAGCTTCAGTTGGATCTAGGATTTCTTTTTATTTTTCATTTGAAGACAGCACGTGTTGTGCTATATTGCTGTGCATTGTTAACAAGTTGCCATGTTTCTCCTTAGCAGTGAATTTGCGAAGCAATTCCCTTTGGTATTTAAAACACTTTGTGTCTCTCTGAGGTGAAAGAATATATAGATATAAAATCAGCCATACCTGGAAAGGCTTCCTTTCTTAGTAGTGTAGTGAAGGATTTAACTGGTTAGAGCAGGTTTTGAAGGTAGGGAGCAGTAAGACATGGACATTCATAGGTTCCTGAGGGCAGTCTCAGGCCCAGTGGTATAACCATACATATCAGTTACTGTCCCCACCATTCCCTTCATGGGACAGATGATCATACAAATTCATCACTGTCCATATCAGTGAGTTAACTCAGGCTGCATTTGGCAATAATGTAAGTTAGTATTGTTGCATTTGCCCTCTGGTCAATGAGTTTTTTTCTGTAGCTTTTTCTGTCAGCCTGGACACATGAGAAGCAATTCTCAAAAGGAACAAAAATAAATGATCTGAGGAGAAAAGCATTTCTGGGGAGAAATGCTTAAAGCCATTTTGGCCATCTGTAAAGTAGATATGTGTCTAAGGTTTGAGCTTTCCCAGAGGCCTCACAACTTCTTTGTCCCTCTTAGCAAGCTCCAAGCACGTGGAGAATCCTATAATACTGATACAAACAGAGTTATTGCTTTTATCCTTCCTACTTTTTGGGCACAAACTGAGATGAAGCAAAGTAGACGTATTAGAATGAGAAAAGCTACAAAAGTGATCAAGGAGCACTTCTCCTGTGAAGACAGGCTGAGGGAATAGGGGTTGATCAACCTCATCAAGAGAAGGCTCCAGAAAGACCTTACAGTGGCCTTCCAGAACCTAAAGGGAGCCTACAGAAAAGCTGGGGAGGGACTCTTTGTCAGGTAGTGTAATGACAGGACAGGGGGTAATGTTTTTAAACTAAAAGAGGGTGGGTTTAGATTAGATATTGGGAATAAATTCTTCATTGTGAGAGTGGTGAGGCACTGGAATGGGAGCACAGAGAAGCTGTGGATGCCACATCCTTGGAAGTGTCCAAGGCGAAGCTTTGAGCAACCTAGTCTAGTGGGAGGTGTCCCTGCCCACAGCAGGGATGCTGGAATTAGATGATCTTAAAATTCTCTTTCAACCCAAATCATTTTATGATTTTATAAAATTCCTAGCTTCCTACAGGATAGGATGAACTCAGTAGAGAGTAAAGAGCAGGACTGCCAAACCTAACCGAGTTCCTTCATCATACTGGTCCCATTAAATAGTCAAATGGGAAGATAATAGTGAGTTCTCAAGATAAGTGGATGGGTAAGTAACCTTTTACTTTTTCTTAAAACCTCCAGAAAATGCTGGGAATTAATCTTCTTGCATAGCAAAGTTTTGCTGCTCTGTTTTTCAGTTGAGATTTTCAGTGAAAACTTGCTCTATGTCATAATTTCAATTTCCTGTGAACTTTTTCTTTCCATTCAAAATATGATCATATAAACATGTTAGAGTCACTTCACCTCTGTACAGAAGTCAACATAATTTGCATAGCAGATGTGGTTGTTGAAAGAAAATGTACGAAAAGGAAACATGTTCATCATTTTTACATTAAACTCCAATTACAAATTCAGAAAAGCAAAGAAAAAAGCAACAGGATAAAGGTCTGACACACCTGTAGCCTTCAAAAATTAGATTTCTTGCTAGTCTACTCTAGCCTCCAACTCCTAAACCCACTTACCACTATAATATCTGAACTGCATCTGATAACAAATCTATCCTAGATTACTTTTCTCAATTTTTGGCCATTCTGGGAGAAAGTTGGCTGATACTTAGCTACATGTAAGGAAGAGAGTCCCAGAAAATCTGTGTAGATAAAAGAGAAGGTTTGGGGATTTGTATTTGTCCTTCCGTCACAAGAGTTTATTCTGCAAAGTTGGAATGAAACCCTCATTAACACACACACACACATACAAATATATGTATGTATATATATATATGTTCCACATAAGATACTCATATTATTTCATTTAGCTATTTACCAGCAGAAGGTTCAAGAACTAAATAAATATCAAATAATATGACAGAAAATACATAAAAATGATCCCACCACTTAAATTTCCCATGTCTGTTGTTGTTGCTGTTGTTTGTTTTTAAAGGTGCTTGTTGGTTTTTTTTTTGTTGTTTTTCTGTTTTTTTGGTTTTTTTTTTTTTTTTTTCCTGACTCAAGGAAATGCTGGTTGGACTCAAAAGTATCTAACAGAAACAGAAGGGTATTTTGAGTTTCAAGTTTTATACACCATAATTCTAGATTGTAAGCTTAGTCATAGCAAAGTACAGCTGAAGTAAATCCATTGACATCAAATCAAAGCCAGAGACACTGAAGTCAGTTATTCCGGATTTAAAGTATTGTGACTGAGATTAGAATTTTGCCCATGCTGTTGAGATAAGGTCAATGTATATAAAGGAAAATAGAAACCAAGACATCAGAGTGCACAGGAATTGAGCTGATAAATAGATTGGAAGAGTTTACACATGAGGATAGAATTACTTAGTCTTGGAAGAATAATAAAGATGATTAAGAGGTGACTGACTGAGGTATTTAAACTGGCTGAAGATTATTATAAAATTAAGCTTGATGATGTATTTGAGTTTGTTGAAGAGACCAGAACTAGAGGATTTAGGTTTAAGTAAAGTGAAAATCTATGTAAGAAGAATTTAAGGAGGAACTATTTTACAGACACTGATACCAAAATGGGAGGTACTTCAATCCAAATTTTGAAGATGCTGTATTAATATTTAAGTATACACAGTGTGACTGTCTTCAACCTAATACATTTAAGTGGTATCAGCCAGTTTTGTACATGTAAATAATGAATCAACTTTTATAGAGAGCCAATTTCCACTTATGATTTCTTCCCCCAAATATCTGAATCAAATAAAAGCAATAGAGCTTGAAGCAGCACAAGGTTTTCGAGTAATGTCAGTTTTCATGAGGTGCAGATCAGGTTTTGTGTTTTTCTTTCACTCAGCGAGACTAGCAGACTCTCATGACTAGGGAGTTTGGTTGCACGCACTGGCAAGGTGGCATGAGAAAGCTTACATTTCTGTTGTCCACACATAACCTGTTTGGTAGGTAATTAAAGGATTTTAATCTCCAGCACAGTCAATCTGGCACCTTTGAACAACTCAAACTGACAGGAGCAGAAGACAAAAAAGAAAGTAGTCTTAATTCTCATGAAAAGAGAAAGAAAATAATTATGCGGTAAAGATAAATAAGTCATGAACGGTATATTATTGTGTTGTGTTGTTTGTTTGTTTTTTTTCTATCTCTGAATCACTACTGAAGAAGATCAAGCTCAGCCTAATGCTCTACCCCTAGCCACCTTTTGAAAAACAGTGAAATTCTCTTTACAACTAGAATTGATTTTACCTACTGTAATAAGAAAATATCCAAGAGAGCAGAAGACTTAAGGGGTAGTCTGGGGTGTTTGTAACCATAAAGGCAAACCTCTCTATGAAGTGTTTGACTACCTGTACCTGTATATTCACACTCCTCCAAGTCCTAGAGGGAATTATTTGTGAGACAGGGGTCCCTGCAGACTGACAGAAAGGCAGGGACAGTGATCACATCAAAAATCTTTATATATGTAATCTTCTGCCTTCCCCAATACCTGTAGCTCTGCTGTTATTTTGCCTCTTATGTGCATTTTTCATGAGGGGAAATGATGAGTGTGTCTAACCAGTGTTGTGCAACTCTGCACAAGAAAGCTAAACCTCGAAAAGATCAAGTAGGAAAATGACCCAAAACTTTACTTCCCTAGTCCCACCTTGCATTTTCTCCCTTCATTTGTCCTCCTTCCTTACTTTCCCAACCCTACAAACTGTACAAACAGGATTAATCAGGTTAAGAGAAAGTTTTAAGTCACTTTAAAGAATGGCAATAGGAGAGAGTGCTAATATTTAATCTTTTATTTATTTATTTATTTATTTTCTCAAATCAGATTATGTTATAAAATTCAGAGGAAATATTATGTCAAGTATATGTGAAATCTCAACACAACTCCATTTTTTAAGGATCACATTTTAACTCAGACTGCGGAGGTCCAATGTTATGTGAACACACCTCACTCACCATGTTGGAGAAGTCTATTCAAGAGGGTTTTAAGAAGATGTGTTTTTTTACAGAAAATGTGCCATTTTGTCAGAAAATGTGCCATTTTGTTGGTAGGTTTGAGGCTGAATTTCCTCAGGAAACAAACACTCACACAAATTGCTCACCAGCAATTACTCTAACCCTTTAAGCTATCACCACTCCCCAAACAGCTTCAAAAGACGACAGCAAACCTGTCATTCACACACAAGGGAAGGGCAGGAAGTAGCATGGATCCATGAATCCCAACCTCAAGAAGGCAGAACCTGTAAGGTAGGCAGCAAAACTGAGGAGATAGGTGGAATTTCAGATGACCTGCCACCACCTTTTCCTTTTTGAATGCCTGCTGCTAACTATTTTCTCTTGCTCCACTCAGGGCTGGATCCATCCTATCTTATTTAAGGAATTAATTGAATGTGGGAAGCAAGGAATTAATTGAATGTGGGAAACCCAAGATATCCCACATAACTGATGAAGAAAGCTGTCATCACAGGGAGATATATTTGACCAACTGCAAGGTAAATTGCCTCTTGCACCTCTACCTAGCTTTGCCCTGACCACATAGGAGGACTACAAGAGCTGCAATTCTAAATCACATATATATTACATTTCTAGTTAGATCTCTTAGTGATTGCAAGGTCCAGTTCTAAGGCAATTGAATCTGTCCACAAGGTGTACCACGAAGTTTTGTGAATTTGACTCCTAGAACCTGACACGTAAAAGCTGAGTGAAAAAAAAAAAAAAAAAACTTGCAAAGACCTTTTGTGAATCTTTCCCAGGGTCGCAGAGAATGTTATTTGAATTTATCCCACTCATAATCTAGGTTATTATGTTAGCCTCTGTGACAATTTTACTTTTTTAAGTCTTGTTTCCTTGAAGAAAGAAGACTGATGTGTTTATGTGGGTGGGCTGGCTGCCTCTCCCCACACTTGAATAGCTTTTTCCCTGACCAGTTTTATCCATTGACCAATTTCAACCACTTGCAAAATCATAAAAATGCTTAGATTCCAAAGAACTCATGAAAATCAGTGGGTAGAGGAAACCAAAAATGATGTCTCCAATGAGGAAAAAAGAGACAAAAATAGTTCATTGTCCATTCTGGCAATGGCCAACTGTATGATCAACTACAGCTTGTGCTCTTTTCCTGCTCAACAGGGACTAATTAGAAGGGAAGATTTGGGGGAGAAACAAAGTGTGACAAGGAAGGAGAATTTTTTTTTCTTTTTCCACTCATATCTATTAGGTAAATGTAAGAAGAACCTCTGTATAAATAAAAGTATTTAATTTTGTTGTTTTGTTTGGCTCAGGTGAGGGTATTTGCAGTTGTATACTTAATTACAAGTCATCAAATATATGCTTTTTTGTGTTCAGTCCCACTTCTGCACACACAAGTTACAAAATGGAAAAGACTACTTCTTTGTCAACTGAAGTTGGGAAGATGGCAAAAACAGGTTTAAGGCATACTTAATAGATCAAAAATGCTATTTCCACTTGAAGCAAAATGCAGAAATGGTACAAACTCATTTGGCCAACTCACATTTGTTTGATATATTTCAAAATGTGTAATTTTATGCTGGATCAGCTATCATCTGTCCTTCTGCAACCTTCATCAGTCCAGGATAAACCCTGCACTGTGTGCTCTGATTAATATGACATAAATACTGTCAAGTTCTTATACCTGAGCCAGATCATGTTTTGGCTAGAGGAGGATCCATTTGGGCACAGATCTGGGATTAATGAGCACTAAACCAAGGTTTAAACCACAGGTTTCCTCTTTGTTTTAGTAATAAATGGAATCCAAGTGGAAGTTACTGGTTATAGGTCTCCTGATTCTGAACAGTTTTCCACGTTCAATGGAAATACATCAGCATTTTAGCACTATATCCATATGAATTTCACTTCCCATCACACTATCCCCAATACTGCAGTGAGCCTGCTTTACTCACAGATGATTATACATAATGGTCAGCGTCTGGATGGAAGCGTGCTGCAGGGACTGTGAGCAAATGAGCTGTCTCAAACTTACAATGTGGGACTGCTCTACCGTTAACAGAATCTTCTGACATTATTTCCAGCAGTGAGACTTTTAACTGTAATACTGCTAAATAGGAGAGGGCATTCAAAGGAAACATCAACAAAATCATTCATTTAATAAACATACTACCAAATGCTGTATGTGACATTAGCCCATCTCTGCCATAAATCTGTAAAGTTCAATTTCAAAATGGTATATAAAATAATATAATTTTTTGTGTGTGTGGCATGGTAAAACAATGCCAGCTCTGTGCATAGCAGCCTTTTCCTGCAGTGGAAAAGTCTCCCTTGGCTTGCTGCAGGAAAGAGGGAAGAAAGCGTTTTAATAATGCAAATAAAAAGGGAACTGGATAGTTTAAAGGAAATATGGTTACTAGACAGCTGTCAGGACATAGATTTTAAGAATATTCAAATCAAACAGCTGACCATGGAGGAGGTTAAGCTTTTTTTTCAAGGTCTGATCAAATGGTCCGAAATTACAAGTATATATAATATTTAATGGAAATAATTTTATAGAAGGCAGAAGAAACCATAATACAAAAATATCAAACCTGATACCTAATCTCTTCTCCCTTGGCTTCAAAAAGACAGCTTCAGTCCTTGGTAAAGCCTGATCTCAATTTACGACATAGGTATTGTGCTTGAGGGAAGAAGAAATACTCTGAGATGAATTTCACCCAGCTGGATCATGTTGGATAACAAAGCTAACTAGACAAAGTAGTTTCTCCATCTCAAAAAGAGTGCAGCCCTATTTCTCTAAGTGAAAGACTAAGAAAAGCAGTAAAGAACATGAGGCAAAATAGGATCTTATAGACAAAATACTGAATTATAATTCAGAGATCCTGGAATTATTCCTGGCCCTATCACCAGCCTGCTATGTGAATCTTTTTTTTCACACTTACCTTCCCCTGCTTACCCATTTTTCCCATTTCTTTCTACAGTTTCTAGCACAAAGGAGCCTACATGTGTTGCTGTAAGCAGTAATAATGGTGACATGGGATAGTGTAAGAGTAGAAATTCATGCATGCGAAAAGAAATTGTTGCACTCTGTGATAGTCTGCTCCACAGTGAGACAGTGTTCCAAGAAATTAAACTCATTAGGTATTTGGAAGGATTGAAAAGAGATGATGCTACTGTCAAACAATGTTGAGGCAAATTGTTCAGTAAGATTATGCTGAAAGTATCTGGAACAAAATGGTTAATTCCCATGCACCCAGCCCCACCTGTAAACAACTGTTGGTGTGAGATGTGTTGAGGAATTGAAAGCATTGCATCTTTTAACCCAGTCAGAAGGTTCAGTCAGTAAAAAGACGTAACAGAGCTGGATTATATTTGCCGGTATTGCTTTGGAAACTGAGATGAAAGAAAGGATGCCTTTGTGGTGAAGGAACAGAATTATTCCTACAATGTAAGAAAATCAGCTCTAGCTTAGTTCACCAATGCCTGAGTGACCCTGAGCACATTTAAGTTCAGCTTCTCAGCAGAGGTGCCAAAGTTTCCCTATGGAAGAAGCCAGAGGTGCATTATGGGTCCAGGGAGGGCTTACAGTCATGCCAAGCGACTATCCTTTAAACATCATGGTCTGGATGACCTGGAGGCTTTCAAACCTAATAATATCTGAGTACAGAAACTGAAAGGATGTACCAAGGAAAGATCTCTTCATAGTTGCTTTTTTTCCTGTGCTTTCCTCTGCTTTCATTACTGCCCCTGCCAGAGAGAGGATACTTGAAAGGTTGTTCTGCTGAGGAATGGTTGCTCTTCTGTTGCAGTAATGTTTTGATATAGATGATTCAGTGCAGGTCTCAGATTCAGATCTCTGCAGGTCTCAGTTTCTCCCATACACCCTTTGTCTGTCTTGACTAATTTGGCTGTAAGTTTGAATCCCAGCCCCACTGGTTTATGGGAGTTTTCCCATTAACTTCACTGAGCAAAGATTTCCTCTTACATTCTTTGAGCCCAGGACTGTCTCTTATTATGAACATGCAGTGTCTAGCTCACTGGGGTGCTGAAGTCAGTTGGGACTGCCAGATGCTACTGTAATGTGAATAAATGTTAGTATACATGGGGGAAGACGAGAGATCGTATACGTTTTCTTTTAACCATTATATAAAATCCTCTCAGACTTGAAGTACTTCAAGATATTACATTAAAAACAGCTTTTTATTATTTTTTTCAGGATCTCCAGCATTTTTCATGTGCAGACTGAGGGCTAACAGCTCTTCATGGTATTTACAGGAAAAATGCATGGTGCTAAATAGTCGCCACATGCCGTGGGAGGAACTTCTGTTTTTAATAAAACCAATCTGGTCTGGATCAATGATAAGGGGGCATAATTTCTTCAAATGGAAAGCCAGCTCTTTGAAAAGAATCTTACAGTCTGCATTAATCTCAGATCAGGGTCTGCAGGGTAAGCAGAAATCAGAGTCCTGGCCATTTTTATGAATAAAGAGTATTGTCCATGTCTGAGGGGAAATTCTGGCAAAGAGATTCTATGGGGAGAGAGAAAGAAGGTTTTGGTGCACAGGACAAAATGCTCTGGAGTGTGTGGGGTTAATTGCTGCTTTCCCTTTCTTTAGGTGTATAAGCACTCATTTAAGAGCGTATTTACTGGATGACTAGTTCTTGCACTGGAGCTCACCTTTTTCAGGGAATGAATCCTCCCAGTTGCAAGGCAGGCAGTAATAACTGAGCAGAATTGCTGCCCACATCATGATTGCCTTTAGCAGTGTCAACCCATATATCATACATTATCAACTCTATTCAGCTGGCAGCCCCTCAGCTCTTCTCTCTCTGTTTTACATGTGGCCCAATGCAGTTGGGCCAAGCCTCTCCGATAGACAGGGATTGTTTGCACACAGTGGTCCATTTTCCTACAAGGACCAAGTAGTAGGACCAAGGCCTCTCTCCTCTGCTACATCTCTATCTTGCTGCTGGATAAGCTCTCTAGTCTCGCCTCTACTGTTGCTGCAGAAACAGTGTCAGTATTCTCTACCCTGCATTTCTCGCCACGATACAATCAATCTAATCTTACTGTCCATTGTTTCTATAATTAATGCATTGGTGCATGACAAATTGCTAAACAGAGGAAAAACAGAGTTGTCTTTGGATTGTATGCATCCCAAACAGAAACCACAAGGAGGAGAAGAAAAAGACAGCAGTTGTCCAAGCAAACCAGTTGTCACTGGTCTCAAGGACAATGTTTGAGGGGTAGTCACTGAGAGCTGCTCATTTTAAGCAGCTGTCCAGTCGGAGAGCTACATTCACTGAAAACAAAGTGGCTTGCAGCTAGAAATGTATTTACTTGAAGTTCACTTTTCCAAATATAACAGATGAACTAAATCCCATCAATTTTCCTCAATTTCATTAGAAACAGTAACAGTAAAGGTTTATAGAGTGCCTTTGTCCCACAGATCTTAAGGTGCTCTATCAAGTCTGAGCATCCTTCTTCTACAACTGAGGAAGAACAGAGAAGTGATTTACTCAAGGTCACATTATAAATCAGCAATAGGCTGAAGGGCAGAGAAAAGGTCTTCTGATTCTGGCTCTACTATCATATTACTGGATCTCTGTTGCACGTCTGGGAAGAGGGAAGACAGGACAAGCACTTACCAGTGGAATTCGTTTTGTGTAAATGCATGAACATAGAAAATTAGGAATACGAGAAAACAATTTTACTTTAATATTATGACTTGTTTTGGTCAGTTCTTGCAGGTCTAAATGCATCTGTAGAGAATCTTTCTTTAGTTGTGCATTACTACATTTCATCAGCAGGCTATCTAAAAGGATACAAGATTTTTCTGGTTTCAGCTATTGAAATGACCACCAGGAAAATGAAAACTTCCACAGTGCTGGAAAAACAGGCAAATGAGACATATAGTCAACCATAATAACTACTTTTTGGCAAAGTGTTTAGTGGAAAATTTCCCATTGTCATTGTACAAACAATGCACGTTCTCCCATGAAACAGTGTCAGAGTGTTTCTCATAAACATATGCACCATTTCCTCTTCAGAAAGGTCAAGTAAAATAGCATCTATCAAGAGGAGCATTTAGAAGCAACCCACCTGTTATTGCCAGCCAACAGCAACTCAGAGAAATTATGCTAGTGTATCTCAGGGAAAGACAACTGGGTTTCTGTATGCAGTGGATTTTTACTGCATAAGAGAAGAACACACTGGTTGAAATTCACAATCCATTACTTTAAACTAGCTTTGTGAGGCCCATTAAAGTCAGTAAAGATAAATCATTGAGGTTTGGATTAGATGTCTCAATGGGAATATTGAAAAGATATGTGCTGGCGTATCAGCAGAAGTCTTTTGAGGCTTCCTACAAGATCCTTCCACTTAGGGGGCTTCACTTTTGAAACAGGAGTTATTATAATCAGAAGACATTTTTTCTACTTTTTGGTACAGCCAAAGGTTGTATGTTTGAAGTAGAAATGAATGGATGAATTTCTTCAGTCCAGGTTATGTAGGACAACAGACAATATTATTGTTGTAATGATCCCTTGGAGTTTATTAACCACAAATCTATACAGTGCCTTTTAACCCATGATCTGTGGATCCCTTAGGATCCATAAATGAGATCTATAGATATGAGAAAGATGATGCCAAAAGGCAAATTCATTTTCACCCTACAGCGTACCATAGTTGGGAAATTTCTAAAGGAGAGAGGGATACATCACCAGAAGAAAATATTTATGGGTCTGCCAATAAAGAGAGATTAGCTACAGAGAATCTGCAAATAACTCACTCACAGGTAAACAAAATTTTGTTCTTTCAATACACTGGGATCTTGGCATTAAAAATTAAATTAAATTAAATTAAATTAAAATAAAATAAAATAAAATAAAATAAAATAAAATAAAATAAAATAAAATAAAATAAAATAAAATAAAATAAAATAAAATAAAATAAATAACCAATGTATCTTGGTTAAAGTATCAGAAAAACAAATGTCTCAGATTTCATTCCAATTTGCAGTTTCCCCCCACTAACCTGAACTACCTTATCTATGTTGTAACCCTAAACATACATATAAATATATGTATATATATGCAGGTATTTTTATCCATATATGTATATAAATCCTTTGAAGAAGGTATCCTTTAGAACTCCACAGTCAAAAGACATTGGATAGTTCAGAGGAGAACTATATCAGGGTAAGTACTGAAAAAACAGTGCTGAAAGGTTTCTGAGTGACTATAATGCATATGACAAATGGAAAGGACCACTGAAATCTGAAGTCTTACAGAAGAGAAGTTTAATATGCAGGTCATCATGGAGAGGAGGAAGAATTGGACAACTTGAAGGGCAAATCATGCTAGAATTCTGTGCAAGCCACTGAGCACAAATGACAAATACACCCAGAGACAACACTCATGTGCACAAATGCACTGTATAATCCCAGACACTATAAGAAACATGTAAACATTCAAGCTTGCATTTGCATACATTCTGAAAATGCTAGAGGACGTTTTTGCAAGCTATTATTTAATTTATTCACAAGGTCGATTTGGAAACAGTGTTCAAATGTTTTGGAAATACGTCAAGAACATCGTTTTATTTCATGGTATTGTGGTAGCATCTCATTATATTAGTCTAATATGAATGCAGCACAATGAAAAAGCTATTGTGATGGCATTGTACTAGGCTAAATAGATAGAATGTTATTACAGTACTGTAAAAGGAAAGATTTATAGGTTAGCATTTGCATTTATGAGTAAGAACAGCACATGCAGCCACATACTTGGCTATTTGGGCTCCCAAGGAAACTAAACCTTTTGTTATATTCAGAGTAATCAGGCATTTGAGTAGTGAACGACCCTGCTATTTGTGGAAAAAGCAGGAGCAAGGGAGAATATGTGCATTGACTCTGCTTCTGGACCAGTTTCTTCTGCCACATTCCCCAGTGATTTTATCCCTTTTCAACAAGAACATCAGGATCCCAGACAGAATAGGATCCAATTGAACATCAGAGCAGCTTTTTTTTTTTTTCAGGGTGAAGAAGAAAGGGACACAATTTTAATTTCTACAGAAATGCAGCCAGCAGGGAAACAAAACTACCTTGTATGAGCTGAGGAATGTCTTTGCCTTCTCCAAGATATTTTCCACTGTGATTAGAGGCAGAGGTGATGGAGGAGAGCTATGGGGATTTCTGGTTCCTTGCTAAAAACATTTTGCCAAATGTGACAGATTTTCCATGGGGCATCCCTTCATTCCTTTCTCTCCCTTACTGAGTTTGGATTGATGAGATCTATGAGATTTCTGTTTAAAGGAGAAAATCCCTGTTTGCTTTCAACTTAGGTGAATAAATATGATCTGGAGAGGAAAAAAATCCTGAGAGCCAAATCCTCAGTGTTGTAATCACTGTAGTTATGCTGAATGAAATGAAGTTACCCTGATTTATATTAGCCAAGGCTCTAGTCCAATACTGTGAACATCCCTTTTTAAGATATTTTTGTTAAACATTTCTCAATGCTATGACTATTGATACTATCTCTTGAAAGAACAGTCATGCTAGTGATAACTGCTTGCAACAGGAAATCTACTATAATAATGAGCAGTCTTAAAAACAGGAAATAGTGCTAAGTAATGGAATAAGGGCCTGATGCAAAGACTGTGGAAATCATTGGGGATCAATCATTTCACAACTTCCTATAGGTTTTGAGAAAAATATATAAATATACATATATATGTTAAAACGTGTCTGAAGGAAACAGGTGCTTCATTCTCAGTAAATACTGCTGTAAAGTGAGATGTTAGCTCCCTTAGGCCCTACTGAAAATCTCCAGTAAGATCACAAATGTGGAAGATTTTTTGACATTAGTGAATTCTGTAGAGAGACTTTTACTCCAGAATTTGCAATTGAGCTGGACCGATTCTGGGTGCTTTGAAGAATCACATCCTAATGTTCACTTTGGCAACATATGCATTGATCAGATGACAGTTTGAAAGAATGACATTTCTATTGGAGCAGATATCTTTGTTAAACAGGGGTTACCTATGAAGCGCTGGATGCTTTCTGCCAGATGCTGAATGCCTTCATCACTGCTGGAAGCACTTCATATCCTGCCAAAACTGGTCAGCAAAGCAGAAGGACAATGTTTGGAGAAAGCATTTCCTCACAGAGTGGGATCTGGCAGTCCACACTCCTCTGCACCAACAGTGAGCTCACAAACATAGTGGCCTGTATTACTAAAGTATATGCTAATATTAAAAACTTTTTAGTGAGATTTAATTACATTTTTTTTCCCCTCCATCTTGCAGTGATGGAAATAACTTGTTTCAGATATCTCCACACAAGCCAGCACCTTTCCTCCATGGACACCAGCCTGGCTGCCCAAAACTCCTGGCTCCCCAAGGAGAGCAGTACCCAGGAGTGCTCCACTGTTCATCCTCAGAAACTGCTCCATGATGCAGCAGTCACTATGCTGCATCTGTACACTGACTGGCCTACTCCCTTGCATGGATCTTGAGTCCATCCTTATTTGCTCAACATCTTACTTACTAATGAAGTGTAATAAAATGGATAAACTGAAATGTTTTCAGGAATTTTGAAGAAGGCGGTACCAGCCAAGCTACTGGCATGCTGTGGTCTGTGGAGCATTGTATCATAAACCTTTCCACAGAAATGCAATTTCTTAAAGTACAGTCTTGAACTCACAGATATCAATGTCAAGACACATTCTATCATACTTCCAGGGCTTTCTCCAAGCTACTTTAAAGATTTTATTAAACTTTTTCAGAAATAAAATCACCTGAGAAATCCTTAATACCTTGATAATAATAATAATTTTGATAATTAAAAGATTTGGCATATCGAGTTTTTATTATTAATATTATTTTTCTAAAAGGACAGAAGATCCAGAGTATTTAGGATAGTCACTAGGAATTTCATCTAACCTTTTGATCTTAAGCAGACAGCATTCAGATGTTATAGGAAGTAACAATATCTAACCGACAAAGAGATGGAAAGGTAGACAGACAGACAGACGTGCATTGATTTAAAACAACAACATTAAGATCTCTATATATCAGAGAAAGGGCTTTTCCCTCCTCTGAAAATGTATGTATACAAATATAAATCTTTGAGATGCTGCATCCTGTGGGATGCATGTGTTCTCTGTTTTCAGTGACATTTCAATAGGCAATTGACAAGGCAAATGAGTTATCACAAATACATAGAGTTTTTATTAGAGTTAGAAAATAATATTACTGAGCTGCCTCTGGTTATAAGAAACCACCATTCAGAAATATCAATTAATTCCAATCAATATCCTGAATGCTTGTTTAGGACCATTTTAATCATATTGAAACAAATAATAACTATTTGTTTTTATTATCATAACTCATCCCTCCCCATCTTTATAAGGAGAGTCAAACAGAGCTAACCTCTGATTTTTTTACCCACATCTTAGTCATTTTAAGCTTCATTTTTGACTACTGAATTGCAGATTGGTCCCAGGGTAATGGTGAACTGAAGTTTAAACCAACTAACTATTACGTTTAATTTTTGCCAAAATTGAGAGAATACAAACTATTCCTTCTTTGAAATCAAATACGGCACTTCTGTATCTTCAGAATAAATTATTTATAAGAAAAATAATCACAGCCAGGCCATTGGCACCTTCAACAACACCTTCAGAAATTAGGCCCATCTGCTTGGAGAGCTATCCTCCTAAGGCCACAAGTACCTGAAACTGAATTCATAAATCCTATTTCACTTTAAAGTTCTCCCACCACACAGGTTCCGTATGTTCCACCACAAATCAGCAGTGAGATAGAAAGCAGCTTTCACTCCATCAAAATCTCAGATGTCCATCCAGTCACTACCCACAGAACCAGAGAAGTAAGTCCTGCACAAGGCCAAGCTGCTTTCAATCACAACATATTTAGAATAATAATGGTTTTTAGTGCCCTGTGGCAGAGGTTGCCCATCCAAGTCACTGTCTTAAAAAGGTGTCTGTTAAGCATTTACTTGCAGAAGCATAAACCGTGCTCTGGACCACAAGTCAAGAAAGATGTCTATTACCTTCTCTAGAGAAAGACATTCTCAGATTGAAAAACTGGCAAACCAGAAACTGCACTGATTGTTGTTTGCTACTGGCTAGCCTTCTGTGTCTTTTTCCCTCAGCATCTCAAATCTTTGGCTCTCATTCTGGATGAACCAGGCTTTTCTTGCTGACCAGACAGGAAGCTAAACAGATCATTTTTGGTCCTATAATTCCCCTTCTAGGGTCAGGTAGCTAATTTTTTCTTAGTAGGTGTTTGAAACTCACCTCACATAAATGAATTATTTATACATTGAATAACTTTCACAATGCGGAAATCAGTCCATTCACATAAAACAGTTACACAGATGTTTAAAGTTAGGTACCTACTAAATGGTCTTGCTGAATCAGTACCTTTGTGCCAGAGCAGAAAATAATAATCAACACTTTGTTTCACGCTATTCCCAGATGAATTCAACTTCTAGAAGCTTATCTCAAATGCCATGACATTTTTATCTGACTCTTCTCACTGGGTCAAATCTTCAAAGAACAACCATGCCACACATTTGCAAATAGAAATATTTGTTATAGCCAATATTCAGCCCAAAGGGATCTCTCCATATGAGTGTACTGCTGGATTTTTGTGTTTTACAGGAATATAAAATAGAAAGTGGTTTATTGTTCAATACTGAGCCTGTAACAGACTTCTGACTGGAAAATTTGAGACCATAAAACATCAAATGAGCACATCTTTCACTCTTGCTATCATGCTTGAAAGGAAATGATTTGCTTCATTAAGAATTCCACAGGTTAAAAACAAATTATCTCCATTCGTATTTATTTGCAGATCTAAAGAGCTATCAAACTCACAGACCATTCCTGGACTATTAAAACCAACCAATGCCAATTTTAAGAGTGCTCAGGAGGCAGCTTGCAAACAAGTAGCACCCAAAACTAGGGACAGATTTTCAGAAAACTCAAACTCCAACACATTGAGTTTATTTGGGGCATAAACAGGAACCAAACCCTTCTGAAAATCTGGGTTTTATTATGAATTCTGACTATTATTAAAAATCTGGCCTTCATTGAAGGTGCTGAGTACTTGAAAACTCAGTGCTTGGTTCTCTTGAATTTCCTGTTGGAAAGCTGGTTTTATGCAAAAAAAAAAAAAAAAAAAAAAAAAAAATTTTTACTTTGAAATGTGTTTTAAAGCATTTTTGAGATATAACCAGCTACCAGAATACCTTTTAAAGATACGTTTAAATCCCTGGCACAGGAAAAAATTTACTTTGTTGTGTGACAACATCATTACATATCACACACTCAGTAGCATCACGGGACCAGAGAAATAAAAATATAAGCAATTTTCTAATGAAGATTTGAAAACAAAGAAAATGTTCTTAGTTCAATTGGTAACAATTATAGTACTATGAAAACCTATGGCAAGAGTACTGTTTCAGTTGACTAAGGTAACTGGATTAATTGCTGACATGAAATAAGGTGGTAGAATTTGGAAATGCAAAGACTAACATCTAGGAGCCTCAAAACTTTAAAACTACCTACACAAAGGGCTTTTATAAAGTCCAAACAAAGGCGGTTAAAAGAATGGGATTTTAAGACTGAGAGAAATAACTTGAACAGGATGAAGCAGGTCCATACTGATCATTTGCCATTCATTATTTTTCCCCTCTGGGCCACACCATTGTTCTGCCATTTTTAAATAAAAGGAAAAATAATAATAATACTTTTTAGGTCCTACATACTTGTAAGGAATGCTTCCCTTAGTGTTCACAGGAATATAAACTATGACGAGATAAACTAGACCTTTCCCATTTGAAATACTCCTGGAAAAGACAAGCTGTAATGGGAAAAATGCTGTAATAAGGATTAGACATTCTTGGGCTTTTAGACATTCATTTTCAAGTGTATGATCCTCCCTAGGGACCAAGAAGGTCAACGGGAAAGGTAAACAATTGCCTGTACAAAAGGATTAAAAAAAAAAAAAAAAGTTATATAAGAAAATACAGCTAAATCAATATGTAATGTACACCAAATATCTTTTAAGAGGACAAGAAGAAGTAGTGTTTCACATTTATTTCCCAGGTAGTCTGCACTGTAACTGTGAAACATCTGGGGCTGATCCAAGACAGCTATTTTACCAGATGTGCTACATAATTTGTCCCTTGTTGGGCACAGTGATTTGGACAATGCCTGTGTAATAAGCCTGCAATCTTCCATCTCAAATGTTCCTTAAAGGGAAGTTTGTGATTCCTCTTCTTTCATATAATTTCTGAACATTCATTTCCTTCCTCTGCCTTAGGTGGAAGCTAAAATGAGGAATACACTCTTGAGGGATATTTCAGTGGAGCAGTACCACATCCTCTTCCTCCTGTTGGTGACTGGTGGATGAGAGGACAGTCTGAGGAATGTGAGAATGGCTGTCTGGAATATCTTTCAATTCACCCCCTCAAAGCAGATAATATCCATTTCCTGCATGCTAAAGCAAGATAACAAGGAGGTAAGAGCATTGTGTAAAATGATCTCTGTCTCATTTCATCCAATTCAGCCCAGCCAAAAATTAGTTCTACACCCACCAACGCCCTTAAAGTGATATGTTCCTTTTAATGTACACAGTGAAGAACAGGGGGAGGATAAGAGATGAAAAAGAAGAACTGTGATAACTGTTGGACCTAAGAGCTATAGTGTGTTCAATTAATTAGAATCTTCACTTGTTTAAAAAATGGTCTCTCTGTGCACATTTAAAAACTGGTAATAAAATATCACTACTGTACCACTATGGAGTATCTTTGAGATGCTCAGTGAAATACTTGAATTACAAAGTAACAATTTCTATTGTTAGGAGTTGCTGCTATTCTCTTTTTATTGATGTCATAAAGTAGGTATTTATGAGATGAGGTTATTAAGATCAATAGTATAAATGGAACACCTAATTCTCTCTTTTTCAGGCCAGCACAAAGCATTCCTCCGGTGGAATCTGTGAGAATAAAAGGTGACTGGATACTGTCAGTTAACCCTAATCCAAATGCAAAGAGCTCACCCTATTAACAATGAGTCACTTTTTACACGTTTCTTAGATCTAAAACTATCTTGTCCCTAAGTAGCCTTTATGAAATATACAGATTTGAATTCATTGCAGGACTGGATTTGTCACAACTAACACTGGAACTCTATTTTTTCCTTTTTTAAAATAAGAAAAAGAAGATGGAAGATTTTATTTTACAATCCATTTAGTGGTGTGTTTTTAATAATTATGATCCTTCTTTGTGAAAAAAAAAAAAATCCTTTTGTAAAAACAAAAAATCTCAGATTATAGGGCGGATACTTCAAAGAAGTCTTTCCATTGACTGAATAATAAGCTGCAAAGAAACTATGGTATGGACTGGAATCCATCTACTAATGAAGAATTGAACTTGCATTTATACACAGTTTCACTACCCAGCCCAAATTGCAGAAGACAATGCTTTTGAGCCAAGGGCAGTCACCAAACTATCTCAACTCTTTCTAGTGATCTGATTCTTGTTTGTCATTTGCCTTTCTCACTTGTAATCAGAATCATCATCAGTCACTGCTAATTTAAACTCATGATTAAATAATATCAGCTTAGTTTAGTGGTCATCATTAAGAGAAAGGAGTTGCCAACAGCTGATCATGTTGTGGTTCCTAATGACTCCGCTCCTAGAATTCCACTCTACAAGGACTTGCTCACGTCAGTAAAATTTACACATAGGGTTTGAAAAATTCTTTAATCATGAGATGCTGCAGAACACTCCGTTCTCCATCATTAAATGGAGAAATATTTTACAAAATACTTTTTTTTTAAATTTACATTATAAAACTTAGAAAAGTCCGATTGACATCAGCAAGACAGAAAATATATCTATATCATAAAATCATGTTATCCTTCTAGTATTGTTCAATATTCTGCACTAATCATATATTTAAAAAAGATGTGGCTTTTAAAAAATGCACTGCAAAATCTGCTCTAATACTTAAAGTTAATACATTTACCTTAAAAGACATACATGTCAACTTTAATGTCTTATCTTGCATCACAAGATATTCATTCACATTTAGATTAATTGTTTTGGTTGGGGTATTTTACAGTGAGTTTGAAACAGTTAGAAAACTGATACATCAGTTTCTACTATAGCCTTTCCTAGTGAAACCGTTGAATGAGAAAAAGTTCAGTACTTCACACCAGTTTTCTGTGTGACTACACATACAAACTCTATGTGCATCCAAGTGACTGTTTTTAGACACAGACAATTTGCTTTCAAAATTCAAATACATCAACTGTTGCATCCCAACCTAAATAGTAATTTGCTGGAAAAGTCTTGTCCACCCTGCTTATACAGCCTTGAAGGCTGCAAAAATGATAGAAAAGCTCTTGACAGGTTTTGCACTATCAGCTACTGCACATCAGCATCTGTCTGGTGCCAGGGAAGGGTGTGCAAAGCAGTATGGGAGTGAGGGAAGAGAGATGGTGCAACTTAGCTTCGTGGTGCATCCCCAGACACAGACCCCCACACACACAGAGCTCCTGCTCAGCCCTCTTCTCTGCCCTGCTGTGTGTGGTCAGGTGCCACAAAACCCTTACAGAGCTAGTATTTATGTCACACTTTGAAAGGTATTTGAGGAGGAAAAGACCCCTGCTTGTCTGCCAGGCTGTCTGTTCCCCACAATGTACTGAAAGCCTATTTACAAATGCAACAAAGTGTGAATCAGAGAGAATAAGAAACAAAACAGTTCTGTATGGCAAAACCGAGTACGAATGTGAAAGCTGCACTGTGCAATGCCATTGTGTAACTTTGAATCTTTTGTTCCAGAAGACATTATTAGATGCTTAAATACAGGCATGGCTATAGCATAATTAAAATGTTTGTGATTACTGAAATAAAAGGAAAAGATAAAATGCAACACTGTGTTACCTCTGTAGGACTGCTAAACCTTTGCTGTAGGTTTAAACCAGCATGAGACAAGGACAACGAAGAGACCATTGACTCCTTCTTAAAACAAACAAACAAACACAAAAAGCTAATAGGTAGAAGAGTAATTCTCTGTTGTGACCACTGAGCATGGCTGGTTTCTTGAGTGATGCTATGTCTTTAGTTACTTTAGCTTTAGTGGAACTGTAGTTTGAGATTTGAAGAAACTGAATTGATTTTTTTTTTCCTGTCACTGATGTCCATTTAGCCACCCCCAAATTAGAAAATTTGTAAGTTAACACTTGCAATCATCTTTATTCACAACTTTACAGAGAAATTGCTGTCAACAACATGCACTTTTATGCTTTGTTTTGTTTAATAATTCTGGAGAAATCCATAAGTTGTCCAACAAATCCAAAATTTGGACAATATTGTCCAAAAAAAATATTTTGTAATAACAAATCCATTGTTGTTACTTGATTTAGCTGACAAAGTCCTTGATTTAGCTGACAAAGATTTAGCTACAATGTCCTAAGGATGTAGAAGTAAATGAAGATTTTATCCTTCTTTTCTGGTCTGATCCCAGAAGATGCTTAGGTTAGATTATCTTCTATAAAGTGTTTTGCCACAATGTCTCTATGGACAACCACCTCCTTAAAAAGACAGCATAGTAATCTAATAAAAATCCCATCTATGGAGATCCATTACTGTGCAACTGGGAAAACCAAACTAAACACCATACTAATATAAAAACCTTAGTGAATTCCTTGGTGCATTATATGTACTATCACATTTACAAATGACCACACGGATTGTGTAATATCATCTACTGTGGAGAGTTTCTTTTATAGTTCCCTGTGGGCTGAAATGTTTAGACACAACCAAGATGAGCAGAGGAGCCACTTGTAGATTTAATTGGAGATTTTTCTGTTTTTTTCTGGTTTTATGGGCTTGTATCTCAGCCATATCATTGCTTTAAAACTTGCTTTTGTAGTTAATAGCAGGAGAGCTTGACCTCAACACAGTAACAACATATGTATTCCTTTAAGTAAGCACTGCATAAGACTGCAAATTGAAATGTAGAGAGATATTAGCTGTGTGAGTTAAGATGTCATTAGCTAAACCGCCCAGGAAGGGTAAATTTGTCAATTGTCATTAGCACATTTTTTATCCTGGTACTTTAAAGATCAAAAGTGTTAACCTGGAAATGGCATTCTGATTTAAATCTCTTTAATGTTTGGAAGGATTGGTCATTTCTTTATGATATTGCATTGCTTCTTGAGGAGAATCCTTCCTTCATTCAGCACCTGCAAATTGCCTGTATGTGGATCTCACTTAAGAAAGGAGAAAAGGATCCTTTCAATTGTTTCTCAAGTTACTTAGATCTGTCATAAAACTGTCACTTTGGATTATTGCTTAAATGTTGGCTGCAGGCTGAAAACCGTATGTCCATGCAGCACTCACCTACTGCAGGAGGGGTTTATAAAAGGGAAATTGTTGCTCTGCAGGGAGATACCTGTTAACCTTACTCATTTGTAAAACTGGTTACATATTTTGGCACTCACTCGTGCAGTTTGACATTGACAAAGCTTTTGACAAGATGAAGTAGATATATGATATTTATGTGAGGTTCTCAGAAACTGCACATACAGAGCAAGCTTTATTAACTAGACCGTGGTGCTCCATGTCAACCAGCAGCTCGTTTCAGGAAAGACCTCAGAGTTTCTGCCCTTTGCCCTTTAATGAGATACAAAACTGGGATGCTGGTGGTACAATACTCAAAATTAGCAGTTCTAGCTTTATGTGTATTTGTCTGTTTTGTTGTTCACATGCCCTTTACCAGCCTACACGTTGCATGGGACAGACACTGGGAAAAAAAGAAGCTTGTCTTAAGAGATGTTAGCAGTTTCAAGTCCTATAAACACCAATTATCAGAAAAATGGAGGATTTACTCAGTGCTTTACTGCACTAGTTTCTGTATAACTGTGTGAATTTTGTTTTATAGTGAAGAAATAATCACTAAATAATGCCAAACTGAAGTTAAGAATATTGTAAATACATCTACATGCATACATAACCTAGATTTTTTTTACCAATCTGCCTTTAATTAACAACTAATTGCATTTAATCTGGAAGGTATTTTTCTACAGTTACCATTGCAGTCCAAATATCTCAAAGTTATTATCATTGGGGAATTCTGGTTTGCATTAATAGTCACTGATTTTCACCAAAGTCCAAATGTTTCCACAAAATTTTCACATGGAAAAAGTCCGGCACATCTGTGGAAGAAAAGAATAAAAAAAAAAAAAAAAAAAAAAAAAAAGAAAGAAAGAAAGAAATGAGGGATTATACAAACCTCTACAAGCCTTCTATCAAGAGAAAAAGATACTTTACCTGAGTTGTGTAGCTGCTGGCTAAGGTGCAAGGAAAAGACTAAAACCAGGAAAAGTCTGGAAATAAAAGATTAGGTATGGAGGTAGATGGCAAGTGGCCTGAACCATTAGAAGCTCTATCTCTGAAAATATATTTGAAGGAAATCCATCTGAACATTCTGAGGACTGGGATTTTCATAAATTTACATCAGACAGGCCAATAAGAAAGTTTTACAGCACTGGCATTCAGTACTCATGCACAAACACCATAGGATATGTCTGGTTCATTTTTGCAGGTCCTGAATAATCAGACCACTGTTTAGGACATGATGCTACTACTGTACATTGCTCATGGCCAGGTTGTGGACTTGCTATGAATCTAATCCATCCCTGCAGCTGACTAATGCTAACGTAGAAGTTGTCAAGAAAATGAAATAAACAAGAAGATGAAACAGTTCTGTCACTTTGTTGTAAAAGCTGGTTTTGCTTGTGTCTAAAATGGTTTGAGGCCTACTGTTGCAGGCAGATTTCCTTCAGTTTTGTGCAAGACTGAAGTATCTACCAGATCGCAAAACTGTCTCATGGAAATTCTTCCACAACCTTTCTCACCAGAGTTATCCTCCTCACTCTATTATAATGTGTTTCCATTGCAAGCATGTTATATCACTGCCTCACACCATGTCTTTTTGGGGCACACTCCCTTTCTTAGGCAGAAAGGGATAACAAAGCAGTGTCAGGCTGTTATATTGTTTAGGGGTTTCTGTTGGGACAGGCATGGAAAAATACACATTCGTGACTTAGCCAAATCTCTGAGCCCCCTTTCTACCTCCAGACTAGCAGTATTTTCTGTTGTACTTTTCAACCCTGCTGTGACACAGCAAGACATTTGGATTTTTCCCCTAATTACATATAAGCTTTGCAATATGACTGCTGTATTGCAGGTTGGGATTTCATATATTGTAATCAAGTATGATCAATTCACTGCAGGTGCTATGGCAGACAGAGGATGATGTAGTCCCTGTTTTCTACATGCTCCCAACCTAACCTATAAATGTGGCTACCAATAGGGGTGATTGGCAGTGCCTTTTGCACTGTGAGGAGATAATTGTGGTGTTGTGATATAAGCAAGTGAGGCTTATCCTGCAATTTTGCTATTGTGGGAAAAAAAAAAAAAAAAACAAACAAACAAACAACAACAACAAAAAAAAGCATATAAGAACCATATGGGATAAGACTAGGGTTACAGCAATACAATTACAGGGTCATTTTATCAAGGCAGAAGTTGACTGAGACACTTTGACTGAATTTTTCCACTATATGTATGCACGCAAAAAATCCGAAAGACAGTAGACACTAACTATTTCTGACTCAACTTACTGTGACCACTGAAGAACATGAGAATTTTCAATGAGGAATTAAAGTTATGAAGGGGTTTAACACTATATAGCTCATGACACACCAAAGGTCCTTAGCTCTTAATTCATGATAATCCAGATAGAATTTAACCTGCAAAACTTAAAAGGTGAGTCTGCATTACTTTTAAATAGAGAAAAAAAAATCTATTTTATATTGTCATTCATGTCCAATCCAAAGCTCTTAAAGTTAATAGATCTCTTTCTCTCAATTTCAGTAGGTTTTGGATCAGGTCCTGATAGTCACAACACCTAACTGTGTGATATGTAAAAATGTCCCTTTTAAGTGCTCCTTGCAATCAGATAAAACTCCTTCCTAAATGGCATCATTCAATATACAGATTGTAGCAGGTAATTGTAATTGTAAATTACTGTAGCAAGCTTAAAATCAACTATTTAAGTACTCACCTGGCAAAACTGAAAAAGCCAACTTTTTTCCCCTTACTTTCCAGTATATATTTCATTTTTCATGGCTCCTTAACTCTGATATTGAAGTGGGCAATTTGGACTGAAACTTGGCATAGAAGTTTGCAGCCTCCGAGCAAATATTTGTCAATTAAAAATCATGAGACTGTTGAATAAAACTTGGCAAACTGTTTATAAACTATATACATGGTAAGTATATTTACAAAGTATTAATGCACAGGGTATGCACACTTTTCTGGCAAAACATACTCTCATGAACATTTGTACAAACACAAAATACACGAATACAATCTCCTTGCACACCAGAATTCCCCATAATGTCTTGCTGATGATTGTGTCTCAGAGATCTAAGCATGAACTTTACTTTTGATGTACCTTCCATAACAAAGAATGCTTGGGATTTTCTATGCACTGGCATAATAGAGTCTAATCCCTCTATAAGGGGACTTAGTGAATAATATGCATACAAGCACACATTTTGAGAACACACACTTCAAAAATATGGAAATAGAAGCATAAAAGGCAAATTCATTTTACATGTAGGATAAAAGTGTAGAGTATAAGGCTTTTTACAAATTTCTATACAACAAGGAGAAAAAGGGAGGAAGGGACAGAAGTATTTCAAGAGACTCCATAATACCTAATGCTTAATTATTTAGTTGTAATCACCATTTTATAACCTCATAATACCAACAACAGAAGCACAGGGAAGCCTTCACTGTCACCAAATTTAATGAGATTTGAGGCTGACCAGCAACTACCAGGATATCTCAAACCTTGTAGCACTCCGTCATGGTGCTTCAATGAGATATAAATGGATGGGGAGAACTCACAGCCAGGAATTCACTGCCCAAAATTGAGGGAAGAATTAGGATGAGAATGAGCATAAAAGGTGCCATTCATGCCAAACCAAACATGAAGGGCTTAAAGCCAGCACACTACCCAGAATGACTAAAAGACTAAAAGTCTACTCACCTCCAGCGCAAAGATATTTTATTAGCTTTCTTCTTCAGTGACTGTGAGTCAATAGATTAACTCATATGGCAGACACTACACTACAATGAAAAATAACCAGTTAAGTTTGGGGCAGATTGGGAGCTTTAATTTAAAAATGTCCATGCTTGTCAATTCAATTAGTTGAGAATTTGCTGGCAAGACAAGCTAAGTAACTCTTGCCAAAACATAAGAAAAAGACAGACTCATCAGATAACTGTCTGAGGCAGGTATGACCCACCAGGCTAGACACTTCCCTCTGTTTTATAAGTTTTCTCTACTGCATGCATATGCCAGTGTCATCCCTTCCCTGAACTGGGAACAGGCTCTGCCTTTGCAAGCAGCCTATTTTTCCACCTTGCTCCTCTTTCAGTCTGTGTCAGACTAAATCCTTCCTTCTATTCTGTTGTGACAGAGGATGTAGTGGTGTTCATATCTGCCCATCTGTAAATGCCTACCCAAATCATGACCTAATAGCAATGTTTTCTAACATCTGAAACAAGTATCCCAGAGGTGTAGGATGACAGACCCATGCTACCAGGGATCCCTCCTAAAGTTCTTACAACAAATAGCACTGGGTTGTGTTTTTTGTTTTGTTTTGTTTTTGCTTTGATTTTCTCTGCAACTCTATACATACAAACACAAACAAACAAACAAACAAGAGCTGTGATTTTGTAGTATATATCTAATTAAAATGTACTATAATTGTTGAAGTATTCTACTGAAGTCATTTTCTTTTTCGAGTGACAGGTTTACCAGATGATAAAACTTGTCTTGTGGTTTCTCTGCCCTTGCCAAGAAGCTCAGAGCTAAGTACAGAGGGTGGGGTCAGTCCTGGACATCAACTCCCCCCTCCATGAATGGCAGCATTCTTCACTAAGCTCTCATGCTCAAGACTTGAGTCAGGCTTTATGCCAAACACTCAAGTCCAAGACAAATAGCCTATGTGGGTGTTTTGTGCACAAAGATGACTGAGGTTCATTTTAGCTAGATGGATAAATCTTTTGAAATCCAGCTTGTTAGAACTGACTATATTATAGATCAGAGTTAGCTGTTTATTGAAAAGCACTGAGACAGGAATGTAAATTACCCATGAATCAGAATGACCTGGGAGTGAAGTACCAGTGGCTCTTGGCAAATGTATTGTCACCTATTCTGACAAACAATGTCACCATTTATGTATGGTGACTTCATTACTTCATTTCTTTCCTTTTTTTTTTTTTAATGACCATGATCCAGCTATGTCTTTTCATATTTTTCCTTCTTCTACAGAAAAATAATGTGCAGATGTATGGAATTGGCAAGGAAAAATTTAAGACCCAACATATACTTTTTTTAAATATTTTTATTTACTATAGCTCTATTCTATACAGGCTATCTTCTGTTGGTGACAGAGATGAAATTTCCTTATGTGTGAAAAACCTGTGGATCCTAAACCCCTTAGACTCCAATGCTCTAAGAAGCCCAAATTTGCCCTTGGTGCTAGAGGACTGGCTTTGTTTGGTTTTATTTTTAAGCCAGCAGCTGAAGCTCCAGTTTATGAACTGGAGTTGCCATTGAGTTTAGGTTGCCATCAAAACACGGAGCATTCCTGACTTATCTTGTACCTACAAGCTCCTTTACCCCTCTGGGTCTCCTCTAACTTGTTTCTGACCATTTTTCCATTTGAGCAGAAAGGAGAAAGAAATCTCTCATAACTGCCCAAAACTTTGGAACCCAGACAATGGAATCTGGAATGTCACCTTTTATGATAATTTAGGGGAAAGGAAAACATCTGAAAAACACAACATCTCTTGCATTAAAGGTATTTCTCTAGGGTACTGGACCATACTTAAATGTTTTAAGTTTAATGTTTTAAGGCCTTCTACAACTCAGTACACAACAAAAACAAAAGGAGTTGTGTTGTTGAAAGGTACCATAGCCTGCTATGGTCTACAGCCATGAGGAAAGCATAGCCTGGAGAACAACACTGCCATGGGTTTCAACTGCATTCTGTGAAGACTGTCAGTCTCTGTTCAGACTTGCACTCCTTACTGGCATTGCCAGTAGTGCTGTTAGTGTATACATGTTATATAACCAAGGGTAATGCCATGAAGGGACACTCACATGACTTTAGTCAGGGCCACAGGCAGTGCTGTCAGGTTAGCACACAATTCCACTGAGCTGATACAGCTTGTTCCTCAGAATTTAATTTGATAAGATTTAACCCAGACTGTGTTAACATGGCTATTCTTTTGGTACACTTATTGTGCAGTTGAGTCAAACTTCAAGAGCCAAAGAAACGGTGCTCTGGGATTTGAACCTACATACCCTTGGACCTGTGCTGAAAAGCACCATGTAATTTCATATTAGGACTCATGGAAACCAGAAGACTGCAAAAATGTTCTATTTACTGGTGATCCGGGCTGCATTTGACCTAACAGGGTTGGAAATAAAACCTGGCAAAGTCAGGTCTTTGTTGATTAATGTGGCGTTGACAGCACCCTAATGGGTGCTATTAGAAGCATGGCGATTATAGTGGTGTTTATGGTACACTTCTACGGAGTTTGCAAAATCATGTATTCTGCACACATCCTAATTACAGAAACATTCTGGAAATACCTTAACAAAATGTAAGAGCATTTACAGGTAAAATTGCCAAGTTTTCATAAGGTAAATGCAGCTGTAATACATCCTATTGATCAAAGTACATTAAAATTTCACAGACCAAATAATGGAAACAAAACAAACTATTGAATAGCAGCTTATTCCATAAACACCATTCATCCCGTGTTCAGAATAAACATATGATTCTACAGGAAAACTATGTGATGATCTTATAATTAATATTAATATAAGGCATATACATAAATGGGTTAAATTAAGGCTGAATGGTTAAGTTTAACTTTGGCATTACCTAAATCTGTTTGCTTTACTCTGCAGTTATTAAGCATTACTATAAGAACACTAATGTGTATTAGTTTAATTTTATTTTGTTCTCAATTCTATCTAGTGGCTACTGTTGCACATCAGTGACCACTAAAATATTGTTCCGAGAGCAGCTAGAGTAACCGCTAGGTTTTGCATTCAGTTGTGAAGTAAGTATTTCCAAATAATCAACAGCAACTATATCAAGATCCACATCACATGCTGCAAAAAAGACATGAATTTGGCATGTGTTTTTCCTGCCCACCAATGAACAGCAAGTGGTATAGAACATGATTCATGTCACCCGATGTGCTGTTCCTGTCCCCCCACCATCAAGGTGGCTTTCAGCCCTGTAAGTACCAGTTGCTAATAGGTCTGTTTCACAACTTTTGCTTCAAAAGCTCCTTTCTGTTATACTCCTGGCATCTGTTTCTTTCCCCTTCGGAGCTGCTTAACCTAGGTGCATAACACTGTTTTGTAGAGAATCAAGGCCTGATCCAGCAACCACTGAAGTCATTTCCAGTACAGTTCAGTAGGGCTAGACAAGAAAAAGAAAAAGAAAAAAAAGAAAAAAGAAAAAGAAAAAGAAAAAGAAAAAGAAAAAGAAAAAGAAAAAGAAAAAGAAAAAGAAAAAGAAAAAGAAAAAGAAAAAGAAAAAGAAAAAGAAAAAGAAAAAGAAAAAGAAAAAAAAAAGAAAAAAAGAAAAAAAGAAAAAAAGAAAGAAAAAAAAGAAAAAAGGACAGGCAGGTCAGATTGACAGGCTCATCTAGAGACTCTCAGAGGTGAATAAGGGGCACAATGACAGAAGGACCATGGCTATCGGTGGTGTAACTCCACATGCCTGATTGCCATTAGTTTCAATTGCAGCAAGCAGGAGGTTGTTACAGCCCCTGTGGCTTCTCTCCTTTATGCCATCACTAAGCATATTATTCCCTCCTTGATCTCAGAGAGAAATCTTACTTGAGCCCAACTTCTTTGTGGAGGCACTTCTTGCAAAACTTCCCATTGGCATTACTGGACAGCGAATAAGGCAGTACATGGACAAAAGGCAGCTGAGATAAGTGAGATTCATGCACAAACATTGACCCATTTCTGTATTACCTGAGACCTCTTTCCCAAATATCAATGTTAAATTGCTTTTGGCTGTGCAACAGGTCTGCTAGCGCTCATAGCTGCACACTGGAAAATGAACCTTTATTCTTTGACACCTGATTCAGTAATCTTTCTGTACAATCTCTCTCTGTTTCTGGTTTCAAAGCTGGAATTGATACCTCATTTTAAGTCTCATCATCTGAAACTGTACAAGATTGAGGATGTGAGTAGGCCAACCACAAGCAGCTGAGGTACAGCCCTCAGCTGGGACTTGATAACTGCATGCATACGTGCTTCTAGCCTGTTGCAAATATGAAATGAAACTGGTTGCCTGAAACCAAACTCAAAGTGGATTTAAGCCACTTCCGGGGTAGTTTGAGCCTGTTTGTTTTTCACATGTATCAGGTCTACATGGACATGTCTCAGCAGACAGGCGGCAAGTTTAAAAGACTCCCTCTGTCAAGCAGTGAAAATCACTAGTCATTTAGTGATTTTAGTCAAGGCCTCCAGGTTGTAAGATGTTTGGGACAGGACCAGATTTTCATTTTGTATTTATGCAAACTTGTGCAATAAGTCTTAGTACATTACTAAAGTTACAAGGCAGCAAATTAATAAACATAATGACATATATAAACATTAATGGTTTGATGTTATGGTTATTATTATAACAAGACAATTTTAATGTGAAGGTTAATTCATTAAGGTCTGAAAAACATTTGGAGGTCCCTATAAGAAAGGAGTTAAAGAAATGCAAAACTGTTACTTTGCTATTGTGTTATTTATCAGCTGTCTGGTAAGTATTTGTGCTCAGTCCGCAGGTTTCACATGTAAATCAAATGCAATGAGCCTACAACAACTTGCAAGATTTACACAGATGGGATCTGACCAGCCCTCTCTGAAATCATCAGAGGTGGTCTGGGTTCCCAAATGACTGTAAATAGGAGACAAAAACATAAATATAATTTACTTTTGTAAAACTTTTAATTAGCTTAATAAAACATCTCTGCGTAAAAGCATATAGCTCGTAAAAACCCAGACCTTCTGCGTACCAGAGCTGGTGTGGATCAGGATAATAGACACAAAGAATTTCATTACCATGTTAATACAATAGGGAAGTCTCCTGTCTCTCTTTTGAATAACCTCTCATGCAAATTTTGCATGTTGACCATGACACCAGACCTTCTTAGGGCACTGAGTTGTGTTTCCCTATGCTTACAATATATTTGATTTTCAATACAAAACTGCAGACTCATCAAAAGCCCACCTTTCTGCAAGCATTCAATTATTTAAATACTATAAAATGTGTTTTGTTTTGTTTTGGTTTGGTTTGGTTTGTTTTTTTCCACCCAGAATCCTGCATAAAGTACTTCAGGCAAGCTCACAAATAACATAATATGAAAAGGGAAAAAAAATCCAAGTGGGAAGAAATTTTAATCAATGGGATCCTTTTTAGCTATTAGTTTCCACCTTTCCTCACCTTTGACCGGTTGTTTAAAAAGCTGCTTCCAAAACTCATTCAAGCATACAACAAACATATATATCCAAATTCTCTCCAGAGTCATGATTCCATATTTTTCTTCAAGCCAAAAGCAGGTTTATTTAGAATTGGGGTCATTATCTGCCCACATGCTAAATTATTTGGCCACATGTTAAACATTTGAACTATGCAAAGGTTCATTATTGTTATCCAATTACAATATGTTTAGTTTCTCATGCACATAGTTAACGATGGAATATTTATAAATATACAGGCTTTGCAGTACTCAAAAAACATAACAAACAAAATCCATGAATAATAAATGTATAAGGATATTCCTAACATATGCATGATGCTAACAAAGTATTTTTTATTGTGTGCCATATTCTGACCTCAGTTCTTAGAGATCACAATGCCAAGGAGGTGGTAAAATGCATAAAGGTTGGTTTCAAACATTTTCCCTTTTTATAGACAAAAGTTTACTTTGTCTTGTACAATGGGGCTTGAACTAATCATATGGAATGATTTTCTACCTCTTCAGGAGTAAGAAAAAAACAGAATTATTCCTTTAGGTGCTTGCTAGAAAAATCCCCACAAAAATCCCCTCAAAAATGTAATATTTATGAAAGAAGTACATCCAGTTTTATGTTCGAAAGTGTGATACACCAAAGAACCAAACTCTTTTAAAGAATGCATATGAGCTGCCATATGCATACTCTATTTTCTTCAAAAATCTAAAAATTTAATAGCTCTGTGGTTTAACCTCAGCATTACTCTCACACATCTGTCTCCATGCATCCCCAAGCAGGATGGCTCTGAAGACCTAAGATGAGCTACCAGTCAAACTGCAACTGTGTGCTGTGTTTCTGGTTGCTGCAGCCCCGTGTGCCAGGACAGGGGCACTCCTGGCGCATGGTGCCTGGAAGGTGCAGAGGTTTGCCATGACTCACCACAGGCAGGACACTCCCATTCTCTGTGTGCATCTTAAGTGCCACTCAGGAGCACATTTAATGGGTTCTGTGAGGAGTACATTTAATGGGGTCAGTGTGGAGTATGTTTAATGGGTTCAGTGTACACCTCCCATGGGCTAAATCGCTCCCTGCCCCACACCTCCACCAGGCATTTCCAAGTGCCCCAGTGGAGACCACTCTGCACCCTGCATCTGGCCACAGACATCTCCCCATTCTACGTCCTGAGGAGGAGCAGCATGTGGGACAAACACAACAGCCTTTGAATGAACCACACTGCCACCCACTTTCCTTGCACTGGATGCTGCCCCTACAGACTCGTCTTAGAGATGGATGAAGAAAAGGGAACTGATTTCCGTAAGTTTGGGGTCAGATTCCAGGCCCCAGGCAAGTTTTGCTTCAGAAGAGCTTAGAGCCTAAAAAATAAATCTATGTCTTTGTTGCCTAAATGTAATTTGATTCTAGTTGTCATGAATAGGACATAAGAAATGTGGAAATATCTGTGTATGTTCCTTTCTCAAACAGTGGGTGCGATTAGAAAGCATAATAGCATTCCAGACTATTGATTTTACCACAGTATTTCCTTGCTTAGAGTGTTTTCCACTATGAGTTATTTGTACCATGCCATGGTAAATGTTATTTTTAACAGAGCTCACTGTACTCGTTTGAGAAACTATGTGAACAATGTGAGTTCTCTCGCAATGCTGAGTTGCTCAGCTGGCCTGTCTGATGTCCTATTTAAAAAGAAGAAAAAATAAATAAATAAATAAATAAAAACTACGTGTAAGTAGAGCTAAAGTGAATGTAAAGATTAAATGAAGTAAAAGGTAGATACTAAAAATACTAGAGTGAACCCCAATGCAGTATTCTAGATAACAAAGATATTAAATATGGATTGCACTCATAGGTAGAGTTTAGATTTTAACTATATTTGCCCAGATCAGAAACAGACACCCAGACAAGAGCTCATTTATCTTCCTAAACAAATACAGCTTAAGTCATATAAGATGCTTTAGATGCTTTTTTTTTGCTTTTTTTTTTTTTTTTTTTAATACTTTTCAGTAATTCTGTAACTTTGCTAATGCACTTATTCCACTGTAGGACAATGGGGAAAGGGCAGGAGAAAAGGAATACTTTCAAACTCGCAGAGAAGGTGAGCGTGTTTCTAAATTACAAGCAGCATAAGTAAATGTAAAGCAGTCCGTCATAGTAAGGTCCAAGTTTCATTTAAATGAAATCAGCATAATTTTTGCACCCAATTTAAGATTACAACAAACTGATCTTTGTTCGTATGAATTGACACAATACTCCTTTTTCTGGATCTGAGTTCTTAATCTCATAATTTGCAATGACTAAGAGTTTACCAAATGCTTACAACATGTGTCATAAAGTAGGCAAATAAAATATTAGTGAAACTTCAAAATGAATTGGGTGAAATAGTGCTCTTAAAAAGTAGATACAGTGAACCAAAGACAAAGGGCAAAGTTCTAAAGTTTGTAATATTATTAACCATGACAGAGGTATGTCATATTGTGGCAAAAATAAGCAAAAGTTATGTATAAAAAGTGTCACCTAAAATGCACTAGGATATTCTGTTCTCTCCTCTGAGCCAATACAGCATATCTGGAATATTGTGTATACTGGAATATTGCTCCATACCTGAAGGAATATATGATGTAAACATGTCACAGAAACTTTAGGACTGGGTAGTAAGAATCATTGATTGGAGAAAAGGACATTGCAAAGCAAAATGGAATCATTCATTCTCCACACTATGAGGCAAGAAATAATGAGCTTGTATACTACATATTACCTGTAAGTTTTGGAGCATTGTCTAAAGAAAAGATGGAATCTAGATTGGTAGAAATTCTTAGGAGCGGGTTAGATAAACGTGACAAGACTAGTTTAGGTACAGCTTCTCTTGCCCTGGGAAACAATGACAGACCTGAGTTTTTTGTTCCCTTCCAAACTTGTTTCATATAACAAGTTTGTTAAAATATGTTAAAATTCCTTTTCAGTTATGACAGAAAGTTCAGTGGGAACATTCTCCTATGTACATGGACATTCAAGGGAATCCCTTGAGAGGACCATTTTCATGGATACCCATGACAATTAAGCCCCTGTGTCTTTTATGAAAAGCAAAATCCCTTTTGGGTTTACAGGGAAACAAAGGGATGGACTATTCAGAAGCCAATATAACTGGAAAAGGAAAAGCCAGACTTGGAAAAAATTAGCTTCAGGCATACATTTTCACTAAGTCTGCAGAGAGTTCTCTGAGAGATTTATCATTCTAAATTACCATTGGATCTACATAGGAAATAAATCTTCACAGATATCCACTTGGACACTTGGAATAGGAGTAAAAGAAAAAAAAATAAAAAGTTACTTCTCCTGTTTCACGGTGTATTTTAGCAGTTTTTTGTTGTTGTTGTTGATGATGATTTTTTTGTTGTTGTGGGTTTTTTTTGTGTGTGTTTGTTTGTTTGTTTACAGACTTCAGTTTTGCTTGTAATGGGATCTTGATTATTATTTTCGATATTTTCGATATTTCGTATTTTCGATATTTTTGAGGGGGAAGCCAAACCCTCATTACTTTTACCTGAATTTCAAGGATTTAAAAATATTGAACCATAAATGTCATTATGGTCCTTTACAAGAACTTAAATTCAGGTACCTTCTCTCCTTCATTTTTATTTCATATTGTACTTCCTAACAGGACTACTACTCCAGGAGGGTCTCTTTTCTTCTTGTGTCATCTTAATGCACTATAGGAATCGCACAATTACAAAGGCATCATGAATGAGCCACTCCAGTGAAGGAACTTGCCTCAAAAAGTAAAATGAAATTTAATTCCCATGATGTAACACATCCATACTTCAGGTCTTTTCAGTCTTCATGTGTTAGACATTTTATTCTGCATTGAAAAGCTGACCCTCTTTAAATGGGTTCATCACAAATCTAATCTTCTTCATTGCAAACATTTGCTCAAATTAAGTGAATTTAGCATGATTCCAGAATCATGTACTTTTGAATCCTTTGCAGCACCATGCTTTCTTAACTATTAAAAGCTACAGAAATTGAGTGTGTACTGGACTCAACTAAGTCAACAGATATTAATCCTTCACAGGATGCATAAAAATAAGCTGTGATAAGATCTCTACACATTGAATTATAAATTTATTGATAATTTTAATTGGTTTTCAGATTAACTAAATTTCAAAATGTACCAAGAATCTACCTGAAAACTGATTATTTTCTGCTCTGGTCTGTTTCTACACACCAGAGGTAAAAAACTGTATCATGGTAGACTTTATTTGGGAGTTGCTATACCCTCATCTTTTATACTTGGGACAATGTTAATGATTATTTTAATTAGCTGGCACTCCTATGCTCCTCAGTTTTCTTGTAGCTGGAAATTTATTGTTTAAATATAAATGGAGTCTAGTCTCCACTTCACTGAGTTTCCAAAGCTCAACAGAAGTTTGCTATCAACAGACGGTGCTGATTTGGAAGAAAGGTGTAGACTGGTTGAAGAAATTTTAGAACAGTGCAGTGAGAACAAGATTTTTCAAATGGAAAATTTGAATGGAATGGAAACTGTGATTATAAATAGAAGGATGTCCAGTGATACTAAAACTTGAGGATAGCTTGACATACAAAATTTCTATTGCTATGAGATTTTGGGTTGGGGAAAGAACAAAAGAGGAACGCTATGCAGACCTCAGTGACTTTCCTCACATGACACAAATAGAGGAAACAGCTGGCTCTGCAGGTATGATTTTAAGAATCTTGTATTGGATATACGTACATAGGAAAATGAAAAAGACTAGTATAAAGAAAAATAAGTGAAAGCTAAAAAGACTTTAAAAGAACAATAGAAATGGAAAAGAAGAAGAGGCAGACTTTCAGAATGATTCTCTGACTGCAGCGGTGAGAGCATAGATTTGTATTGGATCTCATGCCAATGTCTAAAGCTAGTCAAGGAATCTCTACTACTGATCAGCTACTGCAATGAGGTCTATTTTGTATTTATTTAGAAGCTCCAGTAAATGAACATTTCAGCTACTCACTACCATGGTGACAAATACTATTGCAGAATATCTGTGCTTAAGATCAACCCCCTGTTCACTTCCACCTCTGGTTCAATGTACTGCAATTCAAGTTATACTTAAGGCATGATTCAAAAGGGACCTCACCAAATGAGATGTCACTTTCTTTTCACGTAATAGTTGGTGGACAGGTCCTGACTTGGAAATTCTTGATCTCAGTTCACAAGAACAATTTCTGAGGGACCTATAGCAAGAGAACTCCAGGCCAGTTCTCAGTTTTCAGGTCCTGATTCTTCCACAGTTTAGATCAGGTCACAATATATACATATATATATATATATATATATATATATACATAATTTATTAATTATCTTTTAACCTTACCTCTTGTTTCTGGACAAACAAATAGTTAGGATCTTTGTAAGTTCCTAAATGCTGAGAAACTTGGGAATAGCTCAGTTGAGTGTTGTAGTTTAGCCCCAGCAGGCAGCTCAGCAGCACACAGCCACTCTCTCACTCTCCAGGTGGGATGGGTGAGAGAATTAGCAAGGTAGAAGTAGTCAGGCATTGGGACAGGTTGCCTAGGGAGGTGGTGGAGTCACTGTCCCTGGAGGTGTTCAAGGAAAGGTTGGATGTGGCACTTAGGGACATTGTTTAGTGGGTGACATTGGTAGTAGGGTGATGGTTGGACCAGATTATCTTGGAGGTCTTTTTTAATGATTCTATGATTCCAAGTGCAAGAACTCATGATAAAGACAGTTTGCTAGGTAAAGTAAAAGCCACACATGCATGCAAAGAAAACCAAGGAATTAATACGCTATTTCCCATTGGTAGGCAGGTGTTCCTGACCATGATGCTATATGGTAGGGAATATACCAGTGGTCATCTGGGTCAGCTGTCCTGGCAATGTCCCATCCCAGCTCCTAGTGTACCCCCAGCCTCCCTCCTTGCTGGCAGGGCAGCACAAGCAGGAAAATTCTTGACTGTGTATAAGCATTGCTATGCAACAACTAAAGCATCGTTGTGTTATCACCACTATTTTAATTAAAAATCCAAAACACTGCATCATTCAAGCCTCTGCAAAGAAAATGAACTCTATCCCAGCCAAAACCATGACAGAGAGAAATGTCAGAAACTCACAACTGGGTTTGAAATTCAAAGTCATAAGGCTTAGAAAAGTGTTTTAATTAGGGAGAAATCTGCAATATGTGATTAGTATTTCCCGGTTAAAACAACTTTTAAAAATCTCTTAAAAAAAAAAAAAAATGAAATTAAATTTGACTACTCCATGTGTAGCTTATGGAAAATAATATTTTTCAAGGTTAGCTATAAGCTTCTTTTCAATGGCTACACTGACAGCCTCCTATAAAACAAATATACAATTAAAAATTGCCCATGCCGCTGACTTCAGGAGAAAGAAGGTATCCATTTATTGCCATGAAACAAGAGCAGTCTGCTAACAGGCAACTCATCTTCTCTCCTATACTAACACAGAAGTATATTTCATACAGGAAAATCAAAATCAACTTACATGAATGTTTGAAGCAAAAGTCATGCATAACCCACTAAAGCAAAATGAATATGAGAGTCAGTGGGTTCCAAAAAGAAGAAAGGATAAAGCAGCTATAAACTCCACAGAAAGTGGAAATACAGGCATTGTTATACAGACCTCTAATCTCTTGTGCAGTGCTATATGTGGAGAGGAAAAAATGCCTTCCTGACCTCTCCAGGTGATCAATTTATACTCTGAAGCCTGAGAGCTGATCTGTATCTATTCCAAATTAACTGGAATAGAAAGAGAGATGAGGCTAAAACATAAAGAAATAACACTGTAGAAAGTAGAAAGTACCTTATTCATCAGTACAAGCCAGGCTGTCATTTGCTAGCAAAGGAGATACCTTCCTTTCATAAATATGCCTGCACAGATTTTAATATCAAAAGTACCTCAGAACTCTCAGTGAAAATAATCTCTGCAGGTACTGGTCCAAAGCCTACTGAGATCAATAGGAATACCTCCCTCCAGTGCAGTAGACTCTGGATCAGGCCCTTTCTCTATGACAAAGGTTCCCTCCATCACAGGACTGCAATGTTGCCTTCTTCGTGCCCTCATGCCCCTTACAGTATGCACAACTTCTGTTTGGAAGCTGACAGAAAAACAACAAACCACCCAGATGAACCTAATTGGAAATGTCCTTTCAGATGGCAAAAGACATGAGAAATGATAGAATAAAATGTTATGTGACCTACAATCTGATGCACTGTATTTTATGTGATCATCATACAGTATAATTTTATAGAGTTTTTTTGTTTTTGTTTTTGTTTTCCCCCAGGTCTCCTGAACTTCTGTTATTTCCAAAGTGTTAAAAGTACTCAGTTTGCTAATATAAATGATTATAATTGACAGTGCATTGTCAATCTATTGCAAAGCTGATTTAATTAAGAATGCCAAGGGGCATCATTTGGGGCCAGGTATCTAAGCTGCAAATTTTTTTTGATCTCAACCTCTCCCTATAGGACCGTCCACACTAGCACCAAAGGCTGGAGGGCAAGAGAACAAAGGGAATTTTATGTGTCTGAATTCAAATTCTTTCCCTTTGAAATGAAGCGTCCAGAATGGGCAATAAAACTGTGAAAATGGATTTCTGGCCGCATTTGATGTTAAGCCTTTAGTGTCAAGAGCCAGGTCTTTTTTTCTCTCTCTTTCTTTTATTTTTTTTCTTTTATTTTTTTTTTCCCTGAATGGCCTTGTGGGGAATTTGTCCTATAAATTATTTCTTACAGTTTGTATGCATACAGTATGGCCTTGTCTCATATTAGAACTCAAAAGTAGGCTACTGTGTGTGTGTTTTAATTAACCTGTATTTTCAGTAAAATTGCAATGGAAAACATTGTGGTAAAGAAGTTCATTCCATGTAGCCTTTTTCCATATCAGCTCATGTGTGAAAATGCAATGTTTATTAAGCACTTCTGTAGAAAGAGTAACTTTCACTCTGGTCTTCCTTTTTTATACCCAGTAGTCATAATCCTTTGTGTCATCGCTTCCATTCCCATAGTAGGATATTGCAATGCAATAATAAAAGCAGAGGATTAGGCCCACTTAGAATGATCATGCAGAGGGATCTATTATAATAATGATTACAACCATTTTATCTTTAATAGCTAGCCACTGATGGAAAGGCAAGGAGGGGAGAAGAGAAACACAGAAATGAAAGGAATCTTGGCATATTGAAATGATTTGTTCCTAAGCTTTGATTGTATATGAAAATTGATCTTTAAATATTTATTTGTAACAAAAGCAGTTGGCAAAACCATATTAAAGCTGGCTAAATTAATGTATATTGTTACACACCACTTAGGCAGTACATACTTGCTGTCTGAAGAAAATTTTTGTGTGTGCACATGCAGTTTAGCTACCATTTTATTTATTTATTTATTTTAATAAAACTAGTAGAACTTTAGCATCCATTTCCGTGCAGACTGTGTTTTCATGAAGTAAGATTACAATGATTAGCAATTCCTTTTACTTATGCAAGTGAAGGTTTCATAAGGAAAATTTAGTTCCACAAGGAGAGGTGAGACTCTTTTATCTGGAGCCAGATTCATAGATTTTTTCAATAGTGAATAACAAAATTTTTAAAATGTACATTTTTCTGCTGTTAAGTAAAATAAAATAAAATAAAATAAAATAAAATAAAATAAAATAAAATAAAATAAAATAATAAAATAAAATAAAATAAATAATAAAAATCTCTTTGGTGTATTCCTGGATTTCACCTTCTCTAGTCACACATTCCTCCTCTTCCAGCCCCTCCTTTTTTTTTTTTCTTTTTTTTTTTTCTGATGTTCCTTTCTTGTAGTTTTCTTTCTCCAGGCCTCCCTCAGGCTTCCTGCCATCTCTCTAGACTTACTCTCTTTTCCATTGACTCCGGTTCATTCTGATCTTTTTCCTTTTGTTTTACATACCACAGTTAGTTCACTTTTTCCTCTTTTCTCACATACGTTTTCCCTGCCTTTTGTGTTTTATTTCTCTGTCCCTAACTATGTTTCTAATTCTCTATTTTTAGTATTTTTAAGCAAGCTCCTTAGTGTATGATATATATTTGTGCAAATAAATAGAACAATTAAAATTAGTTGAATTATTCAAGATTTAAGAAGCTTTCACTTCAATCAGTATCTAATGCCAAGAGATTTACACTAACAGCGTCTGTCCTACCAGAATCAGGGCCAGAGTCCTTTGAATGAGAATGAAAAAAAAAAAAAAAAAGTTGATAAGGTAGGAAATTATTTTCTCTAGTATTACTTTACAGGAACTTTCAGTTACTAGCAAATTATTCACAGAACTGGGCATCCTTACTGGCTCCTCCTAACCAAAACTCCATCAAGACTTTATTGTGTGGTCCGCACCACAACCCAATGGGAAACAGAGTTTATCCTAGCACAAGAAGAAGGAGTGCTGTCCTGGTTTCAGCTGGGACAGAGTTAATTTTCTTCATAGTGACTGGTATGGTGCTGTGTTTTGAATTTAGAAGAAAAATAATGCTGATAACACAACAATGTTTTAGTTGTTACAGAGCTGTGCTGACACTAAGTCAAGGACTTTTCAGCTTCTCCTGCTGCCCTGCAAGTGCAGAGGCTGGGTGTGCACAAGAAGCTGGGAGGGAACACAACCAGCATGGATGACAGAAACTGTCTTTATCTCAACCCACAAGTTTTACCATTTTTTTCTGATTTTCTCCCCCATCCAACTGGATGGGAGTGAGCAAACTGCTGTTTGGTGCTTAGCTTCCTTCCAGGTTAAACCACTTCAAATGCCAATGTGATCTTCAGACAAACCAGATTTTCTCTGACCTATTTAGCTATCAAAGGACTGCTTCTATAGATACCTGTCTAACTCTAGCAGTGCCCTAAAAATCAGACCTCTGTTTGATTTCAAAACACCACATTCAGAAAACATAAGGATCTGTTTGACATGCAGATTTTATTGTTATTATTATTATTATTATTTGAAAATGTAGCATCTTGGCTCTACATACATTAAATTATGTGCTATTATTGTAATCACCATCCTTCTTTTCAGTTTGGTTACATGAATAGAACCAATACATCTCTCACACACTTAATATCTACCAGTGGCATACCTTGTATAAATAAGTCTATCTATTAGATATTGATAGATTGCACTCAACACCTCCCTTAATTTTAGTCTGACTGTTCTGTTATAAATGCAAACATATATTGTTTCTATTTGGTCACAGCTTCCACTCTCATCTGTGGGCAATAAAAACTTACAGGACTGTCAGGCCTATGCAAATCTTCTTCATCCACAAATTTAGCACAGTATATAAATGCTACAACTTCAGTTCAGTGATCATGTCCGATATGGCTTAACATGAAGCTTACACTAAATAACTCTGTTGAAATATCATTTATACATGAAAGCTACACTTAAATAAAGAGACAGAGGCACTGAAAATGGAAGGGCATCTACTTTTTATCTGAATATATAAATTAGGACATACAGAGTTGATAAAATATATGTATGTACATCTACACAAAGAACATTTCCATTTAATTCAGCTGTGCAAGCAAAATATCATGCTAGCCCTTTTACATGCAATATAAAATTCCCAGTTAGTCCCCAGACTGAAATTTCAGAATAGCATCTAGGAATTCCCATCTCTCCTGCTGCTTCTGGGACAAACATCCCAGATGCTATGTATGCTCAAATGGATTTAAACATTTTTCAGATGAAAAGATATAAAGGAAAAAAAAAAAGAAAAAAAGGAAAAAAAGAAAAAAAAAAAAAAAGAGAGAGAGAGAGAGAAAAGAGAGACATAGCAATAGCAAAATATTTCAGACCAAATATCCCAGTCTCACAGACATTCTATGAAGTAGAAAACAGGAACATGTAAGATATTACACACGGTTGTACCAAAACCACAGCCAACATTTATGTATTACATTATGTATTACATCTGTTAGCCAGGCAATGCTCAGTCCTGTCCAAGATGTGGTCAGTGTTTGAATTAATATTTACTGAAACAAGTTTCCCAAGTTCCATTGCAGCCCTGCAACTTCAGACTGTGATAATGTGAGATTTTGCAAACTAAATAAGGCTAGTAAGTGGAGAGGAAAATCTGAGGAGAAGCCAAGGTTACTGCAAAGTATTTGGCTGGTTTTCAGTTCACAGTGGTTTTGTACCTTCTTTCTGAGATAGTTTTTCTGAGGCGTTGTATCCAAGGTCTGTGGTTCTCCTGTCCTGACCGTGGCAGGGCAGGAGAGATTCCTTGTCACTGCTTTACACTTCAAGGCCTTCTAACCCCACCCAGCCCTGAAGCACGATAAGAATGGGAAACAAATGAATAAATATTGAATTATTTAATCTGGGTACACCATTCACAGATTCCCACTCTTAATGCAAGAATTCACTCCTCAGCACCTACCATACTCCTGGATAGGTTCATCTGCATTTGAGTGACGGCTACGGTTTTCTCTTAGTGCATCTCAGGAATAACTAAATTATTATCTGTCACTAAAATATGATTTTTTGGAATATTATGTATACACTTTTCTGCTTGCTACTTTCTCCAGTTCACTTGTCCCAGCATGAGTCCTCAGAAATTAATGGTTTTTTGTTCCTCCCACCCTTCTATTTTTATCTTGCTCTTTAAGATGATAAAGGTCATCTTAAAGCAATTTTGTAACAAATCAGGATGCACATTAAAACTGCCTTTTTTAAAATTTAATTTTTTAACTTTGCAAAGCAGAGAGTACCTTCTTAAACTCCTCTGAACCTCATTTAACTTCAAACACACTGAAGAAATACTTCTGCAATAACATATATTTAGATGTTTTCATTGGAAATTTAGCTCCTTAAGTTAAAATGCCATGTGACAAGGTAAGTTTTCATTATTTTAAATTAATTCCACCCATGTGGCTACAGAGAAAAACTTGAAAGTATGTCCCATTTACAGTGCAACACCCAAAAACAAAAAGGTAAGAAGCTGAAAATAAATACATAAATATATATTTTCAAATTTGTTACTTTTAAAACAGGATCAGGATTTTTATTTTCATGTGGTTTGTTTTGAGAAAAATGAAGTAGCATCATCAGTGAATAGACATAATTTTTAAACAACATGTAACTGTCACAGAAGTCCTCTGTTCAGCCACATGACACAGACAGTCAGCTGCTGTAACAAAAACGTAGATTATAACAGAAAACGCATTACAGAGCATACGTTCTTTTCCTCTCTCAGTACACAGGATATGACCAGCTTGCAACTCACTCAACCCAAACACTGAGCCCAGAACTCAGCTTCTGGCCTTTGTGCTCATTCACACACAGATCCACAGCCCCTGTAACTGGTGTGGACTGCTTGCGCGAGGCTCCACATGCTGAGAGTTCAACAACAGAAAACTGTAACATAGCTGAAGTCTTCTGACTTCCAGTAATACAGAGCAAAGCCTCTATCAGTTTGAAACTCCCATAAGGCTTTAATCAGAAACCCAAAGCTTAAAGCCTGAGATGGGAGTATTCTAGGCTTTTGCTCCAGCCCAGGTTTTGCATTCACATGTCAGGCTGTGAAGTGACCATCTGACTGAGACATGTGAGAAACAGAGAGCAGCTAGCTTGCACAGATGAGCCCAGTCAAAAATGAACCACACATGCAAAGCCAGCATGTACACTAAGCTAGCACTGACAAGCTGCAGCTGGTTTCAGGTACACAAGTTGATGAAGTCTACCAGGATGTGGTCAACAATGTAGTAAACTACACATAGAGTGTTTTTTTCCCCACAGGCCTTTGCAGCAAACCCACAACTTTTTTGGAGGTAACTTTACTGCAAAGCTTTCAACTTGCTGGATAAATTGTAATGGTTATTCACTGCTGGTACAATAGCTATTTCCATCCTTGAGCTCATTTCATTTATTTTCTTTATTTCATAAACAGCTGAAAGTGGAAGATAATACCTGATGATTAGTTAAGTACCTTTTGGGTATAAAACTTCAAAGAAGAGAAAGATACAATGAAAACATAATAATCAAAGTTTCCATTTAGATGTATTACTTATTATTACTATGAATATTTTTCAATTTTTAGAATGCATGCCATAAAGAAAATGCATGTGAAGCTTTCCATTTTTTAGCATTCTATTTATTAACAATAGTTCTATTCAATGTCCATAAACAGCAGATGCAATTTTAGTGAAATCCATAAGCAATAAAGCTACTCATATCCTAATTCAGGTATCTTGACCTATTATTATCAATTCTAGTTTTACGATTATTTAGTTCCATTACAATAGTAAGTGCTCTAAATTAGGATTCATGATAGTCATTCTAGCCATGTAAAGAAAATAAATAAATAAATAAATAATACAGCATTAACCTGATTATCTAAAAAATAAATAAATAAATATTTTCTTGATGATTTCTGCAAGAGTTTTCTCAACAATTGACAACCTCATACTTAAATGAAACATATATTTCATATATGCACAGAATTTATTGTTCAGTCAACTTCAAATAGTGAAGCTGAGGTTATTGTTTACTTAGCATTCAAAAGTATGGTAGGAGTTTGTACAATAATTAAACTCAAGTTTCCATTTTGAACTATGACCTACTGGCCAAATCCAACACCCAAGAAAATTACCCATCATGTCCTATCACGGGGACCTCACTCTGTTCTAGACACCCAGCAAAATCCAGCAGGATGTCCATGACTACATAAGCACAATCACAATCATTGTGATCTTTGTTCTTTCTCTTTATTTTCATTCATATTTGCTTATTGCCATCTCTGATTTAATTGTATCAAATATGGGCATGCAGCTAGGGAGAGACATAAGTCTGCCATACAATTATTTTATGTTAAGACTACTCAAATGGTGGACTGTCCTCTGTGATTGGGCACACACCATACATACCTCTCACTAAAATCAGCAGAGAAAACTCGATAAAGAGCTATTGTTTGCATGTGATCGTAACTTTGCTATACTTTACCTATTTGTGTCAACCTTTGACAGACACAATTTACAGGAAAATTTCACTTAGACTGTTCAGGTGCATTTGAGAGCCTTTTAGGGCTCTGGGTGAAAATCATGATTAATCCGTGCTGAAACTCATCTTTCCAAAAGCCAAGCCTTTTTGGGGGAGGGGAAAGATGGGGCTTGAAGTTTGGCTCATTAATGACATTTTTATGGATGGTTTCACAAAGAGCCACACAAAGGATTAAAGGCTAATTTTGTCAGAGAACTGATCAGCTTTTGTAAAAATAGACAATATTTGGACTCAAATATTTGTGACAGATATTTAATGCATCACAATGCAGTCTTTTTCGGCCAGAACTTTTTCAGCTGAACGAGTATTCTGACTGGAGTCAATCAAGATAAATTTAGAGATTTCCTTTTGTGAGCCACAGAACACACATCTAAAATTCTGTAGCTAGACCTGGAGATCCACTGTGGACTCTCTGAGGTCAACCAAGTGTTGATCCATGCTGTAGCTGCTCCCTCGGTGGGGCTCAAGATTGTTAGCAACTTCTCTCTACTCTGCACAGCTGTCAATTTCCATAAAATCTGCAATAACTTAATACCTTTGAGATCTTTGCCTCCCTCTCAAATTTGCTTGAGTTTAGACAACATGTTCTAAAGGTACTAATGCAGTGATCATACGTACACATAGCATAATCATTATTACTTCTCTTCTTCATCAAACCAGGCTAAAAACCACAGAAAATGAGCCTCTAAGACTCTTCCAGTATTAAATGTAGCACTGCCTCTCAGAGTATATAACCCCCATTGTTTTGTACAGTCCAATTCTAGATAACATCATTGATTTGTGAGAAGAGTATCCAGTAATTAGTTGTTTTTTTAACGGTTGTGCCATTTGACATATTAAATGTTATGCATTACTTAAACAACAGGGTAGAAATATCAATAGTCTGGTGCCATTGTGGCTCTTTTCCATTAGAGTGCATATATGCATGAGATTGAATCGTGAGTATTAGAGGACTATGTTTCTCTACGATGTATCTGGTGAAGTCAGCATTAACTTCTTGTACAATTCTGAGGGTACACAAAAATTACTTGGTTTTTATTTATCTTTGTGGGGCTTGATCAGGGGCTTATTTTCAGGTTTAATAAGAAATTTAACTGGATTTTACTCTGAAAGATACTTTAGCCAGACCTCCACTACCGTTTGTCTCACTGACAACAGGCTCTGTAGTAGTTTTCTTTACTTAGGACTCTCTGTAATGCTAATGACAAGGGTTATTTGGGGTCTCTGTTGCTACTGTCTTCTCTTTTCTTCTTCTTCTTCCACTGTTGTTGTTTAGCCTGGAGAAAATATGATCTAAGAGGGAACTAATCCCACTGTGAAAGTTACTGGGGAAATGGAGCCAAACTCTTCACATCAGAGCAGGAAGAGCACGAGATAACAGAGATACACTGAAATACAACCTCCTTCCTTGGAGGTTTTCATATAACCTACTGGACAAAGTCCTGAGTGACCTGTTCTGAATTCAATGGTCCTGCTTTGAACAGAAGGTTGGACTAGAGACCTCCTAAGATCCCTTCCAAGTTGAATTATTCTATCATTTTATGATTCTTTTAAATTAACTTTCTATATAAAGACAAACCTATAAGCACTGACTTGTCATAAGATGTCAATCTGGAGAATGATCATTAGCAGTCATTAACAAAACTTGTCTTTGATATCACTATAATGAAGTTCTGAGTCTAGAAGAGTTCATTCAGATAGTTAGTTGCAGTGAAATGCAAAGTCTTATGTAAAAACAGAGTTTCGCATAGGACTCCCTCCCTGACTCTTGTTTTGTAGCTAACTTGATAGACTGCACTGGACAGAAACTGTCCCTAGAGTCCCTGATACTGCTGCTAGGGTTTCATGGTTCCTTAAGCCATTGGTCCTGTAACTGTTAAATACTGCTAAAACATTATATAAGTGAGAAGGAAATGATCAGTACACATTTCAACTCCTTAAGTCTTCTAGGTGGTCATACATTTGCTCGAGGAGTAGAAATGTTTTGTACTGATGGTCATTGGATGAATTGAGACCTTACCTGGCTTTGGGTGATTTCTTTAAAAATATCACATTACTGAGAGAACTTGCTTTCAATAAGGTTTTTGTATTACAAGGAAAAGTTATTTACAACCTCGGTAGGTTCCCCTTTGAAGTCATTTGTCTTGTTGAGAGGGGAAGTGGAGCTGGCCTTTGAAGAGCCTCATTTCATCTTGGATCTCTCCCTTTGAAGTACACTTTACCCCATGGGCATTCCCTCTGGAAAATTTCTCATTGTTCATGGGTCTCCTAAGAAAATATTCCCCAGAGGCACGCTTCCCTGGAGAATAATTTACCTTGGAGATAAATGCAGTGATGTATTTTTCATCCTTGCCAACAGCAGGCAGAGTCTAGTTACACCAACTGCACGAGAGATTTTACAAAGAAAATATAGGTGATTGCTTGCATAATATATAGAGGGCAGTTGGATAATGTGTACAGTGTCCAAATCTTGATGAACTCAAGCTTCCTTAATGCTACTTTAAAAAAAAAAAAAAAAAAAAAGGTATTTCAGTACTAATACTTTGTCCTCAAGCATCCCAAAATTTTTGGATCCTTTAATGCAGAAGTGTTCTCATTCTTTTCTAACAGAAAATAAATAAATAAATAAATAAAAATTAAAAAAAATCCCTGAAAACCTGAAGAAAATCCTATCAGCCATTTTCAGACCCGATGGTGTTCAAAGGTAGCCATAAGTGTGATAAAAACAAAGAGAAGGTGCTTTTTCACTTTTTTTTTTTAATATATATATAGAACCTCAACAAACAGATAAGTAAATCCTTTTTATGGCTCAGTGCTCATTGAGGTCTAGTACTTCTGTGAGGTTAAAAACTACAAATTAGGAACATAAACACAAACAAACAGCCACACCTATGGTCCATAAAAGCTTTTCAACCATTAAAGCACCACTACTTCTGCTATACCCTACCACTGCCTAATTTCAAAGGCATAATAAAGGGTAATTGCTAAACATACAGGATGCGCTCTAAGCATAACCAAAACAAGCAGCTAACTTGGACAGCAAATTTCCAGAACAGAAAAACTGTCATGGCCCTACTCCCTGTTTTACTTATACCACAGCCTTAGAAAGCCAGAATGACAGCTGCAGCTGTGTCAAGATTCATTGGATGCAGGTGACGGGTTCAAATGTGAGCCCTTCTAGAGGCACAAATTATTGCCCCAAATTTTCTGATACCCTCAGCAGCAGAAAGAGCAGAGAATCTGACTTTGCTCGACTCCTCTCAGTGCATTATTCCTCTTCCTTTTACACTGCAGGAGTGACTTATTTCTGGTCATATCCTACAACTTACTCTGAAGCAGTACGGTGCTGGAAGACTAGAACTGACTCAATACTCCAGACATATTCTTGAGCTGAATTAATTTAGTCTATGTTTGCAAAAATCTTACCATTTTACAGAGGGTCTGAGTCACCCCTATGGTAAATTCAGTATTGTTGTAAAAGTATCATATTAAATTCTCACATTTCATTCTGCATGCTAAGAGAACACTCAGTAGATTGCAGTGGATATTATAGCATGCACAGTTTGTAGTTTGTTTATATATATTAAAAAAAAACCTCATATATTTATAAAACTTCAATTACCTCTGAAAATAGAGGATTCTGACAGGAGATAAGAGCTCTACCTACTTGAGTGCTTCCTTTTAAAATTATGTAACTGATTTGGGTAAAGATAGTATGATATTTCCCATTGCACTATATTTAAGTATTAATGGATTTTTCCTATGAAATCTCTATCTCTCTTCTGCAAGGCAACCTTTGGCCATCTTATTTGTTTGATATTATGGTCCTTTCCATGGCAACAGATTGTGATGTCATGCATGGACAGATTATGAGGTCAAAAAGTGCCCAGGATGGAGTGGGAGGAAAATGTAGGAAAGATTCTGAAACTGCACAAACATTTTTCAAAGCAAGCATTTAAAAGAAGTTGAAAATGTGCTTACAGAAAATTCAATAATTTAAATTAACTTGTTAAAGAGGTGTCATGGTTAGGTCAACCCTAATAACAATAATAGTAATAGTATTAATAATCCAAAAACATTTGCAAAGACCATAGTACTGTCAAACAACAAAGACCTGTACACCCATTACTTAGATAATATTAATTTATTTTTCATCATAGTCTATGAAAAAAAGAAAAATGACAACAGAACGTAAACTAATCTACGTGCTGGTTACACACATAATCATAGAGTCACAGAATGGTGGAGGTTGGAATGGACCTCTGGAGAACATCTGGTTCTACACCCCTGCTCAAGCCGAACAGCAAAAGCAGGTCATCCAGAACCACATCCAGATGGCTTTTGAAGATCTCCAAGGACAAAGTCTCCAGAGCCTCTCCAGGAAGCCTTTTCCAATGCTCAGACACTGCATAGTAAAGAAGTGCTTCCTGATGCTTAGACAGAACCTCTTGTATTCCTCTTGTTTCTTGTTTTCACATGGAAAACATAGATGTAGAATTCACTGTTTTTTTCCCCTCAAAAATTTTTTTCCCCTCAAAAATTTCCCCTCAAAAACAGACCTAAGGTTTCTGTTCATCATTTTTTTGGAAAATGTGGTGTGTTTTTTTTTCCACACATGGATTTAAACAATTTCAGTGATATGTTCACATGAGGGGTTTTTGCCCTATTCCATCATCACATCAAATACCTGTTGAGTGTTGTTTGTTCTCAACAAATAAATTTCTCCTGCATGCTATGATTTTCCATATATATTTATTTATTTACGATTTGATAAAATTTAATAAGTTACAAAGAATCATTTAGGGCATGAGGAAATGGCCTCAAGTTGAGCTATGGGAGGTTTACATTAGATGCCAGGAAGAAATTCATGATTTCTATGATTCTACAATTTCTTTTAACTCTCTATTGTTGGTCTGATTTCTCCTGAAATACCATCCTCTGAAATCCACCTGCTGATAAAGGCAATTATGCCAATGTCTTTCCTTTTACACAAGTAACAAAAGCATCAAAATACCAGGAAGACACACATCATTAACTCAGATTACAAGTAGAGAATCAAGGCACAGGATATTTTCTTCTACTTTGTCCAGGAAAATGCTACCTACAAATAGAAGAGAAAGTTCTAAGTGTATAACACAGTCCTTTCCCAGTAATTCAGACCTACTTCTTTATTTACAGGAAGAGATATATGAACACCGTAAGTTTTGAGTGGGAAAAGACAGCAAGATAGTTTGTGATTCAACCCTGTACACAACACAAGGCATCAGCTATAATACGCCTAGAGCTATTTATTTATAGATTACTAGGTATCTCCTTGAGTTGTGGACCTACTAGGTCCTCCTTGAGTTGTGTTTTCTCCCTTTTAATTGAGATAACCAGCTTTAGAATAGAAAGCCGGAGTCCATCCTCTGTTCAGTCTCCATCCCTTCCCAGCCATATTCTGCTCTGTTTCATGCATTTATCTCTACATGTTCAGATCTTACCTACACAATGATGTACAGAGATGTAAATAAACTTTCACTGCCTTATTTCTTTGCATGGATGTGCTGTCCCAGTTGTTAATAAGACCTTGATTTTGTCAAATCAGTTTAAAAAACTGAGCAGCACTTATAAAAATGATTCCCTTCTTGAACATAATTGCAGTGTATATAGGTTGTTAATGTATTTGATTTTAAAAAGACCCTGTCAAATTCAACAAAGAATTGAAGGGTATTGGGAGATATCTAGTCAACAACCAACCACATAAATTTAACACTGGAACTAATTTTTGTAGGATGTTATGAGGTCTATAATGATAAAATGTTCAAAATGATGGTGCAGTTGTGCATTTTTAAAAACAAACCTAGTCACAATCTCCAGTTGAAGAAGTAATTGAATCGCTGGTTCCAAGAACCAGGAAGGGTAGACTGGGAGAAGAATCACTCTGTATTTACCTGTTTTCTTACACTTTTCCCCTTGGCATGTACTATTGAGTTGGACAGAGAATACTGGGCTAGATGGAACATTGGTCTGCTTGAGGTTGTAAACTCTTGTGTTTACCCTTTAAAAACTGCTGAAAAGCCTGAAATCAAAGGGGTAGAACTCTGCGTGATTGTGCTTTCATAATAAAGTCCATCCTTGTTAAATAAAGAGATCACCAAGTTCCAATGAATTCAAATTTAAACTCTGTCTATAAACATAACATTGTTTACATCTTTCATTTATGATGATATTTCAACTAAAGTTGTTATAAAATTGCTCTGCTTTTGCACTATGTCATAAAATGGAAGCATATATTACATTAAGCAGTAAGGAGCTGTATCTCATTTAAAACACATAACCACATAATTTCATAGATATATATCTATATATAGATATATATCTATGAACAATGAAATTGCCCCAAAATTAAAACCCTCCTGGCAGTGTATTTGTAAACACAATCAGCCCATAATCCAATAAAGAGACTCTGCTTTGAATTAATGTGAATTGCTTCTCTATTCTGCCTTTACAAATATAACTTTTCATCTGAACTTCCTCACTCCCTCACTCCCTCTCTTTGTTTCACTAAAAATAATTGTAGTGATTTTCTTCCTCACTTGTAAACAGCAGAGGAAACATTTGAAAAGTAGAATAAAATTGAGTTTAAAAAAAAAAATTAAAAAATGACGAAATAAAAGAAACAGATATAATTCCTTTTGTACCTGCAAATAGAAAAAAGCAAATCTAATTTCTCAGAACTTATGGCATGAAACACTTTGCATTTTAAAAAGAAACCATCGCTTCAATCATTTTTATGATTCTGATAATGAAAATGAAAGCTAGATTGTTAAATGGAAAGTGCAATAATTTTATACACACATAAAAAAGAAACCATTTCTTTAATTTTGATAATTTAAAACAAAATTTTCCAAATGACAACCTTTTAGTTATAATTCATTAACCTTCCATGCAACAATAGTTGGTACAAAAGCAAATCTTAAGATATACGAAGACAAATGAAATACTTAGAGGTTAATCCTTGAACAAGGCAGGAATTCAAAGGGAGATACATGGCTTGTAATATTTCCCAAACTGAGTGTAAAAAAAAAAAAAAAAAAAAAAAAAAAGGAAGATATTCTCAATACAAACTATGAAGAAATTTGGAAGGTAAACTGAAGACTGATATGCCTGAAATCTTTAGTTACAAGATTTTCTTTTCACTTAGTAAGTTCTTTTCTTCAGGTTTCCAGGAGTCTAGTGATACTGAAAACATTCTGGGGGGGAAACTATGAAGAAAATTTTACCCATTTGTGAGGAATTTTATTTTTGTATCAGGAAGCTGAAGAAACATTTTTAATATATTTGTAGTCAGCTATTAAACTTCGTCTGCTAGACATGATAACTATATAGACCAAATGGTATCAATTCCAACTTCCTGACTGGTGCTAGCACAGTTTTTACTTATTTTCTCAAATGAGTGCTATTTATCTACTCTTCCTAAGCCAGTGGATATAGAAATAAAAGTTTGCTTGAGTGGATAAATGATCAGTGCTCCCTCAAACTGCAAGAAAATCACAGAATCACAAAATGGTGGAAGTTGTCCAGAAGTTATCTGGTTCTACACTCCTGCTCAAACAGAAACACCTAGAGCAGGTTGTCCAGGGGCACGCCAATATGCCTTTTGAAGATCTTCAAGGATCTCCACAGACTCTCAGGGAAATGACCTGATCCAGTGCTCAGTCACTCTTGACCTGCTGGCGATACTTTGCCTAATGCAGCCAAGAATATATTAGCCTTCTTAGCACCAAAGGCACGTGGCTCATTCATGTTCAGTTTGCGTCTATCACAACTCCTAGGCCCTTTTCTGCAGAGTTGCTTTCCAGCTGGGTAGCTTACAGCAAGTCTGGTGCCTGGAGTTGTTCCTCCCCAGGCTCAGGATTCCGCATTTCTCCTTGTTGAACTCCATGAGGTTCTTGTCACCTCTCTAGCCTGTCAAGGTCCCTTTGGATGGCTGCATGACTCCCTGGTAAGCCAGCCACCCCACACAGTTTTGTGACCTCTGCATATTCACTGAGGGTGCACTTTACCTCATTTTCCAAATCATCATAGAGTCAATGATTTCAATAGAGCTGTGGTATCATCCCAGAAAAAAAAACTACATGCAACCTTGAGGAGTAAGGATTGGAAGACGTGTAAGTATTAGAGTTGCATATTCTAGTGGTTCCTCTTCATTCTTTATGCTGCAGAAAACATCTTACACAGAAAAACAGGGAGGACTCTGTCTAATGCAGGAAGATGATAGTCAAGGTGTTGGACAAACATATAAAAGGCTAAGGCTGTGGGAATTACAGACTAAAAGACTGCACGTAGAAAAAGTCCAGAATGTAAGAAAGAACTGGAAAATGTATGACAGTTTTGTGTCTCTGTCCTCTACACTGTCTCTAAATATGTGTGTAGTGCCACAGTTCCTCTCCAAAAAATATACTGCTTATACGGGTGGCAGGATCCACTAAGTAAATTGCACACCTTCAGCACCATGTAAGAAAATAAAAGCACATTGTCAATCACAGCAAAAACCTGCAAGCAGATTTACTGTCAGCAAGGAAAGCACTGCTTTTTGGAAGTGGTTTCCTAAGTCAGGCCTTGCTTGTAATGAAAGACCATAGAGAAAGTTCAAAAGACCTAACCACTGGTTACCACCAGGCCAGGCTGCTTGGGCCGAAAGCCTGAGAGGGGAACTTGGCTGTGTAGTTTGCAGTGAAGAAGGGGCCCATGGAAGTAAACCTAACATAGGATGAATGTACACAGTCTGCAGTCCATCAGTGCCTATCAAGACAGCAGTGGCTTCTACAGTCTACCCCTTGGTTTGCCTCTCTCAGAGGGTGGTTTCCTGCTTACTGCTGCTGAGAGCAGCGCACGCAGCAGGCCTTGCTTATGCACCAGTGCCTGACACCACAGCAGGGGGGAGCAGTCTCCTCCCCTGACACTGCCCATGTCCTTCCTGCCAGGCCACAAAGAAGCCATTTGCTTCCGATCGGCACAGACCAGTCTTGTGCCCATGGCAGGCCAGACAGAGGCTTTCCCAGGCTCCCCTTCGCCAGTGCTGGAGAAACCAGGACCCCAAAAAAGATCCTTGATCCCTTCTCTCCTGCTTCCCCCTCCAGAGCCGCTTGCCCTCCCTCTGCCAGTGGCTCTGGATCAGAGACGGACTGTTTCTTTAAATCCTCCAGCTTAGATTGGTTGCAGGCCTCTGGGAGTCTGTGGCCAAAACTAAAGCCAGGGACAATTCCTGAACAAGTAAGCTCACAATGCCCTGTTTATTTATACAGCACAAGTGATTGAAATCATTATGCCCCAGACTAGTGGGACCTATTTATACACAGAATCTTAAGATGAGCAATATAGCAGGACTCTCCACTGCTTCACAACAAGCGCCAGCCCCATCCCCCCATCCCCACTATAAAGCTCTGGGGCCCTTCTGACTTGCCACATGAAAGATGCATTCCTTGACTGTTAAATTAAAATCTAATCATATTCTGCAGTAAACAAGGCACAAAGAACACTCTCAAAATTGTGGGATGAAAACCAGCAACACTAAGGGCCAAACTCTCCCTTCAGATCTATCCTACAGTTCTTTGACAAGTGCAATCAGTTAAACACTTGAGCGTTTGACAACAGCCACCCCACTAGACGTTTGATCTGCCTGGTATTCCACCCTCTTCCATAAATTATGGATCTTCAGATCTCCATGTCCTCCATGTTTGTGATGGCTGGTCTCCAACAGAGAAGAGGCTTGGGAAGAAGTGTATATTTCTCTCAAAACACTTAAATTACTCCTGTGTTTCTGTCTATACAAAGCAGATCTGGAACTACTTAAATGGGCATCAGTTGCATTTGTAGCCTTGGAAGGAACAACTTTTGCTTTTCATCCTCCTCAAGCACTCGTCCAACCTAAACAAAATGTGAGATATAAACAGCAGTCTCACATTTAGGTGCCATCTGGACATTTGACTGGCAGCAGCACCCTTAGACTCTCGAAATAACTGTACTACAGCCTAACAACCTGTGTGCAAGGGTACAAGAGCCTGGCTGCAGTTGTGAGATGGTGATGATTCCCACATGAAGGCACAGGCTGTTTTTTCAACCTGTTGCACGTCACCCTCAGGTCAGTGTGGGGTTAGACCCCTTACAGACCATATGAATCAAAAGTGTTGAATGATTGTTTGGACTATATGCTGTTTATAATCTTAACAGTTTACTTAACTGTGGTAATCATAATGTGTCTTCAATAGGATTTAAATTTAAGAATTAATAGGACTTAGCACATCTATGGTGCTTTGAATTTTTTTCTCCAGAGTAGAGAATGAACATTAACTAATTGCTCTTCAGAAAAAAAAAACACTTTTATTATCACAATTTTATGAGGTGGAAACTAAAAGGTTAAGTAACTTGCCTGAAGTCATTCAATAAGTTGCACAGGGATTAAAATTTAGGAGTTTCTGGCTGCCAGCCCTACTTTTTGACCACTGAACCACTCTGCCTCTTATTATAAGAATTTAATTTACTTGGCAGAGAATGCATCTTTCAATATGGTAAGCCATTTATTGCCATTCTAATGGAGTTGGAGCAAGGTGAGAAGGCCAGCAGATCTCATAGTGAGCTAATGAGGAGTCACATCATTGTGTTTCTGTTTAAAAATCTTGAACTAATAAGGTTGTGTCTGCTCTCTCTGAAAGACAGCCATTGTTCCAAAATATTGATACTCATACATAAACACCTAAACTTCTGCTGAGCAATCAAATGAAAGGAACTGATATCTAAGGAAACTGAGACAATCGTGTCCCTCTTGTATTTTGATACCTATTTCCTACATATTTAATCCAAACTCAATTAATGCTTTAATACCTAAACACACCAGAACATGTATTTTTCACCTAGTCTTCACATCCTGATTTGAATTATTGCCTGTTTTTTCCTATCTTTTTTGAAACTACTCTTTCTTTAGTGTACACTTTAGAAAACACTGAGATCTAGTAAGACAACAGCGTACATATGTGTGTACGTGCATGAGGTCGGCAACTAGATAGCTAGACTTGTTTTCTAGTAGCCATTTTTCACTGGCTAATTTAACATACTACCAAAGTTCTACATGTACTGAAAATAAGTGGTCACCGTTTGGAGGTGACAACAGCAACAAATCTGTGTGTGCATATGTGAGAGACCATATCTGGGAGGGTTCCTGTATGTCCAAGTGTATCCAGCCCTCCTGTATTAGATTTTCCATTGAAAAGTATGTTCATGAACAATTGACATATGGCCAGATGAGATTTTTCTGTGTTGCATCCTAGATCATAGGTGGAACTGTGCAGTTGTATTGCAATTTAACACCCAAAAAAAAAAAAAAAAAAAAAAAAAAAAGGAAAATAATGCCATCGTTTATTTTCCTCTGGAAGTATTGTAAAAATACATAGTCAAAAAAACAACAAAGTGTCAAAAGGATGGTAGTGACCATTATGAGAACATTGTGAGATGTGAAGGAAGAATAAAATCTGTCTCTGAGTTTGGTTCCTCCAACAGAAAATGAACACAGTGGCAGTACACAGATACAAGAAAAGAAATCACGTTGCCATTAGTAGGAGAAAGACTTTGATGGTACAAGACACTAAAAATAGTGCGGAAAAAGAATGAGTACTTGATAATATGAATGAAATCATGTACAAGAAGTTTAAGTTTTCAAGACAGGAAAACAGTCATTACTGAAAATGTATTCTGACAAGTGAAAATCATTGTTAAATTCACCTAACAAATAAGAAAGCACATACACTAAGATATTTTTATTATTTACATGTACAGCAAGTACACACATATTTGTCAAAAACACAGTAAAATTGATTTGTTTAAACTCCATAAAGGTGTACTGACACCTCACTTCATTTAAACTCTTAGTTTTCTTTAAACATGAGTTTGATTTACTTGATTCTCTCTTATTGGCACTCAGCACTGCGATAGTTACCTAAACAGCATGAAACTCTCTGTCCTCTACACCTTCTCTACTTTATGTTCACATGTACAGAAATGAAATCTATGTCTGGACCACTTTGTTAGCACTGGGCAAGTTGGCTTCTCCTGAGAATACATGTACTTTTCAACAGGTTGATACAGGTCTACACAGAGGAGATAGTTTAAATATATCTACAATGCTTATTTGGCCTATGTTTTATGCTTGAAGAGCCTCCCTCAGCCTATCTTCATGAGAGATGCTCCAGCTCTCTGATCATCCTTGTCTGGACTCATTTTAATATGTCCTTCTTGTGCTGGGGGCCCCATAGCAGAACACAGTGCTCCAGCTGGTGTCTCACAAGAGCAAGTAGAGGGGGAGAATCACCTCCCTCACCCTGCTGGCCACGCTGCTTTTGATGCAGCCCAGGATACGGTTGGCTTTCTGGGCTGCAGGCACACATTGCTGGCTCATGTCGAGCTTCTCATCAACCAATACTCCCATGTGCTGCTCTCCTTAGGCTGCTCTCAACCCATTTCCCCCCCAGCCTGTATTTGTGCTTTGAATTGCCCTGGCCCAGATGGAGGACCTTGCACTTGGCCTTGTTGGACTTCGTGAGGTTCACACTGGCCCACCTCTCAAGCCTATCCAGGGTCCTCTGGATGGCATCCCTTTCCTAAAGCATGTCAACTGCACCACACAGCTTGGCATACTTGTCGGGGGTACTCAATCCCACTGTCCATGTCAGTGACAAAGATGTTAAATAGTTCCTGTCCCAATACCAGCCTCTGAGGAAAACTACTTGTTACTGATCTCCACATGGACGTTGAGCCAGTGACCACAATTATTTGAATGCGACCATCCAGCCAATTCCTTACCCACTGAGTGGTCCATCCAATAAATCCATATCCCTCCAATTTAGAAACAAGGATATCATGGGATATCATCAAGAAGTTTGCTGAAATCTAGGATTGGTTCCCTCCATATTTAAAATGCTTAATGCTGAAATGTAGAGTCCTATGAGGTTTCTGAGAAGACCTGTGGAATGGAGTGATTTAAAAGTAGTTACCTTCCCTCTTGACAAGGCTCCCAAGGCTACTGCAAATCAGTAATGTTCCCCCAATTCGTGTGAAGGTAAGAGCAACCTGGACTCCATTGGTGGCAACTTAACAGTATTTCTTATGGGGTCAGTAGTCATCGTCAGTAAATTACTGGCAGGTTGGAGGGAGAGAAGGGGCAAAGAGAGAGAGAGAGGGAGAGAGGTTACTCTTCTGTTGTCCAACATCTAATTGTTTGGTTCCCCAGATGGGTTGGCCACTTCTTTTCTCTTACTTTCTACTCTACCTCCTGCAATATTTTTTCTGTCTTCCACAGGATGAAAGTGAGTCTGACACTAGATACCAGTGTCTCTGCTTGGCCTTGTGAGAGGGTCTTAGTCCTGTCACCTCATAAGATGAAGAAGAGTCTAATCCTTGTGGATTTGTAGCATCAGATTCCATCTCTGATCATTTTCACATTTTTCTTGTCTCCAAATATATCCCTATGGAAGAAAATCTTGATGCTAGTGCCAGTCATCTTCATGTATCCCATATTCACTTGGTATTCTGATTAATAGGAATGAGATGAGTTGGTGCCTTTACCACAAGGATCTTGAATACAGCTGGCACAAGGGCAAATGAAATCTGCATGCATCCTGATCTAAACACAAATTCAGGCTTGAAGTTGGGTAATATGGTTGAGTGGAGCCAGATGTGGGACAGTACTGACACAGCATTTTCTTTTTCTCCATATTGGATGCTAAGACAGTTTGTACTCCTAACTTACCATTTTTGCCAGGAAATTTGAATCCAAACTCCACTTTCAGCTATACATGCAAATCATTGTGGGGTTATATGCATGAAAACAAGACCAAAACTTAGACCACAGATTTTCCAGGGGGGAAAAAAAAAAAAAAAAAAAAAAAAAAAGTGCTGCATTTCAGGCAATTAGTAGCAGTAAAGTAAACATTTAGTCACCATTGACTCATGAGCCGAAAAACACAGTAGTCAATTACAGCTTTCGGCAGCAATAATTAATATGGTGTTGATGAAAACTGTGTTTTTCACTCAACATACAAAGCTATTCCAGGTAATTAAATGTAACCTCATCTATATGTAATTTGTCTTTAATCTGCACATTATACAGATTTTAAACCTCATATACTATATTCCAAAGAGGAAATAATATAGGTACATTAGCTAAAGCATATACCTAATAACCCTAACATGATTTGTTTGCATTTAAACCTATATCACACTTTATGATTAAATTTTTGAATATGAAAAGGAAAAGGCTTTTAATTTAATCATTTGCACAATCTTTTTTATATTACTCATTATTTCTGATTTATAGAGAATAAGTGAGATCAATTTTAACCATATATACACATATGTACATGTGTATATATGTATATTTTAACTGTATATACTCATTTACCACATGCACATTTGTTTCTCTGTATGTTTTAATATCCTATGTGTTTTTTTCAGAGACATAAAAAAAAAAAAAGTAAATACAGAAAAGATAACTTACCATTTCTGTTGAAGGACTTCTCGTATTGAGAAGCTTCTAAATACAGAAAGAGGTGCTATGTGCAAAGTAGTCCTTAGTAAACTGTTATTGACCTGATTTTTCAAAATGCAGATTATCTACATTTCTCACTGAAGAAATGGAACTTGAAATACACCTCCGAAAATTAATGTATATGACTGCCCTATAAATCACTGTTTATATACCCAAGTAATTTGTACTTCACATTTCCAGCTTGATTGCTCAGTTATTTCCAGCTACAGGCATATAGTGGGAAAAATGATCTTCTATCTCAGGAAGCTTCAATTTACTCATTTTTAGATTTTCAAGGGTGTCTTTGCATTGTAGGCTTTGAGATATGCCTCCAAAACCTGTTTGCCAGTTGAAGCAGCATTTGCATGGGACTGTTACCAAAGTCTACACTTATTAGACTAGTTTAAATCTGAGGTATCATTACTACATGGCTATGTACCTGATTTATTTTTTTCATCTAAGCTGCAGTTTACTTATCCCTATTAGGATCTTAAAATAAACCTCCAGAAAATATATATTCTTATACAATTTGAAATTAAGAAGGGTCGCTATTACCTATGGCAATACTACATACATTGTATACCTCTTGAAACAATGAGTGCCATCTTTGTAAGCACAAGGAGATCTTGTTCCATAACATTATCATAGTTTTACGCTTTCTAAATAAAATGGATTTGTATTGTACAACACTTACAAGGTCCTTAGTTCTGATAACTACTTTGGCTTAATTTAGACAAGACAGCTAATTCACATCTATTAACATTATCAGTTTCTGAAATTACATAACATGAAAACATGACTAATGGTCCCAACCAATATTTGTTTTTGCTATTGATTTTCCAACATATTCTCTATTGGTGGCTATCATTTTTGTTGACCTAAACATTTACTATTGGTTTTTCAGAATCGATTACAATGAGCAAAATTCAGGAAAGATGTGTTCTCCATTCTGGTAGATTTTTGATCCATCAAACATATTTAATATAAAATTATAAGACTATGATACTGAAGAAATTCCCTGGCTTTGGCATCAAACAAGCTTCTGAGCCTGAAGAAGAAAAGTTTTCAGTACTTATTCAGAGGAGGTACAAGCCAAAAAGAATGACATGATTAACCAGTAAACTAAAATCATAATACACTGCCCTACACAGGCACACCAAGTAAGCCTATTCAAGTTATTTATTTTAAGGAACAAATGGTGTGTTTTTTTGTTGTTTTTTTTTTTTGTTTGTTTGTTTGTTTTGTTTTGTTTTGTTTTTCCAGAAACCATCTGTACATTGTTAAAGAGAAGTGAATTACCTATATCCTTCAAAGGAAAACAGTACTGTTAAGATAAACTTGGGGGTTATAAGGAATTAGAGTACTGACAGTGGGTCTGATTTACAAGATTTACACAGTTTTTTGGATTGGGGCTCACAAAAATTGGGTTACACAAAACCTAGGCACACGGGGATGTAGGGTTTCAGCAGAGTGAAATTGCCACAGCTGTCAGATCTGGAGCCAAACTTACCAATACCCAAATCTACTGCTTTGTTTTGAGGTTACCTTTTGAAGCACCATACCAAGAAGGGACACATACACACACATGCACACCACATAATGTCCTCTGGCTAAAATGTAGAATTTCAGGTAGTGGGATAGATCTTGTGCTCAAAAAACTCACCTAAGACCCTAAAATTATGAGTTTCGAATAAAACGCATTCTGGAATCTCCAGAGTCATCTCAGTTTTGAGATGTTGGTGCACTTGGGCACATTTTCAAACTTTTCACCGCAACCACAGGGACTAGAAACTCCTGCTCTCTTAAATGAAAGACGACATTTTCTCATGGTCACTTCATTTCAAGAATGGAGGCTTTAAAGAAAACACCGGTTAGGGCAAGTTTAATGATAAAATGGTAAAAACTGGCAATATTGTGGATCTTTTCAAAATTCATGAACCACAAAAGAAGCTGGGCAGAATCCATTTGGTGTCAGATTTCACAGAAGTTTGCAGCTCAGCTCCAGTTTGTCCTAAAGTTCACTGAAGTTCAGCCTTTCAAGTCATTCTGATTTGATTTTTATTTTTTTTTTCTCCTAAACTATATAAAACTTGGGGTATTACATGGATTTGACATGAGCCAGGTGGAACTCAGTAGGTTTGATGGTGCCTTGATTTGAGATTTTGAGTCTGTTATAATACAAAACAGAAAGCAAAATTCCATCTTCCTCTGAAGCCAGAAAAAAGTTTCACATGATTCTCTATAAGCCAATTTTGCTTCCTACAGAGTTCAAGACTCACAGGAGTCTATGTTTGCTTAACTGTGAATTGAGGTTAGTCTGTGGGGTCTTAGCACAATGCCTACAGGGAAAGCCAGTAGTCCTGGAAGCAGAGCAAAGGGAAGGGTGTGGATGTGCCTTCGGGCAGAGGGAGTATTTACCTCTCCCAAGGATGCAGAGCACCATAGTCTGTCCACACCACAAGACTTACTTGAGCCTGAGGCTCATTTTTTCTAAAAGATACAGTAGACTAATATACCTTTGCTTAGAGTACATTTACAGTGTATGCTTCTTGGTGCTGAGAGACTCATTTGCTGCATCACAGCTAGTGATATGAGGCCTTATCCCCATGAAGTCTACCCATGATTTGGTCAAATGCAATGCACAAAGATACCAATCTGACCGCTCCAATGCACTTCTACATGGCATGGCCTAGAGCTGGTCACCTGCAATGACCACAACATGCCTTCCAACCACAGCATGCTAAAATTCATCCCTTCTTGGCTAAAGGATCTTCTGCAAAATTAAATTCAACAAAATGATAATAATCTACAACATATCACATTCCTTTCAGGTGCAGTAAACTAGGGGCACAGACACTCTCCAGCATCCCTAAAATAAACTGGCCTATATTCCTACAATTACAGTTGGAGTGTAGAGACACTCAGGCTGCCTCACATATCAAAAGCACTCTGGTCACAGAAGCTGAAATACTCAATAAATTTACCCCAAGCCAGTTTATGCTGATCTGGCTCCATAGAACCCTGTTACAGCACCAAATTTCTTCTAGTACCAGACTGTATAGCTTTTACTATACAACAGACTTTAATATAGATACGTCTTAAAACACAGCAAATCTGAGCTCTACCTCAAACCTGATTTTCCTGTTTGAGTTCTCTGTTCTAGCACCACCTCCTTCCTGTAAGACCTTCCTGTAAAGGAATTCACGTGTCTACTAATCACTCTTCCCCAATTTAATTCTGCCCGAACCCTCCCACTCTCACCCAGACTTGCAGAGGAAGCTCTTACAGTTCCCTAATCAATCTATATCAGCTGGACATACCCTGGTAGAAAAGGGCAGATGATCCATCAGAACCAAAGCAGAGCCAAGCTTCCTTTACAGGGCCAAACAAAGCTGTGACAAGTATCAATAACACAGTAGTCAAAAATAATGCAATCATGTTTATATCTTTCTTCTTCTTCTATGACTTTTGATACTCTCTTTAACTAATAACATCAGATTGACTTTAAGGAGAAAAACTGGTTAAAAAAATGAATAAGGAGGAAGAAAGGGCTATAGACAGCCTCTATTAGAAATGCATAAACAACATTGTCTCTGCCAGTGTGACACTAAGGAATCTTCTTTTCATGGATTATTAAAAACATAATGCATTTATTACCTTTACCTCTATAGTTTCTGCACTGCATGCACAGAAAAAAAAAAAAAAAAGAAAGAAAAAAAAAAAAAGAAAAAAAAAAGTGGTTTATTTTTTTCTGCCTGCTGAAGTTAGATGGCTGCAAAGAACACAACTTGTGGAAAAACTCAGCTAAATTCCACACTTAACCCCAGCCAGAATTTGTCAAGATTTTGCCATTTGTAAATAAATCCATCCAAACAATCTGTGCGGATAATTTAGCAAAATGGGGGAATACATTAATCTACATTTTTCATTGTAATTTTTTATTATAAGTTTTGCTTTTGAAGTAATTATTTTCACTTTTTTTTTTTTTTTTTCTTTGGATGGAGGGTACTTAAAAACAGTAAATTTGTCTCCACGAATTTGTGGTGTGGGTTTCCCAGCATTAGCCAGAAGCAGAGGAAGTGGAGTATAGTTTTTAATCATTTTCAAGATCTCAAACAATTTGCTAATTTATTTTCAGGATAAAAGATGAACCCCTGAAATTCTTCCTGAACTCACAATTCCAAAAAATTTAGACCAAGTCAGCTAAAAACCACCACTCCACTTGGGGAGATACCAAAGTAATTAGTATATGCTTTAACCATCAGCTACAAAACAATTAGCAATGTTATTTGGAAATGGTTTATAGGATTTTCATACAAATATGTAAAAGTCACTTTTTTTTTTAATTGTATTTAATTGTGAAATAATTTGTGAACCTATTTGCCTGCAACAGCCTGTGGAGCTACTCATAATACAGTTGCTCCCATCACTTTTCTTGTCCAGAATTTTTGTTTATGGACATCTTTTTTCTTGCTTACAGTTTTTGTTTATGGCCAAAAGATGTATACGAAATGAGTGTTTTTGTGCATTATTGTACCTCTAACATTGATCACGGAATCACAGAATCATCTCAGTTGGGGGACCTTCAAGATCACCTGGTCTAACCTCTGACCTAATACTAACCAGTCCTCCACTAAACCATATCACTAAGCTCTACATCTAAACATCTTTTAAAGACCTCAAGGGATGGTGACTCAACCACTTCCCCTGGGCAGCCCATTCCAATGCCTAAAAACCCTCTCAGTAAAGTTTTTCCTAATATCCAACCTAAACCTCCCCTGGCACAACTTTAGCCCATTCCCCCTCATCCTGTTGATGTTGAAAATCTGACTCAGTTGAGAGAACTTGAGCAACTGTCATCTATAAAGAAAGAATTTTGAGTTATGAGACTGGCCTAAAGTGAAAATTGCACTATTTTAATACCTTTGTTTCTCCAGCGTGCAAACTCAATTAGTATAAAGTCAAACTTCAAAGCATGTATTAAATTATTACCAATATTTATTGAGGTTTAACAAGAAAGCAAAAGACATGTATCTTCTCTGTTTATCTATACAGTTCTCACAGAGTTATTAAAGTTCTCCCAAAATAAGATTTTAATAATCTTTAATTAACACACAATAAATATTCTATTAAATGGAACTCTTTAGCTTGGGAAATTATTCATTTAAGACACTTACTTGAAGGGTTACCACAGATCTTTATCAGCGTAAGTTAGATTGCAATACTTCCTGTTAGGAATTTTGTAGGAAAGTTCATTTCAGGGTGAAAATCAATCTTGAACATTTCAAAGACACTTAAAGTCTAAATTGAATCTGAGTAATATTAGGCCTCTCTACTAGGTATGTAATTTGTGCAAACAGGTTCCCAAATGCTCCCTTATAAAATTAGTGGGAAGATTTAATTTTCTATGTTGATTATATGGTCAGTTTGGAGTAACAGCACTACTAAATTCCTGCCTTAGTTTAGGAGCAATAAATAAAAACCTCTGGTACCAAGCACACATCATTCACAAAACAGTAGTTTTCTCTGAAAATGAAAAATCTTCATCAAGATTTCAAGGTGAAGAGGAAACAGCAGAGCATGAATTCATTCATTCTTTCCTGGTAAGGAAATCTGCAGTCTTTGTAATCCAAATTATTGTAAATCATAAATCTGAAACTCGGGAAATATCTGCAGTTTCTATGGAGTTACTTGTCTATCTATTTACTGAAGACTTAAAGGTCCATTTTGTAATATGATATGAAATATCTCCTTATGGGATATGAGGTATCTCCTTATGGTCAAGATTCCACTATCAAAATGATAAAGCTGGTAATAGAAAATTACCATTGTTATTGACACTTTCTCTATTGAGCTTTGTTCTGTGGGGTGGTTATTCAAACACCTCCTTATTATTTATGTCTTTCTCTGCATCCATCCATCAATTTCCCTTTAATTTATTTTTAGATATTAATACAAAAGGACCCATTTTGAGCTTTACGTGGCCAACAGTCTGGACAGCAAATGGGTGCTTATAGCAGATTAATGCATTTGTGAATCAATTCTGATTACAAGCGAAAACATAACTGAGTGAAATATTCTGGTTGTGTCTAAAATCATAACCTTACATGCAAGAATCATGGAATTCTGGCTGCATCTTCTTCTAGCTTAGCTATCCCTTGAGCATTTATTCATTTGTTTGCCCTTGCCAAAAAAATTATTCACCTAAACACAGCCCCCTCATGATGTCAATGGAAGTCTGAGCAACCTACGGCAGAGAATGTTCAAAGCTTATATTACTACAGAACAATGTTGTCTTCTGGTTTGTTTTATTTTCTTGGATATCCTGTTCTGTGAGAAGAGTAATCCTGTAACTAAAGCTGACTTGTGATTTTTCACAGTATAACAAAATATAACAAAAATGCCTACATTCCACCTTTTAATGATTAAGTCTCTCCAGTGCCGTGAGCCTTGGACATGCAGGCACACAAGTAATTTTATGCACATGAACAATCCCACTGAAATCCTTGTGTCTACACATGTGTAGCATTGCACATATTCACATCAGCAAGATCAAGGACTGCTTTTGTCAAGAACATCTGCGGCAAAGGAATCTTCTTGCAAATAATCAGTGTCTACATTAGCAAACCTCATAGATTTGCTTCAGTGCTCAGTCACCCACAAAAGTCACTGCCTTGGATAGCACTTGCTTTGAGCAATATTCCTTGAGTAATTTGCATTAAATTCGTTAAACTCTATGATAGCATAGTTTACTGAAGCTTTCAGAAATATTTATTTATTTGTTTTTAAAAGATCATAATCACTTATTGGAAGTAGTTACAAATCAATGCAAATGGTGTATTTGAAAGTCAGAGTTAAGAACTTGCCAATTGGTATTTAATTCTGCATTACTTAGTGGTCAGGATGATGTCTTCCTATCTTCATACATTTTTTTTCACCTGATAATGTTGAATTTTTGAACAACAGTGTGAGCACAGTTTGTATAAGTAAATGAACCATGGCAGCAACTGCAATTCAGTCAGCAATGAAAGCATGATCAAAATGTATTAAATTATTTGTAATAGTTTCTCTGCAAGAAGGCAAATCTATTTGAACAAAAAAAAAAAAAATTAGCTAGAATATAAGACTGAAATAATAAAAATGTCATGTCCCTTTAAATAGTATATGAGTGTTCAGATACTCTATATCTTAAGTGGTATTTCATTCTAAAGGAACTAAGAAAAGTAATCTGTGGCTAAATGTATGGGGTTTCAAAAGAATTGCTCCACAAGTAGATTAAACAAAGCCCAGGAAAAAAAAAAAATATATATATATATATATATACACACACACACACACACACATATATATATATATATAACCATTCTCAAATAGCCAATACATTTTCATAAAACATAAAACATAAAAGATAAGCTACAGTGTTATGTGACAGCTAAAAACTATGGTATTGATTCCTAAAAATATTGATTTAATTTTATCAAAATGTATTTATTCATCACTGCTGCATCAATGATCTTCTGTATTTTATATGTAAATAATCTATTCTATTCCCTTGATCATGTTAATCTTACTAATGACAAATTACCATTCTCCACGTACAGTTCCTAGATTTACAAATTATCACTCCTGCTTTCAGGGGACTGAGAATCAGCCACGCTTGCTAATGCCTCCATGGATCGCCTGACACATAGCAGATTTTTATATTCCCTTTTAAAGCATTCAGCTCACAAGAAATAATTTATAAATCTGGCTATCACTCGCACTTATCCTCTTACTGCTTGAGGGGGAAAAAGAACAAGATCAAATTGTGAGGATTATTAACAATTTAAGAACTTTATTTGCTTCAATTAACTCTTTGCAGGAAGAACTGCATGCTAAAGCACATTGTTTTTAGGGAAGGAAGGTGAAGTATCCTGTCTATTTAATTATGGTGGATAATTCGGACAAACAGAAAATAATATCTAGAAATACTCTTAATTCCCTGACTTTGAAAAAAAAATTTTAAAGGAAAAAAAAAAAAAAAAAAAGAAACTCTTGAATTTTAAATGTGCATTTAAGCCTAAAAGCTCATCTCTGCAAACAGAACTTGACTTGTGTTAAGGAATTAGAACTGTGACAAATCAAGAAAAACTCAGACTCGGGGGCCGTCTGTCTTGCTCTGCACCTGTGCATAGTAGAGGCAAAATACTACCAGTCTCATTGGGAAGCACTGTCCCTCCATCCGATGTTTCCTTTTTCTGTCCATGATTAGACAACAGAGAATAAGATCTTCGAACTTCACCCTTCCTTTAGGTTCACATGACTCATGATAACCCCTGACTGCAACTTTCCCCTTCCCATGCAGAGAGAAATGCTTGTGATAGTCACAGAACTGTTTGCTACCTTTTGTTGCAGGAAACTCCTTTTTCTCCTCTTTCAGTGCAAGGGAATGAACAGCAGTGGCTGAGGGAATGCTGGAAAGGAAAGGTGCTCCTTCACTGTAAAAATGTTTTCAGAGTCCCTTTGAACATTTCTGTCACCCACTCAGAGCCATGGGGAGGAGTAGGAGGACTCCAGATGTCAAACAGGATTCAGTTGCCAAACACCGGTGCCTAACAGCAACTGAGGTGGATGAAAGTTTTCCCTACTGGCTTCTAGTTGCCACTCCAGAATAAAAAGGTCTCCTGAAGGTCCTGCTGGTCCCTTGAATATGTTTTAGATACCCAAGGCATCCAAAATGCTAACACACACCTGGATTGAGGTGACTGAATCTCTCTCATTGAACACAGCCAGCTCCCACCACAGTCCATGAAAGTCTGTAAACGATACCAGTTAACATTATTTGTGATCAATATCAGCAATCAGTATCTTCTGACAGTATAACACCTGTTTAATATAACTAGCATTAACAATGTAAAGAGTCCATGGCATCTACTAACAACCTGATTAAGTGTGTATAACTGGTGCCAAAATCTCCATTACTCTGCTCAGTGCTACAGAGAAGGCTAGTGGAAAGTTTCAGATGGTGCACGTGTTACTGATGCTCTAGACACCTTCCCACAAAAGGAAGAGAGACACAAGAAACCCCTCAGCTGACAAATCCTCGTTCTGCAGGAGAGAAATGATTGTGAATGCTTCTTTTAGCTTCCCTTTTGCCTGACCATTCACCATATATAACCACAGTACTGACCATATGTGTGACAGGATTTTCCTCATTAAGAAGTCTTTTCTGCCTAACGAATAACTTTAAGTATCCTAATGGAATCTGTAATTAGAAGAATACAATATTTTTTAAACACACTCCAAACTCACATTTCTACTGCATTAAAACCAGGTTCATTTTCAACAGTCTATGCACCAATATGTATTTACGATCCTCTTGAAGCACAACTTATTGGCCTGTACAGTACAGCTATTTCCATTTGTTACATTGATATGTATTTAGGGACTATCTAAAATACAGACTGGATCGATTATAATGGTCGGTCATGTAAATTTTCCTTAGCTCAATGACCATTGCCGCAATAGACTTTCAGAACCACTGCAGTCTGTCATGCATCTAATCTATAGAAACTTAATGCTGATATACATTCATTATACTCAGGTTTTCATTTATGTTGCGGATGAACACAAAGGCTAATAAATTTGGAACTGGATGGCATTTGGGCATGTATTTTGTTAACTCAGATGATAGGTACAGCCTTATATGCAAACGTCCACCTTCTTCATGAATCAAGCAAGATTAAGCCCCTTCCACCCTCTAAAAAAAGAAGAGTGAAGATTTTAAAGTGAAGGAAAAGTAGCCTTATTTTTTGAAAATAACTTTTCTTTTCCCTCCTTTAAATACTCCAGCTATCTGTTCAAGACATCTTATTACAAATATGCTCCTTTAATTACATTTCTTTTAAGAATGTCAAGGGAAAAAAAAAAAAAAAAGGGGCTTTCTACACATCATTTCTTACAGAGAGGCTGAAAATGCTGTGTCTCTGTGTCTTGCCTTGTGTGTATACCTCCCAGCTCTTGCTATTGCTAGTAGCTATTTTAAAAATAATTAGCTCCTGGAACTATAAAGTACTGTGACAACTTACAGTTACAAACAAGCATATACAAAAAAAAGTCTGCCCTACTCTATGTCACAATTTTAGCTGGTTGGTTCTCTACTGTATTTTCCATATAACTGGAGTGCTTACCCTGTAGCAGAATCAAATGTTCACATTCCTACCATGAAAAAAAAAAAATCCATAACTTGAGGGTAATTGCAACAGGTAAATCCAAAGTGGTTAGTGCAGTTAACGTCATGTTAATTTTAGTTAGAATCTAAGGGTTGCTGCCTACAAACATTCATTCATGAGTCATTCAGTAACAGCCAATGAAAATATTTGGTGAGTAAACTTCCATGTATGCTTATACGTTCCAGTCCTAACAGGGTACTAATAAGCAATTCAGATATATAGTTTACTTCCTCATATGCATTAATGTTAATTACAAGTAACCAGAATTTTAAAGACAATGTAATTACATTCTAATTATAGTATAACCACAGCCACTGTGTTATAAAGTGTAATACAATTTAAAATAAATAAATAAATAAATAAACTTTCACTCCCTATAGACACTTCATTTTAGCAGATGCTTTTTATTCTTGCTTTTTCATATCCCACCTTTCAATGATGTACATCTGAGCACTCAAACATTTCTTTGACCCAGCTTTCACTGAAAAGCAGAGCAGCCTAAGTAATATTATCTAACCCCATTTTAAATGCAGATACGTTCACTTTTTCTTTATAGAATAGGGGAAACAGGAATTGGATAGGTAGAGTCCCTTTCTTTTCACTGTACACAACACTCGAATCTTAACTCACCAGCAGTCAGTGTTAGCCCAGTAGCTTTCTACATGGAGAATGTGAAGTACTGCAGTAAGGCTTAACAGTTAAGTAAATATACAATAATAGGCACTAGAGACATGCAATATATAATATGTACATAGCAGGTACATTCTAGATACTCACTTTCTGTCATGATATTGGTATAGAAATAGAAGCAATTATTACTCATCTATCTATTACTCATCTATCTTAGCACATTCTCACATCCAAGAGCTCATACTGACAGAATTGGTCATCGTTTTAAATATACTCCGAAAGTTGAGAGAAAGAGCAAGCCAAGATAAGAAGGTAACCATTTCCACCTGAAGAAGGGCATGCCTAGCTGTGGGAAAACAGCATGAGGGAAAACAGAGTGGCTGTCCAGGATTTCACTGTATTAAGCTGGAAAATAATTCCCTTGAGGAAACACCTAAAAGTCCGAGGGATTTGCTGACATAGTTGGAGTCTCTTGTTTCCCTTGAGGATGAGAGGAGAGTGAAAACAGAACAAGACAACAAAGCATGACAGTTAGGAGAAGTGCTGTGTGCTCAAATATATGTTTCCAGGCTGGAAGAAGGAAATGTTGTAGAAAGATGATTCTTCCCCATTGGCAAAGGGTAGCATTGCCAAAGAGAAGAAATGAAATAAATCATAAGTCAAAGCCAAACAAACCCAAGAGACTTACTTCTACTCTTAGAAGAACATGAATCCTGTCTCCAGGGTATGTGTGTCATCCTACACACCTGTATTACATAGCCTGGCTAGTAGCATCATGCCCTGGAAAGAAGGCACTGCCAGGTGGAAGTGGTTCATTCCCTGTTTGCCTTACAAGGAGCCTAGTCAGCCATCTCAGCAGTAGCTGCCCACACCATCCCAGACCTACTCAGGGCTCATTGCTATTTTCTAATAGATACAAAATACTAGATAAAGAAGCCCAGTTCAAATCCTGGAGAGAAAGTTTTGAGATTCTGAGTCTCACCCATGTTGCATTTTCCTTCACAGAAAAGTGAGAAGAAAAAAAAATCTCAGAAATATTACAGCCAACACACAGTGGCTTGAAGAGACAGTAAACGTAGCAAAGCTTCACCAAAAACATTTACTCTTTTGTTGTCCTGTTCAAGGAAAGGTTGGACGTGGTGCTTGGGGACAGGGTGTAGTGGGTGACATTGGTGGTAGGGTGGTGGTTGGACCAAATGATCTTGGAGGTCTTTTCCAACCCTAATGATTCTATGATTAACTAGGCCTTTTTATCAAGTGAGGCTATAACTCACCATACACATACCCTTTATAATATAGCAGAATCAACAACATTTAACAATTAATTCTTTTACGTTGTCTTCAAGGTCATACTATTAGATGAGTTAAAGGTGAGGGGATAGGGCAGTAACATATCATTTATACTCCAGAAGATGCTGGTTCTCTTTTAATTTTGTAGATACTAGAAGAGTCTTCCCTAATTACCAATAGAAAAGAAGAGGATCATGAAAACTCAGTATTATCCACTAGCCATAACTGAGGTCAGAAAAATAAGGCACAGGCACAGGGAGCTACCCACATGCTTAATGCCAGCTGCCAGAGCTTCTCTTCTTTATGACTGGCATAAGTGTGATGACATGTCCTTAATGCAGAATATAGCCCGTTTCACAATGATACATTCACAGGACATCATCTGCATGTATGTTTAAGTTTCACTGGTGAGGAAGCCTTTAGATGATTAAATTCAAGAGGGGAAAAAGACTTCAGGGAAGAAACCACCCATCATTCAGTATTTTCTCCCCTGAACAATGGAGTAAATTAAATGAATGTGTGAAATAATAATATGCAAATCATTACATTTGCCCCTGCCAAAATGAAAAGGGCAAAATAAAATGTGTATACTGTAATGAAACATCACAAAACACTATGTATTTTAAGGATCAGTTATTTAGAGTAAACAAGGGAAATAGTATTTAAAAAATAAAATAACTAAGACAAAACATAGCAGGTAGTGGTCAGCAATGGTTGCTGTGCAAATTCATCATTTTGGCCTGAATACAAATAACCTGTATATGTATATTTTAAGAGTGGGAAAAGACTAAACTAGATAGTTTCTAATGCTAGGAGATTCTGGCTAGGCAACTCACCCTTGCCAGCCTATATGATAAAGTATGTGTGAAAGGAGATATCCCTTAGGCACGTCTACTATCCAATATAGCTAGCAATAACATCATTAAAAGTTTTAAGTCAATAAGGTAGCTGAGAAACTTCCTCCTGTTATCTAATGCAACTGTGATCATCCTACTAATTACTGTTATATAATAAAAAGGCCTATGTTCATTTTATAGGAATCTCATTAAAAATGCATCTGACACTTGCACAAACACTGACCTGGAGACATGGAGAAACTAAATTACTTATTCTGTACACTTAGCAATAAGCAACATTTCCAAACAAGTGTAGTTTGGAAAGCAGATGCATATTTACTTGAAGGGGGGTAAATCAACTTGGGAAACCTGAATAATGAGCCATAAGCAAACAGTCACAACCGCAACAATCTGATAATGGTGTCCTCCCAAAGCCATGAGTGTATGAGTAACCACTATCTTATTTACGTTACCTCCTGATTATATCCTACACACTTGGAGAAATACCTTTGCAGGTCCAGCTGATCTCTTGTCCAATGAAAATATTTCATTTCTGGAGAGCAAGGGGACCCCTTGGTGTGAGCAGCTTGCTCACAAACCACGCATCAGGGTGTGGTACTGGGCAGCTGCAAGCCCTGGCCATCATTTGCCCTACTCCTCTTACGTCTAGGAAGCCACATCTCCTGCAGTTCAACTTTGAAAAGAATCATCTGCATGCACATCCTTGCTTCTCTTTTTCTTTAAGAAAGAAAATAAAAAGAGGGGAGAAGAGGTTCCTGCACAACATTTATGTCCTTTATTCTCATCTCTTCTTACTGAACAGCCTCTTTTGTCCTGTAGGAGCTGAAACTATGATCAGAAAAACTCTTCATGCTAGGAATATGAGCATTATTTTTATTTTTTTTAAATGAAGTATGTGGTGTGATGCACTTGCACGCATTTCTAACTCCTCTAGGGAAAGTGCAAATGGTAGAATGTGTAGTCAAAAAAAATAAAAGCCAAATATATAAAATATATAAGTTAACAAAAGGAAGGAAGGAAGGAAGGAAGGAAGGAAGGAAGGAAGGAAGGAAGGAAGGAAGGAAGGAAGGAAGGAAGGAAGGAAGGAAGGAAGGAAGGAAGGAAGGAAGGAAGGAAGGAAGGAAGGAAGGAAGGAAGGAAGGAAGGAAGGAAGGAAGGAAGGAAGGAAGGAAAGTTGTTTTCATCCAAACTAGGAGCAAGTAATCCAGGAAGCAAGCAAGACAGCAGCTAGCATCTTATCAGAGCAAGGAGATCAGCAACAAAGATCAAAATGGTGTCTCAGCATATTAATGTTGACAATGTCTATGAGTCTCAGTGCTCAAAAAGACCACAGCAGTAATCTTGGTGCAACACAGCCAATCATCAGCAGTTTGCTTGCAGAGTTCAACAGGAAACTCACATTTATCAACTCTGCTCCCTCATCAGTATATGTCACTGCACTCCATAGAAGCTAACACTGTGTTAATTTATCAGCAAATCAAAAGCAGAATAAAAATGCAACTTCTGTCTTTTTCTGAGTCACTCACTTGCTTCAGTGCTTTATTTTTCACTCTACATGATAAAATATAAGTTTTTAGCTTCAAATTCTGGAAAGAAAATGATGAAAAAAGTAAATACAAATTAAACTCTTGTTTGGTACAAGTGTACAAACACTATGTCTACAACCAATCCAGCAGGGTAGACAGGACCTGAAGAGTCCTGTTAACTGCATGAAGATCTGCTCACTACAGTCAGACTAGAGGAACTTTCCAGTACTACCTTGGAACGTGAGTTCTGAATTACTTTTTATTCTTATTATAAAGGAAGGCTGTGTCCAGAGCAGGCAGACTTCTTTCTCCCCTCTGAAGTTCTCAGGTAAAAAAGCTGATTGAATGGCAGTGAATGTGTAAAATAGCACATATGAAATGCAATCCAAAACCAGCAAAAGTCATGTTCCAGCTCTGCAAGGAAGGTAGCCTAGTCCTCATAGATTCACTGCCCACCTATGACTGTTTACTCAGTCATTGGCTCTTGCCTTGGGCTGATATGTGTCAGCATATCTCCACAAAACTGGAGGCCACACACATTTAGATAAAATTGTTTTTATGAAATAGTTAAATTTAAAAGTAAAGATATTAGATAGGTTTTGAAGCTGACACAGAAAAAAAATAAAATAAATAAAATAAAATAAAATAAAATAAAATAAAATAAAATAAAATAAAATAAAATAAAATAAAATGTCTTTTGATTTTTTTTAATTAATTTAATATGCATTTTGTGTCTGAGGATTTTCAAATTAGGATCTCAGAGCAGGGAAGGAAGAGGCATCGCTTAGTGCAGTTTTGCCAGTATATGTCAATGCTCAGCAGTGGTTTATTACCACAGAAGTAATGCTGCATGAGAGCTCAGAGCTCTGCAGAAGAAAGCTTCTAGCTGAAACCAGAGGAGATGGTATGGTATAATGTACGCATACTGTATATTTACCACACATTTTACAAGCAAAGCTGTATAGGCCTGCTAGTTCTGTAATGAACACGAGTGGTCGAGGTGTTGATTTGCATCTCAGATGAAAAACAACTGCCCTGAAGCCAGTGTCCTTAACACTACATTGGTTACTGTTAACACAAAGGGAAAGGTGTCACCTGCAAAGTTAGCAACATCAGCTTCTGCAGCAGCACACCAGGGCGTTTGCTGGAAGTCTTTTCTTCAAGAGGAGAAGAGTGACCTGACCTTGCTTGTGGGCTGTATACAAATCAAAGCACAGGATAAGATGGCAAATTCAGAACAAAAATTGAAAGGAGAAAGAAGAGAAGCACGATTTCTTACAGCTAAAAATGCTTCATCCAAGAGCCAGAAACCAAAATTGCTCTTTCTGTTGTCATTATGTAATACCTAAGTTACAAGGAGACAGCAGTGTTTTCCCTCTAGTAGCTTCCTGCCCACCCCCTGTAAATAAAAATAAAATATTTTATAGTATTTTTTTGGTTTGGTTTGGTTTAAGAAAAGTCCACTGTATAAGCTAACATTGTGGAACATTTTGGATATCTCTTTTTGAACCCAAGGAAGAAATCTACCAGGTCAGTTTCAAGTCAGAGAACTGTTGCAAGCTCTGGCTGGAGACCATGTGAAATATCACATGCCAACATTTGCTCTGTTCAAGCATACTGAACCTGAAGTCAGATCTGTATAGCAAACAAAGACTGGAGTTCTCTTCTGAATGCTTTATACCTAGAAGTCCTGGGACAGAGCAAGAGAGGGAGAGAGAGAGAGAAAAGACTGTCAAGAGAAAATCATCAAAATGCAGATACAAATCAAACTGCTGAGCTCAAATCATGACTAAGTAGTTTGCCTACAATGATAACATCAGAAAGATAAAGAAAGAACAGTGAGCTTCATTCAATCCCAGTTAAAAATGTGACTGTGGTAGGACAGTAACTAAACACACAAAAAAGGGTCCTTGTGATAAAGTTATGCTCCTAAATACAGACCATAAAGTCAATTAATATTTACTCAAGTACTTGTCATTTAAAAAGGGAGCAGAGAAAAAGATCAATATAACTAAAAGCTAGTGACACCAATTTGCATCCAGTTCCAAATGCATGTTTTATTTATTTTCAATCAGGATCAATCAGGGAAGAAAATAATCAATGAAGTCGCAGTCATGAGTGGTATTTGGCCATCTGGGGGCCCCAGTATCTCTCGGCCTGCATTGGAAGCAAGGGAAAAAATTTTTTTTTTCAAGAGCACGGAGGAGCTCCATATGGTTGAGATCAAAGGTGTTGCTGGGTGCATGGTTCTGCTTTATTGCCAGGCACTGCTGTTAATTAGAAAACAAGATCAGAGGCAGTATTAAAATCCAATTAAATTGATATGAACAGATTGCCAAGTGATGTTCACTAATGTATAATTGAGCACCATGCAAATTTCGGTGGCTGCCTTTTGTTTTTTCTCCCCTCACTCTGGAATGAATGATGAAGCTATGAAGTTTTTCCTCGTTGTAAAAGATAAACAAGTTAATGCACTGATCTAGGGGGTATTGCTTCAGTGATTGATGAAAATGAGAGTGGAATATTAACGTGTGACTTTTGGGGGGCTTCTTTTATAATTTTATTTTGTTCTTTATTCTTTATTATTGTTGTTGTTATTCTTGTTATGGTGGTATCCAAGTACATGCAAAGATCCTTCATCAATCCATCATTTCAGATACAGAGAAAGTTCCTTTGTAGCTGAAGATTTGATTCAAACAATTACAAAACCATGAATATTTCAAGTGACAGGCCTGCTACTGCTGGAAATTAACTTTTTCCAAGAACTATATGGACTTTATACCGTATATCTTTGTTTAGAATCCGCAGCTTCTATTAAATTTAATTACTTCCCTGTGCAGCTTTATATTGAGGGTGACTTCAAAACGAGGGCAGCAGCTATTAAATTTAATTACTTTCCCCTGCGGCTTGCATAGTAAAGGTACATGGTTAAGGTGCAGCTACTAAATGAGAGTAGCTTCTAAACAAAGATATACAATATTTATACCATATATAACTCCCCTTCCTTATCTGTCTTTAACATATATACTGTGTGTGCACACAATGCAGGTTCATAGTTAAGTGAAATTATTAAATGCAAAATGCTAACTTAAAAAAAAAAAATCTGTAATATTTAAATTGTATCTATGTTTCGTTCTCTCTTCAAATGGCTCACATGCTTCCACTTGCAATTCACTTAAAGTTCAACATAACCAGCTTTTGTAAACCACAACATTCCAGGAAAATTCCAGGATGCAAAATTCATTAAAATATTCCAGAAATTCTTAAGTCTTTCAAAAAGAAAGAAAGAAAGAAAAAAAAAAAAAAAAAAAAAAAAAAGCTTTTTTTGTGTGTATGTAGAGCCTATCTTCAAGAATAGCACTGGGCTCACAAATAAATGATAAGCATCATCTTGTAAACCTAATATATTAGTATCAAGGTATTTAATCTAATCTATTATTTGCTAACTGTGAAGATATCTAGATATAAATACTGGTTTTCAAATCTGGATCAGAGTTAGTGCATAAAAGACCAATAAGTCAAACAAACCAATGTCTGTTGTAGTGTTCTTGAGATATTAGTGCTCTTGGAAACTTTAAATTCTCTTCAAAGATTACATTTAATCAAATAATGCCAGTTGTGCATGTGAGCAGATCAACAAACCTGATTTTGCACTTGTGCTTGCATCAAGATGGAAAGTTATGTTTGTTTTATCTGTGCTCACCAGTGGAGGGAGGAGAATGCAAGGAACATTATGGCACATAATGTGGAACATTAGGGAACGTATGGCAGTAATTTGGGGTTTCACTCCTTTGTTCCATTTTAGATAAACACCATGGGGCATTAAGATGTCAATACAACCTCATCACAGTCACAGGAATTTGTGTACTATTTCTAGCTTAAAGTTGACTTAAAATCTTTTGCAAAATTAATATAAACCATGGGAAACTCCATTACCATGTAAGCAAATGAAGAAGCTGTAATGTGTTAAATGCATTTCCAAAATCATTTTAAAGAACCTGATTCTACCCTAGCAGGAGGGAAAGAGGAAAGAATACTAGCAACTTCAGGAGGAACATTTAGTGTTCTGGTAAAATAGTGCTCTGCCAAAGTAGATTTATGGAAACTGAGAAATTATGCAGATCACGGCTTAATCCCAGGCAAAAATGTGCTTTTACATCAAAAAATGGAGTGATGATCAGAAACATTAATACATCAGCTTAAACTTGTGTGTGCAAACACAGAAATATGAGGTGTTATAAAAGTTTTGTTAAAAACTTTTCATTAGTTTGATTTGAGTATTTTAGGGGGTTGAGGATTACTCTTAGTCCTTTCCTTCCTACTTTGACTCAAGAAAGAAAAACAGAAAGAAAAAAAAAATTAATAAGCAGGAAAAAAAAAATACTGAAAAGTGAAAATAGAAGAAAAGGAAAGAAAAGGAAAGAAAAGGAAGGAAGGAAGGAAGGAAGGAAGGAAGGAAGGAAGGAAGGAAGGAAGGAAGGAAGGAAGGAAGGAAGGAAAAGAATAAAGGTAAAAGGCTGTAGCAGGGAAACAAAAGAAATTGCTATAAAAAAAAAAAATAAAAAATAAAATTAAACATGCATCATGTTTTTCCAGCAAAAATATTGGGATTTTTTTTCCACCAAAAATTATTAAAGAAGAAAATAAATAAGAAAGTCCTTATGATACGTACTTAGCCCCTTTGTATTTCTGCTTTATTTTTAGAAAGGTCCAGTAAAAACCATCCTGGCATACCTTGCTTTAATATGTTGCTTTAACATAGTCTTTCCTGACAGACAGTTTTGGTTAAGGTGCTAATTAACCGTGATAGAGCATCCACAACTCATTCTTTGCCAAATACCTGTGTTCAGTCAAAGGACTTTATTTATCAATGGATTTTGCAAATAATCATCAAGAGAAAGAAGTCCTGATCCTGAACCAAAATGCATTATATGTTGGTTCTTTATAGGTTGGGAAATATGACACAATGCAAAGTAAACAAGAGCTCTTTCTGAGGGCATTTTTCCTCTGTTGTGTCCTTTTGGGGAAATATATATATATATATATATGTTTCTGTTTACACAACTTTGGAGATCCTTAGATCATTACTATGTGAAAGAATTAGTATAATACAGAGAAGAGGAAAAAGAATGAAGAGAAGAAGGAGAAATAATTAAAGGAGGAAGGACAATGGAACATCAATGGAACATGTTAGTCAAGGAAATTGATCAGTTTACCTACAGTTATACTAATGTGGTGTCTGAGACACCCAGTTTCCTTCCTAGACTTACAGAAGGAGATGGCAGCTATTATAAATGTGTAATGCTCCTGCAGCAAGTCTATGATAATGGTTGCAATTTAGACATAGTGGTGCTGTGGTCACAGAGGTTAACCTAGTTAGCTGATTTTACATTAGCTGAGTCTTTCTGCATAGCATGGCCCTGAGCAATGCAGACTAGCCTGGAAGAGCATTTCTGCATGTGAAAACGTGTACAAATGCTGACCATTTGAAAGACACTACTGGTTTAATAACAGTGAGGTAAACAGTAAATGGGACCACACATGAATAGCTAAGTTAAAATAAAATTTGCAATTACAATGTCCCTAATTTCTTGTAATTGCTAACAACTAGAAAACCAGAATAGTTATGCCACCATAATACATGATCCTAAGACCGTGAAATAAATGCCTATACATTGATTTCAGTGTGTTCTGCCTGGCTTTTCCATTTTCACACAGGAGCTACATTTGTGACTGTATGGAGGTATTAGCATTGGTCTTTTTTTTTTTTCTACTTGCAAAGTAGAGCAACTAAGCATCAGCAAATAGATCCTGGGTAGCACTGAGTTTTGATATACGTTTCCCCATCTCTATAGTCAAATGTAGAGAGTATCTTTAAAATCTCCACGGTGGAAATTAAGTTCATTTCTTCATAACTAGTCAACAGTGCAATTGAGGTAGCTACAGTGGACAAGCTCTTTTTTACTTTCTTAGTGCAAGTCTTTCCCTTTGAACTCTAGGCTTCATTATCACCAAAACTTTACATATTGGATGACATGGATAATTTAATATTATGCTGTCAGTGGCTGTAGTGTGAAGTTTGCTTTACCAGAAAGCTAACTGCTGATCTTCAGGCACAAAGCCTAGGAAACTATCAGCAGAGTTCAAAATTAACTGAGATCTTATGGCCTGGGGCCACCCTGGTGACTAATGGCAATTTTACAATCATTCGTTTTTGCCTGATGGGCCAGTAGTAAGTGGGACCATGATCATGACCCAAATCTAAAAAAAAAGGCCTCCAGGCCCAGCTTTTTGTCAGATTATGGCTTTACTTACCTAAGCTGGTTTTATCTTATTACAGTGTGTAAGCTGTGGTAAGCTTGATACAGACAGGATGGAAGAAAAGAAATCAACCTAACCTTAGCAGGGAATTAATCACAGGCAAAAGGTTGTGAGAAAGGATCTGGGGTGTGAATCAGCACTATCCCTGCTGGTCACCATTTGATGAACTACAGATTTAAATCCAATTTTGTCCTGGCATATTCATTTGGAAATTCCCAAATATAGTAAATATGACAAAGAATTTCTATTTAAAAAATCAGATTCCCAGTGGAATACCCAGCGGACACCTTGCTTTCATTTGCCAACTGCTTTACAATTACAATAAACCAATATAACATTTCTGACTTGAGGCACCTGGAAAAAATGCTAAATAATTTCAATGAAAGCAAAACCAAAGGGTTTTTTTGCATGTGCGTTATAAAGTTTTGCCAGATAGAAACTCTTATCCAAACTCTTACCATGCTCTGTCACATTAATTTCTGAAAATTAGAGATGATTGTGATTTTTTTTCTAACTCTTATCTTTGACTAAGTGTTTCTGCTCTGTGCATAAGAAATAACAACAGATTTTAAGAGATTTTCAGAACTTGTTTTCTAGGAGCATTAGATTGCATACCTCTTTTACAACTGTTCATGTTTCTGCTGAGACCAATAACCTCTGTTTGACTAAGGTCTCTCTTTGAACATCCCAGGATTTGTGGGGATGGACAGGTGGACTTCTGGAAGAACAATGGTGGGGGAGAAACAGTCTCCCAGGTGCTGCATATAAAAGGATAATAAATGAAGGAAAAGGGTGCTGGGACTGCATAGGAAATACTATCTAAGCAGTACTGGTACAGAAAAATGATGTGGTTATGTAGTATTTTTGTCTACTAAAAAATACAGTCACAGGTTACTGTTAAGCAGGGAGAAATCATGGAAAGTGTAAGCCTGTAGGAGTGAGGTCCAGCCCATCACTGACCTCGTGCACACCTTTTCTGCAATTTGGCTTCTTCAGCTGTAAATAAAATTCAAATCTACCTAATATGTCAGTGCTGTAAAAATTAACGTTTGCAATAACCTTTCTTTTCACACAGAACTATAAAGAAACATAAGTACAGATTACTACTGATAGCTAAAGACAGAGATTTAGCTTATTTACCTGGGATGATCTATGTTGTGCTCATCAAACTAAATGATATAGGTTGTCTCATTGCATTTTCTCACCTCAACAAGCTGTTTTTCTTTATCCATCAATGCAGACTTACCTTATCTTTTCTATATTTTCCTTCAACATCCTCTACAACCAGTTTAACACAGTGCATGGAGGTAGATGAACTTCTGCTACACTCCTGTCTACCAATCAGTATTGGTATTCCTACTGTTCCCACGTCCTGTGTCTTATTTGTAGATTGTACAAATCTTTGGGGGAAAGGAATCATCATTTTGTTCTCTGTTCATACAGCACAATAATCACCTGATGCAAAACCAGCAACATTGGTAAGGAACAGGCAAAACTGTTTCATTAATATATCCAGACAAAATAATAATACTGATCACCATGAGACAGTAGAAAAGTTTTTGTGTCTTCTTTGTGCAAGACAGTACTATTTTTATTTGAATATGTTCGTAATGACAAAAAGTAAACTCCTCCTTCAAGCCAATGGTCAGGAGGAAAGAGGCAACAGGCACTGTGGCAGCAAATGTATCCTGAAGTTCTTCTCTTGCAACAGTGAGACCTGATGGCAGGTCTTCAAATGAAGGAAAATGGGTAGGGTTGGAGCCTCCAGGAGGCGGACTGGTGATCTGAACACCAGAGATCTGTCACCACATCAGCCACAGGGAAAAAAAAACACATGGGCGGCTTGAAGTTAAGACAACACTGGCCCAGTATTTGAGACTTTCCTGCTAAAAGTAGGAAACAGGACAACAAAGTCACCGATTGACTGGCTGCCCTTGAAATTATCACCTCTTATAAGCCCTGGTGCTGTAATATCCATTCCAAGACTTTGGCTTATTCTTCTGGAGCTTGTTTGGGTCTAAAATGAACTAGAAAACAGTGAACATTTATTTTTGTCACTCACATAGGAGCTAGGACTGTGAACCCACACAAGAGTGGGTTTATTGAGAATGAAGTTGCCATTCAAAAGTTGAACTGCAGTTCAACTATTTTGGAGAAATATAAGCAGATAGCACAGTGCTTTTTTTTGTGTGATTTTTTTTTTTTTCATAGTGAATATGCTTGTTGGCTATTACAACAGAACCTAAGATTTATCTAAATGATCATACACTTTCTGGAATCTGATGGATGAAGTGAGGAAAGAACAAGGATGTTAGGTCAGAGAGGTGGAAAGTGTTCTGGTACATCTTTTTAAACTAATTCTGCAGCTTGAATGAGAACTACTCACCTGGACCAGAACATTTTCAAGCAATAAATGAGCACAGTGACTAATGCTGAAATCAAAGTGAGGCACCTCTTACACAACCTACCCACACATTTAGTTGGGTTCAGAAACACTGACCTGATCTTAATAGCCTGATCTCAGATTCACTCACCTACTCCCAACCTTGGAAGGCAGGGTGAACTTGGTAGCTGCTAACCAAATAAACCATGTAGGAGTATGTCTTTCAGACACAGATGGTATTAGTCCTCCTAAACTAATGAGAGCTTGGCAATCATGAGGGGGACGGGAACTGGGGGAGGGGTGGCTAACCCCAAATGGAAAGGCAGCACTCAGCAGTGGATTCCAGGAAAAGAGAACATGGTTACCAAAGACAGACTTCCTGCATTTTTTGCTTGCTAATGTGATTAAGTAATTTGGGCTGTTAAATATATATATATATATACTGAATCAACACTTTGTTTTGCAAATGACGCAGCTCTGTTGAAGGGAAAGGCGCAGTCTGCTGGTGTTGTCAGTCTCCTCTAGGTTTGCCAAGAGGTAAAAGTCAAGAAGAAGACAGATTTTATTTTTCACTAATAGCAGCTAACAATCTGACTGCTATGTAGAAACTGATGGTTACACCAACTAGCTTTCCTCATTTCTCAGGTATCCTTCTGCTTGGACATTTCCTGTAAATTTGTACCTTTGAGGCTCTGTCTGCCTGATGATGAACTCACATCAATTTCTTGGATGTTTGTGGAGGATAGGGGCCCAAATCCTGTTTGTTCACAGTAGAGCTTAGAAGATTCCAGCCTCACTCCCTTGTAAAAGCAGACCTGGAGGTACGACTCAATGGCCATTGATGTCAGTGGAAAGATTCTCATCAACTTGAGAATTAGTAGTCTTGCCCAGAATATAACTACCAATTAAGTGGCCTTTTTAATGAGGGTACTAAATGAACATCTTAGCTGCCTAAGAAATACCCAGAAAATGAAAATGAATGAATTATTGAATGAATGAAAAATGAAGAGTGATGGTAATCAGTGACATGGAAATCTTATGAGAAGCTTCAAAGTTTTTTTAAACATTATTTTTAGCTGCCACCCAACAAATTATTGACTTTTTTGCATAATTTTGAATTCTGCTCTTGTATTGTTTATCCCTCCAGTTATCTGCTTTCAAATATAGATGAATATACTGATTGAAAATTAAATATAAATATCTATGTACTTTATATATTTAGTAACAAACACATACACACATATGTGCAGTGTATTTGCATTGTTGCCTGGGAACAAAATGCCTATTTTTAGTTAATATCAGGTGATTTTAATTTACAAGAACTACCTCTCCTCTCAGCATTTTAAAGAGCATACACAGAGGCACCTGCATGCTTCTAACATTTGATGTATCATTAAATATGCCTTCTCACATTTGGCACATAAACCCTGATAAAGTTTCACCTTTTAACGAAATAAATGACTCAATTAACAAGATGAAAAACAGCAGTGTGGTGGCAGACCCTCTTGGTGGCAAAAAAAAAAAAAAAAAAAAGGATAAAAAAGAATTATCCCAGCAGGGTGTTAATACAAGGAGCGCCACAACACACAGCAGGCACCTGCTTTGACTGACAGCCACCCAGCAAAGCTGACAGATTTGTCAGTTTGCTGACCGCTGGCTTGAGTCTCTCGCACCACCCTAGGAATAAATTGTTGCTCAGGAACGGCTGGGCAAGCACTCACTAGTCTCTGTTAATCTAATTGAATTTTTTAAGTTGTTTTCATTTTTATCTGCTCCTGTGTGGAGATGTTCATTCCCAGGGCAGCAAATTTTGGCATCCGTAGATGACTAACTTCCTCACAGTGCTGGTAGCTTTTGAAGGAAAGCACAGATACAGAAATGGGGCCAAATCCACCTCCCAGCTCCCAGGGCTTGAATGGATATAACTGAGGTACAATTTGGCCTATTGTTAGGGAAGGTTGACTTTTAGTGGCACAAGAAGTTAGGGCATCTGTATTCAGGGTCCTGTTTCTCTGTAAGGTCCTAGCTGACACAGAGCACTGTTCTCTCTGTTCCCATGTTCCCTGGAGGCAGAAAGGAGTCAATAGCACCTTCTCATTTCTAACCTTTCTCTGACTTCCCTATTTTGTCCATAAATGTATTGGCTTTGGGATCGGTCTGAGTAAAAGTGAGAGCTTTGTCTCAGTTGTCTTGCTTACAGAAAGCAAGAGCAACCATATTGCTTTTTACGTATTCTAATGGGTAATTATTTTAGTTCCATGTGTGTATTTGTACAAATCCATATCAATACTGAATCAGAAACTGTCCCCAGAGATGGCCACTCACAATAATGGTGGAGAAATGGCAGGTTTCACTTCTACCACTTAGTAAGGGACCAGTCATTAACCCAAAGAAAAAAGAAAAAAAAATACACACACACACACACATATTTTGGTGAATTCCTAGGGTCTTGAAAGAAGTGCTTCCTTCAGTCTCTGCTCACATTCTATTCATACAATGTTCATAGACAAGTATTATTCAGAGCTATCCTTGCAGAGTCAAGCACTTCATTTACTACAAGCTATGGCAATCATGATTTAAAATGGACCCCAAGGTCCGTATTATTCCTGCTACACACTGTAAACCTCCACCAGCATCCTACATATTTTCATATTAACTAAATCTCTAGCTCATTTCAGACCGAAGATATAATGAGTTGCTGTTGGTCAGTAGGTAACAAAAAGTGTGAGCATGGAGGACAAAGAAATAGAGGACAGGGACAGCTTGCAGTGTTCACACACAATCTTCTGCTCTGCCTCTAGAAGCAAGTGCACGCTTGATATATTCTGTATGACCAAAAACCTATCAGAAAAGGAAGCTGAAAAATTGTTATCCTTTTCCTTGAAGTAGACATTAGTCTTACTGTGAATAGCTTCTGTGCAGTTCAATGGGAATGAAAGTGAGCAATATGGATATACACATATATGGAGAAAACTGGGAGTGTGACTCTAAAAGAGTACTGTCAGGTGTGGAAGAATCTGCCACTCATCTGAAAGCCTGGCTAAGGAAAGATAACCTAATTTAAAGGAGAGATAATCAGGAATTGCACAAAATCAATCTGTTGGATATCAGAGTTTCTGAGGTTAGTAGATGTAAAACCACAACCTCTATTATATGAATGTGTCTACATGACTGACACCTTTATAGCTGTATCCTGAGTCTTTCTATGCACTGTATATCATTAAGCACCAAGAATACTTCTAATCAGTCTAGGTCTAGGAACTATCATTTACAAAGTTTTGTTGTTTTTTGTTTGTTTGTTTGTTTTTTTATTTTGTTGTATGTTTGTTTTTTAAAGCATAACATTTGAAATTAAATATGGTCTCAGCTGATGCAACGCTGATCTACTGAATGCTACCAAAAAAGACCAGCTTGCTTCTAATAAATCATCTGAGATATTATGTAAAAGACTATGTTAGATCCACTCTGAAGCACTGAATTCTGACTCTAGGAAGATGCAACTAAAGTAATTTGGTGATCATTTTCACTTGATTGAGACATCTTTGCTTGTATATTTGCATCAAACAAACATTAAAACTTCAATGCTTCAAAGCCCCAATTCCAATGACAAAGCTCTTACATGCAAAACCCCAAGACTAGCATTTCAGTTCCTGTGAATGAAGTATATCTATCTGAGCATTTCACATTACTTCAGTACAAAGATGTGTTTGTAATATTCCCCAGGAATGGACAAGTCTAGCACCCATTTAACTCAAGGCAAATAGCGTCATGCTGTTCTCAGTCACAAGGTTCTGCACTGGCTTTCATCTTGGCTCACTGCTGTGATTTTAAATGGAATACCTTTTTACCTTTCCTCTGCTTACTGTGGTGAAGTTCTGCTCTCTCTAGTAGAACCATCCTCATGAAATCAATAGTTATTTGTTGAATCAAATGATATTAAAACAAAGCACAAACATAAGAGTCTGACCTTCAGCTAAAAATTTTGATTATTTCCAATGTAGATTATGGTTTGCACTGCAGACTGTCAAAAAATGTCAGTATAAATAAAGGTATGGCTTATTTTTATGCCTATTCAGTAGATTTAGGGGGACAAAAAAAAAAAAAAATGAGAGAGAGAGAGAGAGAGAGAGAGAGAAAAGTGTCTTTTATATCCTAAAGTAAATGGGTTTTGTTTCACCTTTAACATTCTTATTTAACTGCTATCTACTTTGCAATAGGTACATCAATATATCAGTTGAACAGAGAGACTGGGAATATTTCCTAAATTTCCATACAGTAATCCTTCAAAAGGTATAAAATGACATGGGGAAAGAGAGAAGTTTGTTAGCTCTTTCTCAGGATCGTTAGACAGTAGCACTGAAAATAAACCTGAAAGTTAAATATAGACAAAATCAGGATATGTCTAGCACCAGAAATTACAGATTTCCATTATTTATCTAGAAAATCATTCAATGCTAGACCTTTTGAATACTTTGTCATACTTCCGCCTGGATGATATTCAGAGGTATAACTGTTTGGCTTTACTCACTTCAGTATACAGAACCAAGAGGAAGGGACACCTGCAGCTCAGCATAAACACATAATGCAGACTAGATTTGCAATGTGACTAACACGTGCAGTGACCTTTATGCAACTGTACTGGGTCTGGCTGGAATGTTAACTTTCCCTGCAGCAGCCCATACAGTGCTGTGCTCTGCACTTGTAGCTGGAAGAGCAGTGTTATAACACCAGTGTTGTGTCTATTGCTGAGCAGCAGTGGCACAGCATTGGGACTCTCTCTAACCCTCCTAGAGGTGGGCAAAAAGTGAGAAGAGAAACATCACCAGGGCAGCTGACCTAAACCAACCAAAGGGATATTCCATACCATGTGATGTCACACTCAGCAATAAAAGGTGAAAACAGGAAGAGGGGAGGGGTGGGCTCTCATTGTGAAAACGTCGGTCCTCCTCCCAAACACCAGCTACATGCGTTGAGGCCCTGCTTCAAGGACGTGGTCAATCATCGCTCATTTGTGGGAAGTAGAGAGTAATTTCTTTCCTCTGCACTTCCACATAGCCTTCATTTGTTTTATTTGTTTGCTTTCCTCTTTTTTTTTTTCTTTTCCCCCTCCCTTTTCCCCTTTCCTTTTTTTTTTTCCCTTTAGTTAAACTGTTTAGTTCATAATAATCTTTCTTTAATTATTATTATTATTATTACCCTTTAATTTAATTATCCTTATCTCAACCTGTGAGTTGTTCTTTGCTTTACTTCTTCCCCTCCTCATCTGAGGAGGGGGAGTGAGAGAGTGGTTGTGGTGTTTAGCTGCCCAGCACAATAAAACCACCACAGCAACGAATGTACAAAGGGAAGAAATAAATAAATAAAAACTTTTCCAAACTATGACTGACTTGCAGAACTTTTACCTATACAAAACAGGTAAATTCATTGAGAAAACTGTTAGCCATCATTGATTTGCCAAGCTGTATTGGTATTAGCTGATGTATTAAATATTTTTTGATATAATTCAAAATTATCTGATTTTTATTCTACAGAAATTTGGCTGCAATCTTTTCTTGTAAGAAATACAGTGCTCATTTGTTATTATAAGAATCCTACAGAACCATATTCAGGAATCACACATTGTTTTTCAATTTTGTATGCAAGAAAAAAGAAACATGAAGCAGAATTCAGCACATGGATGAATAAACCCATAATTTATTAGATCATTTTTCCTCTGATCAAGGGAATAGCTCAAAGAAAAGAGGTCAGAAGGACTAGTGCTGTTAATATGCAATTGATGAAATCCTCAAACACATATTGATCCACTTTTTATTACATTTTTAAACCCTTGACTGTGAATATTTCCCAATAAGACAATAACTATAGCAAATATAATTCGCTGTTCTTAATCACAGTAGATGTTCTTTCCCCTCTAAAGATCATCACATAGAAGATATTTGCATCCCATAAAGAATGTGAATTTACTACAGATTGCAATTCATACATTGCCTTCTTTTTCACACTCATTTGTTCGAGCATATCGTGTCTATATTTGACTCTCTCTGTGCTAATGTATTTTAGTCACACATGGAAACCCCAAACTTTCCTGACAATATAAATTGTTACTACAAAATAGCATAATAATGTGTTAGACTTCTAAACCCTAAAACCCACTACCTTGTTCATTACTTAAGTAGAAAGAAAAAGCTAAGTTAACTCTAAGTTAACTGTCTGGATTTCTTTTTTTGTTTGTTTTTTTTCTTTTTTTTTTTTCTTTTTTTTTTTTTTCAGAGCTGTAGAATTTCACAAGGAATTCAATCTAGAGGGAAAATTGGGGATAGCTGGTTGCTGAGACAGGCTTGCCAGGGGAAAGTCTTTCTACTGCTTGTGTTTGACACAGCTTGAGGCAAAGCAGGTTGTATAGGCCTTGACCCAGCAAGGTCATCATTTTGTGAGCAATTCTGAGGCCTGACATCTGCTGCCTAGCTTTGAGTAAAAACCAGACCCCCTTAGCCAAAATAGAGGCCTGAGTAAAATAATCCCTCAGCAAGGATCCTAGACTTCAGTGAAAAGGCTAAATGGCCCTCTTTTTGTCTGGGTGTCCAAGCTTTTTAGTCCTTCCTCAACATGTAGCACAGAGTTCAGAACAAAACCATTCCCAGAATGCAGATAAAGGCCATATTCTCACAACTTCACACCATAACTTCTTCACCTCATGCGAGACTTGCATTTATGCTTTTGGCGCATGGCTGTGCAAACAAAAGGGGATGAGCATACCACGGCCCAGAAAGGGTCACATTCTTCTTCTAAAAATGTATTCAAAATGGCGTGTTTTCCTCTGCATAAAAATAAATAAATAAATAAATAAATATCCATTATAGCAAATAAATCATATGATATGTGATATGTATGTGCTATTTAAAAATTATTAAGACTGTATGCAAGAAGTGGGAGACCTGATTTTCAGGGTTTCTGTTTCTCCACAAGATACAGGAACACAGAGGAAATTGGTGACCCATACAGAAGTGGTTTTTGGCCTTGATTGCCACTTGATTCTGATTTATTTTGAAAGTCTTTCAGTCACTCTGGCATCAGAATGAAACTGATGGAGGGCATCTGCTAATATCTTGCTTACAGGGTATCTTCACATAGCAAACATGGTGCAATGGCTACCACTAGCAGGACATGCAGACTGAAACAAAAGCCTATTTAGAGGACAGGTTATGGCAGTTAGAGTCTTTTTATCAGGGCCAAGGTTAATAATCTCATAGCAAAAATCAGGTAAGCCCCTAGATTTTTCTACTACAAAAATTTACTTTTAACTCCCCTCACATCCCAAGGTCTGTCTAGCCCAAATCACAAGCAAAAGCTAACTCCAAAACAGAGCAATTCAGGAGATATATATATATTTTACTATGCAAAATGCACAGGCTGAGTATTCCTCTCTAAATACCTAGTTAACTGTCCCCATGGCAGCTACTGCTGCAGTGATGCCTCCATCCAGTAGCAATAGCTGTCTATGCCACAGTCTTCCCCCACTAGCCCCCTTTTACAATGTCAACATGAGACACAAGGTGGAATGAGGTCTGAGGTAAATGTATCCTACTGTTTCTCTCTCTGTCACTGCTGACGCTCATAGCTCAGTTCCCCAAAAAACTGTCTGAAGAGCCTCTAGACAGCCTGAGGCACCCTTCTGCTCTTCTTCCCAGGAAACTTCTGTTCTTGTGAAACCTTGGAGTCTGCCTGCAAACTCATCAGTAACGTTCACAAAGCACTCACCTGCCATGGATGCCTTGTAAATGTGACAGGTCATTACCGACAGAGTTGGTTGCCAAATCGGAACAGCAAGCATGGTAGAAGATGATGAGCTCCTGTGAATGTATTTGGGGGGGAGGAGGAATTATTTAAGGTAAAATATCAGCATGAGATCAAAAGATCAAAATCAATCATGAATAAATTTAGACAAAAAATTAGGTAGATTTCCAAATCTCTAAACAAATAATGCTCTATAGCAGTCTTCCAGATGAAAATTATATTGTTTTAGAATGACTTTGATTAACTTATGGAAAGGATTTTGTAACTAGTTGAGAGAAAAGCCAAAGATAAAAAATTAAACCTTATTATATGAATTCTTAGATTAGATGATGTCATGGTACATCAAGAGCAGTTACATTGCATTCATGCTGTACTATTAATCCCAAATTTCTCTACTCCTGGTCTTGGGTCTGTTGGATGCTGAAAGCTGAGATATTTCATTGATCTGCTACATAGGATCACATGTTGGTTGTGTAACAAAATCCATGCCACCGCAGTCATGCAGGTATTAGCAACATTTCAGGGTTATCCCACTCTCTCCTTATAGCAAATTACAGTTGTGAATGTTGATCTTTATTAAATATCTTAAATTTGTTATGGCATATTGACAAGCACTTGATTGCCCAAGGCATGAGGAGTTAATGATGCATGGACCCTTCTGAGCTCGACATCTGTGGTTTTCATTTATAAGAACTGGACACACAATAACACAGGATGCTTCCCTGTACTTACATCCATAAGAAAGTGGAGATATAGGGCACAAGATGGTCAACTTGGGGCTGCAATAATTTGAATCTAAGAAAGGGGAAAATTAAATCACTAAGTTAATGGGAGAACCTGATAAAGAAAAGGGAAAGAAAGAAAGAAAGAAAGAAAGAAAGAAAGAAAGAAAGAAAGAAAGAAAGAAAGAAAGAAAGAAAGAAAGAAAGAAAGAAAGAAAGAAAGAAAGAAAGAAAGAAAGAAAGAAAGAAAAAGAAAGAAAGAAAGAAAGAAAGAAAGAAAGAAAGAAAGAAAGAAAGAAAGAAAGAAAGAAAGAAAGAGAAAGAGAGAAAGAAAGAGAGAGAGAGAGAAAGAAAGAAAGAAAGAAAGAAAGAAAGAAAGAAAGAAAGAGAGAGAGAGAGAAAGAAAGAAAGAAAGAAAGAAAGAAAGAAAGAAAGAAAGAAAGAAAGAAAGAAAGAAAGAAAGAAAGAAAGGAAAGAAAGAAAGAGAGAGAGAGAGAGAGAGAAAGAAGAATAAAAAGAAAAAACTGCCCATTTGTTACGCTGTTTCCCTAGCCTCTCCAGTAGACTAGATAGGCTTAAACCACCATTGCTCTTTTTCACCTTTTCCCTATAAAGTTTGTTCTCTTTAAGTTCTTGTGTAATTTTTTGTTATTTAACCAAGTCATACTTTCAGTGGATCCGCATGACAGAAAGGGCCTATTTACTAGTTAAGGGTTAAAGTTATGTTCCTTATACTAGTATTGTATCCTCTTTTCCCTGTTTCAGATGTCATTTGATATAACTGCAGATATTTTCAAATTATTTTGTGGCATTAAGTCTCTTATGTCTTACTTGTGCTGTATGATATGTTACCTATCTTTCTTTGCAATTGCTGCAATATACTTTTTTTTTTTCGCTAGCTTAACAAACAGACAAACAAAACAAAACAAAACAACAACAAAAAAACAGGTTCTACTGATGAAGTATTTTTCTTAAATTTGTTTCAATTAAAAAAAAAAAAAAAACCTTGCTGAGGTTTTTGTTGAAAGAAGTACCCTGATAAGATTTTTATTGAAAAAAAACTCTTCTACAGATTTGCACTGATAGTTGCTATACACTGATTAATTGGATTAATTTCCTGCATAATCAAAGCATGATAGGTATGCTATAATGCAGCTACATAATGATGGCTCTCTGCAGCAACGTGATATGGTATGCTTTCTTCGATCTGACACAGATGGCATAGACAAGGAAATGGAGACAGCAGAGAAAAGACAGGAAGTGTACTGTTTTCTAGTTTCTAGAGCAAGAAGCTGGGACGTGGCTTGACAAGAAAGATTGGTGGAAGGTTTCAACTAAGAACAGCTGGAGACTCTGGAGGTAGTCTCCACAGTCACAGTGCACACACTGGTTGCAGTTGCTCATTCTCGTGGCCACTGGGAAAGAGAAATAGTGACGTTCAGAAGCAATATTATCTCTCTTCCACTCTGTGTCCATATCCATCATTATCAATACATGTTCAGTCTGTATTGAAGAGCACAGTACTACTGTAACTGCTATGGTGCTTACCTTTTTTTTCTACCAGGCTCCTGACATCCCAAGCATTTTCAGAAATGAAAAGATTGGTGACAGTGAGAATGGAAGCCTGGCTATCTGGATCAGTCTACAAAGCCTCATCTGGACTATTGAACATCAAACAGCTTCTGGGCTGTCAAACACATTGTCCTCCAAAATTGGTTTCTGCTCATTTACTAGAATCTTCCTGGCATCGCATTGGCATCAAATCTGTGGTGGTGTTCCCACCCTGAAAGTTTGTCAGAATTGCTTTAACAAGGCAAAATATAAGAGCTCCAACTTTCTCCTTTCTGTTCCTACAAGCCATCCTCAAAACTTTAGTTTTATTATGATCCTGAACAGTCACTCTCCCCAGCCATCACTATAGTCAGAGATGTATCAAGTTGAATTATCAGAAGGACACAAGATCCAGTTTACTTGGGAGGCTGAAGAACTGTGCTGTGACGGGGAGATATCTTTGATAGATACTATGGACATGTAAAGAAGCTGAACTTGTCTGCACTAGCATAGAGAGCTATCATCTAGTTACCTTAACTTCAGGCTAGAAGAAGGTATTGCAATAAGCAGATTGGACATTTAGGGTTAACAACAAAGCTGTGTAGGAAAGCACCATGTGAGGCAGCAATGTGCTACAACATGACTTCTTTGAAAGAGAAATAAATTCCTGTTTCTGCGAGAATGAAAATTCCCCAGAAACGTTGACAATGACATCCATATAAAGGATGGGGTCTTAGAGATGCAGAGCTTTTAATACTGATGGAATCTGGTTTGTACTGGTATGAATTACCCATACAGAAAAACTCTTGATGTCATAAAATATGTATGTTAAAATGGGGGTTGGGGGAGTAGTCACATTGTGAGATGCATCTCAATTTTAAACCAAAACAAATGCCTTTGAACAGTTTTTTGTAGTCTGTCAAGGAGTTTCAGACCCTAAAGGTATTTCAGCCTGTTCCCTTTCTCTTTAGGTACAATCACTAATCTCTCTTCCTACTTTTTTTTTCCAAGGTGCAACCTACTTACCTACCACATAAAATGCAGAAGCTCATATTATTATGGTTCAGCTTTAGAGATTTACATTAGAATCAGTGAACCTTATTTTAGCACAATATATATGGTGAGCAATACACTGAGAGGAGACTTGGTTTATTCCCCAGATAAGTCATTTATTTCTTTCCTCAAAGAAAAATCCAATATCCTGAGATCAGATGCATATTGAAGCTTTGGTTGAAAAAAGGAAAAAAAAAAAAAAGACAGGTTGGATTAATGTGTTCAGATTGGACACTCACTATCTATATTCTCTACAAAGCTGACTACATATGTATTGCTTACTATATACTGTGTATGAGCCTGGCTTAAACACTTTCCTTGAAAAGGTATATGGACTGAACTTATTTACCTAGCAAATAATTTATTAAACCTTGTATTTCTTTTCATGTTAAAGTTTTATTATGCTATTGTTTATATATATATTAATATATACATATAATTTATATACAAATTTTAGAGATTCAGGCCATGAAACAGATGTAAATATAACAAAAAAACCTGCATATATTAAAACCCTGTAATAAACAGTCTAGGAAAGTGGTAGAAATGATTAAATGATTTTTTATTATTATTTTTTTAATCAATACCAGCTAAAGATTTTTATAATAAGCTTATTGTGGTTACGTTTTCTCTTCAAACTATCTGCCAAAATCTGCATTTTTTTTTAATGTTAGGGAAACTGCAGAAATTGAAAAGAAAATCTTATTTAAGTAGCCACAAGGTAGAGGCAATATTACTACCTTTTTCAGCCAGTTCTATACCCATGTTTCCATGTGCCATTGCGACTGACAACCTCCCCATGCTCTAGTCATCCATCCCCTCTCCCTGTTGCTCCCAGCTGGTTCCACACTGTCCACACTCTCAATCTCCACACTCCCTCTGCAGATTTTCTTCTAAAACACTTATGTAGTTGCCACCATAAACACCTCAGGTCCTTCACGTGGTCTGACCCAAAGTGATTAATTTGTGGCACAGTCTCTCTAGGACACAAACAAGAACGAAACCCAGATCTCAAATCCTTAAATATCACGTTTGTCCCTTAAATGTGAAAACTGAGATTTACCTACTGCCCAGATTTAGCTTTAGATATTTGGGGGTAAGAAAGAGAAAATTACTTATTTTTATCTTGTATCTAATACCTTTCAAAAAACTTTGGAACTATTTGGCAGTGGTAAAATAAAAGCATAATAAGGATATTCTGTATTAATAAGAGCAGTATTCAAGTGCATATTATCAGGATCAACATGGGAGCCATGCTTCTAGCCATAGTCAAGACCTCCACTCTCCTAAAGTGTGAATAAAAAGTTGTCCCACATGTCAAATTATCTACAGTCTCACTTTAGAGATAAGAGACAGCAAGTGGATATCTATATCTGAGGAAAGATTGTGGAGATAATGAAGTTGTATGTGGTCAGTACAATCTGCTATGGCCTCAGCAATTTAAACCACTACAGAATTTTTTTGCAGGGGGGAGGAGGTCATAGGCCTTGCAGGAGAGGGGATGGGAAGGAGGTCACCTACCCAGAGGCAAGGCAGTGAGGCCTCTGCTACACAAGGACACAAAAAACTGCAACTTGAAATCCTGACTTTAACCTTCAAAAAATTTTTTGCTTCACAATAGCCATCCCAGGAGTGGCCCCAGGGTACGCTCAGACATAAGCAATTACATGGGGTGCTGTGGCAGAAAGGCTGTGCTCAGGTGTAAACTCTCCCACCTCTGCCCCAACCAGGGACAGGGCAAATAGCTCCTGCTCAGAGGAGCAGCAGCTTGAAGGCCTCATGCCTTTGGCAGAGTATAATTGGAAATGACTTCTTTTTTTCCTTTTTTTTTTTTCTTTTCTTTTTTTTTTTTTTAAATGTTGATGTTGAAAGATGCTTCTTTTCCGAGGAAACATGCATGTAAAGAGATGCATGCTGGAACCTAAACTGCAGGTGTCTTATTGAGGGCACTGTCTCGGTCAGGTTGGCACTAGTTACAGTTTCACCCCTTTGCTCCATGGTTTTATTTATAAATAACATTATACTGGAGGGGAGAAAGTAGAGAATATCAGCACATATGGTATGTCAAATCCCCTACTGCTTGGAGACCCCTGAAATGCTTAGGTACAACAGGGCATGCTTAGGGCTCTGAATATTTTGCCTTTTGTCATTTTAAACCAGGCCCTTAACATTATTTTAATGGAGTTGCTTTGAATTTAATTATGCATCTGTTGTATAATACACTTACAATAAATACCTCTAGTTATTGCTTTAGTTAAAATCCCTTTCTTTCCGATATTGACTGCTCTAATTTACTTTTATGCAAACAGCCTAGTCAGATTTAATAAAATGTCTTAGTAGCAAGTTTAATGACATCATTCCCCCTAGAGACAGTTGGGAAAATGACCTTCCATTTTACGAAAGAAGAGGATTAATTTTTATTGTCTGCCCCAGTTAATGCGTGTTTAGACATAAAGGCACGATCAATATGACAGAGAGTATAGTGATTTTACTCACAGTAGTTTCTAAATGGACATTTCTTACTAATCCATTTTTATAAATCACTTTAAAGGCCTTATTGATCTTTAATTGGGAGTTACACCTAATCACTGAGAGTAACGCATGACTGGTTCAAAACATTTTAACCCTTTCCATACAGCTCTTCAATATTCATATCGCAATAACTTCTTCCCTCTCCTCCCTTTCAATACATTTTATGTAACATCTTTACTTCCAGCTAGATCTTACCTAGACTATCACAGATCAGGAGAACAAAGTACTAGGAAAAATAGTTCTACCAAATACAGTAAAGAGGCAGTATTGTCTGTGTGTCAAAAATAGACCAATATACAGTTCAGGGGAAAAAAAGCATATTTCTTTGTACATTTAAAATGCAAATGTGCAAAGCAAATACACACAGTGGGAAAAGGAGAACTACATTATATGACAGGATTCTTTTCCGTCTCTGTCTTCACCAAGTTTATAATCAGGATGGTTAACTATTCCTTTCCTTTCTTAAAGATCAAGTAATGTTGTGAGAGTGTTTGAACAAATATAAAAACACATATGAGCAAACATATTGCCTTGTGGAAAAAGTTCAGTGAAATTTAGAAATTTGTAAGAGGATCTTGAAGTTTTGTGTTGCTTTTATAGTCCTAGGGTTTCTGAATAGATTATAGTTCTTTCAATTAACACAACTCACTGTTCTTGCCATGTGATGCATGTGTCTGAGTGTTTGTGGATGTACTAAAGTAGGGCATGTACAAGTGTACCCTGCTATTTAATATAATAATATTATAATATTATCATTTACATCAATATATACACAATAAAAAAACTTTGAGTTCCACATGTTCAAAATTTTTATAGTTGTATTTTTATATTCTTTCAAAAACTTTGAAAAAATACTGAACCCCAAGGTCTGATTTTCTTCTCATCAAACTTTGACAAAAACCCCAACCAGCAGTGGGGTTGAAATGGATGACCTCCAGACACCCCTTTCAATCTGGACCATTCTACAATTGTGTGAAAACAATATTTTGAACTGAACAGAGTCACTCATGATTTACACAAATGTACTAGTGTAATTATAAGATAATATTTATACCCATATACCAGAAAAAGATCTTCATCTCTTTTTACTATCTAGTGTTTTGTGAATGATTTTTGAAAGAACCTTTGAAAATGCAGAGCAGAAAACACTGGATAGGAAATTATTTTATGACTTATTTAGTTACACAAATAGAAAACATTATCATAAAAAGTTATAAACTTCTGTGGTTAATACATTAATACAAATTATTTTATAATGGCTGAATTAATTTTAAAAATATTTAAGAAAATGTTCTCCTAGACTGAGACTTTCCAGGCCAAGAAAACCCACAAATGCAGTACTTTGCAAACACGATGTTTACATTATTATCACATCAGTAATTTAAGCTTTTCTCTAGGACATAAAAACACTATCTTGAGACTGAGACTTAGTAAGAAACAAATTTGGAAATAAATATTGATGTCCACTGGATAAATTTAATCTGCCTAATTGCTACAATTTTTGAGTTTCCACAATAGTTTTTAACAGGATTCTGTTTATTGAGGATCACTATCTCAGAACAAAGACCAACACAGTACACTTGCCTAGGGCTTTTGTCTGTAACTGACACAACCTGAAACTACATTGTTCTCTTAAAAAGTTCAAAGACCTTTCCACTGAAAGGCTAATGGATACACCTAGGCAAAATCCAGTAATGCTAAAGATGGTTTTTAAAATTTCAAAACTGCCTCTAAATAAACAATTGTCTACTGTACTCTGCTACCATATAATGTAAATATTCCCTAGTTAAACAGTACATAGCATCATAAAATTATAGAAAAAGAGAAAGAAAAGAGGGAAGGGAAGGGAAGGGAAGGGAAGGGAAGGGAAGGGAAGGGAAGGGAAGGGAAGGGAAGGGAAGGGAAGGGAAGGGAAGGGAAGGGAAGGGAAGGGAAGGGAAGGGAAGGGAAGGGAAGGGAAGGGAAGGGAAGGGAAGGGAAGGGAAGGGAAGGGAAGGGAAGGGAAGGGAAGGGAAGGGAAGGGAAGGGAAGGGAAGGGAAGGGGAAAGAAAAAAAGAAAAAAAGAAAAAAAGAAAAAAAGAAAAAAAGAAAAAAAGAAAAAAAGAAAAAAAGAAAAAAAAAAAGAAAAAAAAAAGAAAAAAAGAAAAAAAAAAAGAAAAAAGGAAAAAAAAGAAAAAAAGAAAAAAAAAAAAGAAAAAAAGAAAAAAAGGAAAAAGGAAAGAAAAAAGAGAAAAATATTTTTTTTTCAGGTATAATTCTTGAAAGCTACTGGAAAACTTCTGTCCTAAAACGTCACATGGCCCTTTTATCCTAGACAAATTTTAGATTATGAAACAGAAAGAGTGTAAAACACAGTGCCAGTTTGAGAATTGGTATAGATTAAGTGATAGCTTTTAGTTATGTTTTTTGATTAGTTTTTTAGGAATATCTATTTTTTTTAACATATCTGTTAAGTTAATTTCAGAGGAAAATACTTTCAACTGTTTTTGCTAAGTTAAATGAAAGGGTTCAAAATTAAACTGATCTTGGACTAGAGAGGAGAATGCCTTATGTTTACTGCAACAACAAATTTCACACTTTTGCATAAAACAAGCCTAAATCTGTATATTAAGATTAGTGTAAAGTGAGTAGGATCTAGGCTGTGAAGTGCAAATATTCCTAAATCTGGCTGTATATATAAGGGTGATCTCATATCTGAAAAGTGGACATATTCTGGACTGTTTTAGGAACAACTACAGAGTAACTCTGGATGCCCAGTGTTCTCATCGAGTAGTCAGCAGTTTTGTGAAAACAGAAACTGATCTGTTTGATAACTTATACAAGACCGGGAGTCATTAGGATTTTCCTTTCAGCACGGTAAAGACTTCACATTTATGAGAAGTGCAACAAGCACTTAGATGAAACATAAACAGCAGCATTTTCTACTGCTGAGAGGGAGCCCAGGTCGAGAGAAGAGGGAAATGCAGAACTCAGTTCAGATACTTAAATGGTGGGAACCCCTATTATAACAATGAGGGAAAGGAGTGGAAATGTTCATTGTATTCAGTGGCTCATCCAAAACTGTAACCAAATCTAAACACTTGGAAGATAGATTGAAACATGATTATTAGCTGAACTGCAGCTTTCTAAAATATCCGAATCACCTATTCCTTTTGCCACTTGTGGACTATTAATAAGACTTATGACTGGTGAGTAGCAGGTGTTTTCTGGTTCTCTGGGATCCTGAACTGTAAATAACTGAACATGAAGATGATGCTGTAAGGTTTTTTTTCATTAGTGTGGATTCAGTACAATCACAGTATGAGAGTAATAATTGGTTTCTCAGACACATATTGAATAAAAAATCTAAAGAGGAAATGCATGTGACAGCACCCTTGGACTCTGAAGAAACACATGGTAGTGCCTTGAGCAAACTTCCCCTTCAAAAGAGTACCTTTTCAGTTTGCACGACTTAGGACACAGTCTTAAATTCTTTTAAAACTTGGTAAAAGGGAGCAAACCTGTTATGGTGACAAAAGAATGTCATGTTCTTATTTATTCAGCTTTAGTTTCCTGATGCTTCTGGTTTTTTTTGCATTGTTCCTGCAAGAATCAAGCAAATTTGTTTGTTTTAGTTTGGTTGTTTGTCTGTTTTGTTGTTGCTGTTTTTCTATTTTTCCAGGGTTACAGAGACATCTAACTTATAAATCCACAGGAACAATCAGTAACTCAGAAGATCAAACTAATATGTGCTTATAAATCAAAGAAAAATGTTAAAAAAGGAGGAGAGAGAAGAGGGAGTGGGGGAGGGTGGGAAGAAGGACAAAGGAAGGAAGGAAGGAAGGAAGGAAGGAAGGAAGGAAGGAAGGAAGGAAGGAAGGAAGGAAGGAAGGAAGGAAGGAAGGAAGGAAGGAAGGGAGGGAGGGAGGGAGGGAGGGAGGGAGGGAGGGAGGGAGGAGATTAAAGAAAATATTTCAAAATATGCATACATGTAGAGAGTGGTTTTCATGCTGATGAGCAAATACAGGAATAAGAAGTATTTTGATCAGGAATTGTCATTCTGTGGGATTCAGAAAGCATAGTTATGTCATTAGGTAACAATCTATAATTAACTCATTCAAGTAACTGTGAAGGACATGGCTGAGCCAAGGACAGGAACAGCTATTCCACCTACACGTTCAAATAAAAGCAAACAAAAGTTCTTGCTATCTGTCACCACAGTCAGAACCTTCACAAAAGATGGTTGATGCGCAGTTATTATTCTGGACATTATCCCTCACTAAAGAGACTGTGTGAGGAACCTCATAAAATACAGAAAAATAAACCAAAAATAAAATAATATATATTAAAAGAAGTGTTAATCTCACATATTCTTAACTGTGAGAGAGAAGTGAAGCATTTTGACAGTGCTACTTTAACTCCTTACATGGCAGTTGAAAGAGAACAGCAGAGCTGCTTGGCTCTTCTATCATTAACCACTTCAGCAATACCATAAATCCTGGTATTGCTTTGTTACAATACATGTCATAAAGCATGATCAAGAGATGGGAAGAAAAGACAACAGAATGGCTTGAAAAAATACGCACATTACATACAGGTGTATTAAATGGAGACAATGAAATATTAATCATACTTTCCTTCTGTTTATTTTAGTCATCACAGATTCAAAGGTCTGTTTGTAGTGTTCCCCAATTTTCATTAAAATAGTTGAATTTCTTAAAATATTGTTTCTGAAGTATTCCCAAAGTTAATTTAAATTAAAATAATGTTATTGGTTAAAGATGAATAACAACTATTTTATTATATAAGCAGAGGTCGCTCATAATTGGCCATTAAATTCAAATAAATCATTGCAGATTTACACTGATATGACTGAAAGAAAAATTTGGCTCATGGTTCCCAATTATTACTCCCACAGCCTCACTGACTTACAGTAGGGGTGTAAATGAGAACATAATTTAGTCCAAGTTATGCAACTATGGATACTAATTCCCCAAGGATAAATTTTGTTTTGAAGGCAGTTTATTCTAAATGAAACAGAAAGAGAAGGGAAGGGAAGGGAAGGGAAGGGAAGGGAAGGGAAGGGAAGGGAAGGGAAGGGAAGGGAAGGGAAGGGAAGGGAAGGGAAGGGAAGGGAAGGGAAGGGAAGGGAAGGGAAGGGAAGGGAAGGGAAGGGAAGGGAAGGGAAGGGAAGGGAAGGGAAGGGAAGGGAAGGGAAGGGAAGGGAAGGGAAGGGAAGGGAAGGGAAGGGAAGGGAAGGGAAGGGAAGGGAAGGGAAGGGAAAAACATCTGATGTTATTAGTTAAAAAACAATTTGACTGCAAATTTTAATTCATCTACTAAATGTCAGGCACTACTGGATATACCAGCAGTTTCCTTAGCCCTCCTTGTTATTAATACATGCTTAGCAGCGGTGGAAATTAGAAGGTCTGTAATAATACCCTTCCAAAAAACACTTCAGATGAAAATTTTGGTTTGAAATTTACTGAGAACTCTATTACTGTGGTAACAAGTTATATAAAAGGCAAATGTTAGGATAGAAGCCTTTCATTTAGACCAGCTTATTTCTGACATTATATGCATTCTACTTTTTTTCAGAAATGTTAGAGTCATTCAATTTAACCAGTATGCAATCCACTCTCCAAGAACACATTACCATGGGGTTTCTTTTATTTTAAAGCCATTTAATTTTCTTAATACCCAGAATCTTTGTGCAGCACTTGCCGTAAGCTTTGTCACTACACTGCTTTGTCAAACATGAACCAAACAGTCCTATAGGCAGAACTTCCTCTAAGATGTATACAGGCAACCCTGCATAGCTTAGTTTCTTTCTGAAAATGTGATTAAAGTCACTTAAATTATTCTACATACATTGCATTATCCTATTCAAAAAAAAAAAAAAAAAAAAAAAAAGGCTTTGTAGGCACAAAGGAGAAAGCTTTTTGTGTACATGTGTTCATGTGTTTCTGTTTGTAGGAAGGGCAGGGAGAGATAAATTGCGACTGAGAGAGCAGCTTGGAAGTTGAAAAAAAGGGTAAAAGGAATAACCAAGGTGACATTTTGGCTGAATAAAGAGTTTTTAACCCAGTTTTCTGACGCAGAGAATTTTTGGACTCTTGCTTGTTTAAGATCCCCAGCTTCTCATCTAAAACCATGTAGGCATTAAAAACAAACCTAAACCTACCAACAAACCAACCAAACAAACAAACAAAGAATATTAAATGGTACTTCTTTTATAAGCAAATATAAAAAGAATTTTCTTATTTAATTTTTAGAAGACAAGCAGACTAAAAACCTTGAGAAAATAGGGGGAGTGGAGCAATGTGAATAGAAGCAAAGAGAAAAGAGGAGAAGATTTAAAATGTATTCCAGAAAAGCTGTATATCTTAAAGAAGACTTTATTCATGCCTGTATACAACCTAACTTGAATTACACTTGTCTGAAGGAACTTTTTCAGGATTTGGCCTGGATTTTTTTTTTTCTCTTTTTTTTTATTATCAAGTAGTCTTTTGAAATTTGAGAATACAACCCTAAAAATATGCTCCAGATTTAAAATATTCCTGATACAAAATGGTGTTTTTGTGCATTTTTGTATTTCTGTTGGACATCATTATGTCATTATGTAATGCATCTCCTTTCAACATTAAGGGCTGTGATTTACTTCAATATTTGTCAATATTGTCACTATTTCTTCACAGAATGTCTCTGGTTTCTTTACAAACCTCACCATCTCTGTGCAACATGGCAATTTCAGAGGGCCTTGAAGTGCTGTTACCTCTTGGAGTAACTTGACAACTGTTGCATAGAGAATTGCAATCTAGGTTGTCCAAGGTTACAAAAGTCCAGATCAGCCCATTATATTATTTTTTTTTTAATGTCATGTAAAGGAGGAATGCTAGTAGAGACTGGTCAATTTTGCCTACTTATTATTGAAGTAGCTTAGCTAAGGGGTCCTTGAGCTACCTGGTGAAGTCACAAGTTGGCATGACAACAAGCTCAGAGAGTCTAGAAATAGGAGAAACTACATTCTGTTCAAATCACCAGAATGTATTTTGTTTGGTTTGCTTTAGTGACATGGATGTGAACCTTCTTTCTGCACAATATTTACCTGGCAGTTGCTAAAGTAATTCATGAGATGAGAGTCTGGAAGAAATGAGCTTTACCAGTGCAGCTGCTGCCAGTTACACCAGTACCTAGGGCCACATTGTTCACCATAACGCTGCTGATCATTTGCAATATGCTCACTAGGTGGGCTGAAACCAGATGGCAACACTCTATCCTTGAGCTTTGACCGAATATTAAGCAATATCTGGAATGTAAATATTATTTTTTGCCATCCACTCCCCTCTAATCTAACATTTTTCTTCACCACCACACTACCTTTCTTTCTACCTCTGTGTAAAAAGAGCCCGTGGTGGTGGGGCCAGGCAAATTCAAATTTTGTATCACCTCCAAGAATTGTAAATAGAGATGTAAGTAATCACAGTTCATTAAAAAGGCTGATCTTGGTAAAATTTTGCCAAGTTTCTTTCTGCATAAGACCCTCTGTTGTGCTTGTATAATTTCCCAGAAGCTCAACAGCTAACAAAAGTATGTATTGGAAAGTGAAGCTATATTTTCTGCCATTGCTATTATTTATTCATGCTTCCTATTTTTGTTTTTACTTGTCTTTAAAAAATCGGGATTGGACTGCTACAATAACAGCAGTTGCTCCAGGCAAATTCAACTATTTCTAATTTTACCACAACAAAACATTTAATTCTAGACATTATAGTGTGTTGATCTATTGCTTTTTCTTGGACTTTTCTGGGAAAAGGGAGAAAAAAAAAATGCTTACTTGATTGTTTCTGAATTAAAGAAATATTTCTGTAAATTTTCAGATTAAACACAAATGGAAATTTACCTCAAAACTGACTGGAATGAAGAAAAAATCTCTCTCCTATAAAACCACATAATTCCGTATCAATTTTTACCCTTTCATTTTGTCAGTACAGTATATATGATAAATAAATATTTAAAAATAATGAAAAATGAGAAAAACTTTTCAATTTAAATTGTGGAAGCAAGGCAGTTTGCTTTTCTTCCAAATCAAAGTTTGGCATTTTGATTTGAGAAGAACTGCTTTTACTCTTTTTCCTTTTTTTTCCTTTCTTTTTATTTTTTTGGTGATAAAAAAGTCAAAGTTTTCCAATCAGCTTTAAAATGTCATCTTCGATCTTGTCTGAGAGGCTAACATGCAGGGACTTCCCCATAAAGGACTCCACATCGCAAAAGAGAAAAAAAATGAAAGCTTTCCTTCTAAACTTAATTCTTTGTATCATGAAAGATTTCAGATTTGTTTTATTGCCTGTGCCTTCATAAAGGGTTAAGAGGTATTTCTCACAGTGATTGATACAATGGGAAGCCAGCAATAATTTGACATGAAACCTCAGACTACACTTAAATTGTTTGATTTTGTAACAGCAAACAAGAATTTTATTAACATCTTGTCCCTTGCTGGCCCCAAGATAGCCTCTTATCAACACAATACAACACAGCAACGTCACAAAAGAGATTAGGACTGAAGACGATATAAAAAAATACTGTATCACTTGAAATTGCAAGGGAGTGAATGTAACAGTTCCTTTATGGGGAACCCAATCCATATTTATTATTTTTAATACTTAAAAAAGTCACAAATCTCTTGCCAAAATTATGCCTTTTCATTCTTTTTCAAATTCTTTCACTTTCAATACACTAGGCTGCCTTGGAGTAGCATGTCATTCTAAAGTAGAACTGGAAAAATAATTGGTGTAATGGCCATAACCTTGAAAACACTCTTGAATATATAAAAAAAAAGGGAAAAATTACTGAAAATCAGGAAGTCTAAGTTACTGCTGGGCTGTGGTTGCAGTAACTTTTCTGTACCAGTTTACAATTTTAAACTTACATGTGAAATTACCAGGAATTTTCAGTGATAGCATAAACTGTATGAACAATATGAACACTAACATTCACCTGAAAACATTCCCACAAAGATGTCATCTGAAATACACATATGCATATGAATGTGTTAGGGTTAGAGCAAGTTATTACAGAGAAAGTAGCAATGACTCCTATATTTAGGTTGTCTAACATATTCCATGTTGAAAAGCCTTCTGGCAGCCTTATTGGAGAACTAAAATACCACCATTCCTTGCAGTTAGACTGTGAAAGTTGGCACAGGAGTAGTTTTTCAGCTAAGGAGGTGTCTTTCATATGCCCTCCGGAGGTATCTTCAGATTTGGCAGAGTTATAAATTGATGGAAAATTATTTCCATCACTGACACTTTGTTTGTTTCTTTCTGTTATTATTGCCCATGGGCCACCCTAGCTCCTGTCTTCCACACTCCACCTGGGTGACCAAAAAGATATATCTTGGTTTTTGCTTTCCTTAAGGAAAAGAAAACACTTTTCAGGTGAACTCGGTGGCAAACAAGCAGCATCCAACGTCAGACTTTTTTCTGTTTACTGGTGTTGTTTATCTTTGCTCTTTTCTGTGCTTACTACTGAGTGATGCCTCCCACTTCATCTGTGAGAAAAGCATACTGATGTCCAACAGGACAGGTTTGAGTCTGAAGGCTGCTACAGAGAACAGATTTTCTCACCATACAACCTTGATTCGTTCCACAGAGTCCCATGGGAAAAGTAGATTCTCTATTTTTTTTCATATTATTCTGTTTGTGTAATTAAATGATTATAGTAGTTTAAGTATTTTAAGCTTGCTAAGAACATACTAATTTTTGGTTTCATGGGAAAACTTAAATTCTGTATAGTCTGAATCCTGCGGACTCGGCTGATGCTGAATAGCATTCTTTTCATGTCTCTTTTGTTACATGTGCCATGGACATCAAAAACTATATCTTCATATGTGCATACACTGTGGCGTATAATATTTCTAGAGAAAGGACTTGGAGTTATAAGCTGGGTGTGCCAGTGACACAGACTGCTGTACTGTAGGGACACTCAGGTTAGCCATTTTGGCAAGAGGAGCTGGAACCTACTGAGATCCATGTTACCATTGCTGAGTGACTAGCTGGCTTCATGCAAGTGCAAGTCTGTCTACACTACCTTTCAAACTCATTACATTTAGATTTTTTCTGAAAGCAACTTTTGGCCCCGCAGACCACAACGATCTGTCATGTCACTTACCAGCAGCAGTACATAAACTGAATTGGAGTGCTAAATATTCCCATTGAGAAAATGGACAAAGATGTGGAAAAAAAAAAAAAAAAAAAAAGAAAAAAAAAAAAAAAGGAAAACAAAAAGAAAAAGAACTAATTAATTGCAGTGCTTTCTTTCTATCCCAGCTATTCAAAGTACTGTTTGAAATGCATATTGCTCTGTTAACAGAACCCAGCTCCACTCTCACACAGGCAAAACACAAATTACTTTTCAATTCATTTACTTGTTTGCCTTAATGAAAATTCTGTAGTCTTTTTTCATAAGTGCTGTGTCTTGTAAGTCAACATAACAAAGTTTTTTGTTGTGTTGTTTGTGTTTTTTTTTAATGTCTGGCATGCACCAAAACAGTTCTGAACCACACATTTCACGAGGTTTTTGTGTACTTGATGTCCAGCTTTCTATTATTTCTGAATTTTGTTGAATTATTTTAAAGCTGAAGAATCTAATGTTAAATCTCCAGTGTAGCCAAATATTCAGGCTGAATGCTAATCCCTCGAGTAGGTTATGATATTTTAACCATGATAGGATGAATGGTAATGCCATATAAACTATTGGGATTAAGATGCATCAGATGCAAGAACATTTAAAGCTGAAAGAAGTTTTGATCCTTACTATAAAATATAATCCACATACATTTATGCCTCAGTAGTGCTGTTGTAGAGGCAGCAGAATTTGGCTTAAAGCACTGAAGTGAACCAGTGTATGATAAGATAAATGAGCATGGCCTCCTCTGAGCAACAGCTACTAAAATAGTTTGAATTCACCTGCACGTTTTTCACATAGGTCAACAAAATCTCTTACCTTCCCCATTCAGTTCTTTGAAGAGTTGCTAATAAAATTGTGAGTATGCCAATAGGAAAGAAAAGTAGAGGTGAGTGAGGCATCTCAAGCTTAATTATAAGGGATGGCCATGTGACATCGATAAATCTTGGTAGGAATTTTTGAAACTTGATGTTTTTTCAAAGTGTAATGTAGTTTCAGCCTGGTTTCACTTTAGATTTTTCATTCACTTAAACCAGAAATGAAAGCTAAGTCTGAAAACAAGGGGGTTGAAAGTGGTCAGGAAACTGAAATGGCAGAAGTTTGCATGGCTCTGTTTAAATACTGAGAGACAATAGCTTACATTATGCAAAATTACAGTGCTTAAGTCAAAGCTAGTTTTGAATTTTAGGACCATAAAAAATCCCAGTGTGAAACCACAAACTTTTGCATTTTTTTCTCTTCCTTGCAACTTAAAAAATATCCAAGTGATCTAAACCACATTCTGTAAAAACAAGTTTCTCCCGTGCCGAGACCTTGTGTGCCAAGTTTCAGCACACAGAAAATTTTTATAGGCTGATATATTAACCTCTCAAAACAGGAACATGTAATGGAAACACTGTTAATCCCTTGACTACTGAGGCGTAATGAGGCATTAACCTACTAGCTCTCAAAAGCGTTAAGGGTCCAGTTTCTGATCTCATTTGTAGTGGTCCACACTTAGAGGAATTCCTTTATTTTCAAGTACTTTATGCACTCTCAAAAAATTGTTTTCTTTTGCAAAACCACTGTTCATAGGAGCAATCATGTACTTTACAAATGTGAAAACTAGTGACATTTTAGATTTATGAGTTATAGTGTGTCCCTGAAGGTAATTAAAAAGCTGTAGATAATTGTGATCATGTAGTGCTGTTTTATAGTATCATACAGACTTCAAGATTATGTACTAGCTGTGTTTGTAAGTGGTATCTGTCTCATTATCTTTCAGATCTTTACTATAGAGAAAGAAAAAAGAAAAAAGAAAAAAGAAAAAAGAAAAAAGAAAAAAAAAAAAGAAGTGTAAAATATTATCTCTAATATTTTCTCTATGGCATTACTGTTTTGAAAGAAGTTTATCACTAGAAAAAATATTTGCCAGCCCATAACCAAGTCATTAACATTCTAGTACAAGATTCCTGTTTTTAAACTGTGTTTAGTCTAGATTCTGATTCCAACACCACAAGAACATTCAAATGTAACAGATCTTAAAGGTAAATATCTTATGGAATTTTTTCAATATGAAATATTATGTGACTTAAAACTTATTATGTGACTATCCACTCAGTGACACCAGGCTGATGAGACCAGTGTAGAATGTCTAATCTAAGAATAAAGAATAATTAATTTAATAAATGGTAGTGTACTTAACACACAGACAATTGCTAACATACTCTAGGGCAAAAGTTGAAATACTTGATATGTATGTCATACATATGTCATGCATTTATTCCTGAGCACAGGGGCTGTCTTTGGGCTGCAATGAGGATGCGTGAATGATAGAGACATACGTATCTACTGTCGCCCCAGTGTAGCTAGCTCAGGTAACAGGGAACCAAAGCCTCAACAACACAAGTTTTAACCTCCAGAGTAAACCTGGTTTCCTGACAGTAGTGTAAGCTCATGGTGAAACTCATGCTATGATGTATTGATGTGTTGCTATTAAGTGTAGAACCACAAGTTAAGAACTTAAGACAGATATAGCATCTTCAGGAAGGTGAAGAATAGAAGCCTATTTTCTATCCGTCACTCAGAGATGCCTTTGCCTGCTTCTGATTCTTAAGAGAAACCGGCCTCCTAACTTGGCCACTCAGGTTTGGAGAAAAACTAAGGAAACTGAGTATCCTTATAACCTTTATTAAATTATGTCCCTTTAACCTAACAAGGTTAAAGGGACATAATTCAATGCCACTAAAAAATTATTTTAAATTAGGTTTACTAGCATTTGTGACATGGTCATGTTTGTCCATGCGGGGAATCCAAGCATATAGAAAGATACAGACAATCCAACTGGCTCCAGCCTCACTTTGGACACCCTGCAGAATCTAGCTTAAGCCACAAAGGCACAATTCTTAAAAGAATCTGGCTTTTTTTTATTTTTTTTTTTGGAAATATTCAGCCCCCTGTAGCTATATAATGGTATAGAATGACTTAACATGTTGCATTTGCACACAGTATATACACACTCCAGTCAGTGTGTGTGTATTGTATAGGCTACATTATTACATGTGACATCTACAGAGTATGTATACATTTCAAAAAAAAAAAAAAAAAAAAACTATTTCAGAGAGAGAGGATAGACATTCTCCCTTTCAAAACATGTTTGGTTAACATTTTCACACATGCATAAAAAGTTAGTCTTTAGAAAAATACATTGAAACAAGCTCTTTTCTGCAAACTATTGTTTTTGTGAATCAGACATTTCTGATTAAACGACATTCATTAAAATAAAACTCTGGCAAGTCACAATGCTAACCCAAACATCCCTTCAGTCAGATGACACACTAATACTCTGTGAAGAATTTCGACAGTGGGTCTTCCATTATTTTTACCAAGAATAACAGCAGATGCCCTATGCAATGAATTCCATTCCTAGGTGTGTTTATACATACACGCAGCTTCAGCAACAACTTAAACCCAAGCATTTAAGCAAGTGAATAACATATGTATATGCAAAGATGTGTCCAAACCCCCATAATGTTTGAAAATTTATAGCCTTACCCTGTTGCCCTCCAGAGAACCACTGACCACCTCACAAAGTGTTCAATCCTACAAATAAGTCATTATTGCTGAGCCTGTGCTGCAATTTTAAAACAGGTAGCTGGAAATTAAACAAGGGTTAGAGGCTAGATGAGAGCTCTGTGAACTACGTTTGGATTTAGCTACCCAAATTCAATCTTATACCCCTAAATTCTGCTGTGTCCAACTTCCATGGCCAAAGTACATCATAGTACAGCAGGAGATTTTTATCATCTAATCCTCCCAACATGCCTCAAAACCTGGACTCCTGCTCTCCCTCTTTCATTTTCATGGAAAAAAGCAGGATGAAGGATGGCACACACCAGGATTTTACCCTGTTGTGTTGACATGCTATGATGGCAAAGTGGGGAATTCTCAGCTTCTATACATTTTGAATTGGTATAAGCTTCAGTCTCAAACCCTATGGACAACCTTAAGGAAGGGTCATGCCATACCAGCTCTCCAGGGAAAAAAATACATTTCCCAGGATTTTTATGTAGCAGCTGGCACATTTGGGGCACTACTGTAAAATAAATAATAACCTTTCATAAACTGAGGTTGACACCCTGCTCAAAGCTCAAACTATTAAACATTTAGCTTTGCTTTTGCCTCAGAGGCAGAAATAAAGAGTGACATATCCCACATGGCTAAAATTCCTTGGCCTTTCTCTCAGTCACATTAACGTTATTAAAAACATGCAAACTTTTTTTTCTTCACTGTTGTTGTTTTGGTCTTTGCATTGTTATTTTGTTTGTTTCCTTATTCTACTCCAATTCTACTCCAAGCCATTGTTTTCACTTATTACCCCTGCCACGAACAATAACCGATGAAGCAGCAAAAATCCTGTGCAATTGTTTTGAGAGCAGCAGTAGTCCTGTTGTGCTGCCAACACTTCAGCCCAGCATACCACTTCAGCATGCATGTTTACCAAAAACAGGCTGTGATAGCTCAGATCTGTGTCTCCTGGCTTGAAAATCTGGGGAAACTCAAAGTTAAAAAGGAACACGTGTGGGCACAGGTCATCATTTCTGCAAGTGCCTTCTAGAGGGGGGCTCAGCACTGGGCTGTAGGCAGCACATGGCTCCCTGGGTGACTGTACTCTGCCAGGTCCTGGGCAGATGTACACACAGGACACAATTTAAAGCATTTACTCTTAAAGCTCTTTGTGGGACAGATCAAAATACCCATCTTATTCTGGAAATTAGCATATAAAGAAAAAAAAATGTTATTGTTCTCATTAGCATACTCATATATAACTAATCAGTTGTTATATTCAAAGTTAATTGGCAGTAGAAAGATCTCCGTTCCAGGTAGTAACTGCCTAAAACTTACTCTCAGCAGCACTGAAGGTCTTTCAACCCAGGACTTGGGCTACCAGTTCCCTCTCAGTAATTGTTTTTCACCGCTTTATTAGAATGTATCAATCCTTTCCAAGTGATATCCACATATTCACGTCAGATACATATACACATATACACAAGCAGACAAGGTCTTCACATTAAAATCTGCAACCCATTTCATATAAGCATAAATGTGTTTACTGTAAAGTTGCTTGCAAGTTCTTTATTTGCTTCTAAATATTTCACAACCCTGAGAATGTTGCTAATAAAATTCTCGTGTTCAAAGCATGATGGACTTTGTATAAACTTAAAACAAGGAGGAAAATGATTTAGAAAATTTTTACTCATCCTGAATGAACAATGCACTTTTTTTTCAGAACTTAGAAGGAACATACAAGGCACAAAATATATTTCAACATTTTAATTTAAAGTTTACAGTAAAGAAAAAACTGCAACTAAAACAAAACAATCCTTTTCTCTTGTTCTCTGAAATAAGAAGCATTCACAATGAAGATACAAGGACCTGGAAAAAAAAAAAAAAAAAAAAAAAAAGATATATTGATTAGATTAGATTAGATAAGCATGAACAGCAACAGAGATCAGACTTGAAACTAGTACACATATCAGCTATGGAGAGCTATTTTTATCATTCTTGATTTATACTCAGTGATGAGACTCAATTATGAGAAGTGGAAATATCAATTAAGTGAGAGAAAAGTTTTATTAATGGGACAATAATGTTTTTCTTCCTGCTTGAGTTGTCCGCTTGTTTTCAGACAGAGCAAAGCATCTTTTGTATTTTATGGAGAAATTAGGATCTCTGGATGGCTTTCCCCTGCACACCACCGTGATCTCAGTACTGCTCCCCCTCTCAGTGCAGAACTGTCAGAAGGACAGGGGTGCACCTTCCCCAGCTCACCCGCCCTTCCCACAGCCTGGCGCAGGTGAGGAGCGCAGCTCACCGAGGGCAGACGCAGGCAGCTCGCCCCACTGCCCTCTCCTCTCTGCCACGGGAGCATCAAGCTGGGAGCCCACCAGGGAGTTCAGCCATAAATATCTTCTAGTTATAGTGAACACAGCGTCGCAAGGCTGTGTTGTTTTTTCCTTTTTTTTTTTCAGTTTTACATTTTAGACAGTTTACGCTTCCACTCTCAAAACAGATTTTATCCTAATAAAGGCTTTTATTACTATTATTCACCTGTCATTACACAGCATTAGACAATTATGTAGCATAGCCTGACTTTCAGAGTGAGGAACATTCCCATTTGCTTTCAAATGGGAATGGGAAGACAACATAAACAAAACATTTCATTAAAATATAGAGCTGCAGCTTTATTTATTAAAAAAATAAATTAATTAATTAAAAAAAAAAAAAATTAAGCATTGCCAAGACTGCCACCTACGCTTAAAAAAAACTTTGCTATGAAAACTCACTGGCATGAGCAAAAGGGAAAAAAAAAAAAAATCTATGGGCATGAAACAGTCTTCAGTCACCGTTTGATTGCCAGGCGATTGACAAAATAATTTGTACCCGTCGATTTTCATGAAGGAAATTTTTACAATGGATTTGCCAAGCAGATTTTTAATTTTAATCAGTAATGAAAAAATGACAACATGGATCACAACAAGACATCAGCCGTTAAATGGGCTTTCGCGATTGCTGTCAGGACGACTCCATTAGGCAGCCATACCTTTGTGGGCATCAATCATGCTCTTCAAACTCTTGTACATCTTCGAGATTTAATTAGACATTTAAGTTCTTTACTAGCAATTTGCAAAACTGTCACTTACTAAAAGTGCAAGACACCAAAAAAAAAAAAATTAAGAGTGAGTGAGATATTTCTTCTGAGCCCTAAGAGAGTTTTTTCCTCATTTCTGGGGGCAGTTTTAAAGTCACTGAGACCCTTTGCTGAATCTAGCCATTGCCTTTGAAGGCTAATTGCTCCCGAGACTGAAACTGAGCACAGAATAGCATCAGACATGGCTGCAAGCTGTCTTAAACCACCATGCTATGGTACAGAAAAGCTGGAAAGGGAGGGTGGATTTGTGTCTGTATGTGTGGAGACAGCAGTAAGAAACACTTTCTCAATTTTCTGGGGGAACAGTAACTTCTGGGTTGAAAACAGCTAATAAACATCTGAAATCACTTTTCTCTAAAGCATGAACAAAATCAGTCCTCATATTATTTGTGAGGGAGATGCAAGCCACAGTGCTGAGCAGCCGAGCAGCATGCTGGCAGCTCCTGCATGCACAGAGAAACCCTTCACCACCTTCCTCACTGGCTGCTCTTCCCAGTCCCTATGCTTCCCAGTGGAGGTATCACATTGCTGGGAATGGCTTTCCTGCTCATTTGCAGACACTGGGACAGTCCTGGAGCAAAGAAGGGAACTTTCTAATGCTTTCAGGGCAGTTTGCTGCTTTTGCTACTTCACCAAACATGCCTTTGCAGGTTTTTGTGAGAGGCTGATGAAGGAAAGGTGCTAGCTGAGAAGGTTTTAGGTTTGGGTAAGTATCTATTTTCCTCTAGATTTCCAAAAGCAAAGGCTGTAGTCTCCTTTAAATGAACTTTGGCATACTACCTAGCATTAGAGAGATAAATATAAAAGGTGGATTGTGAAAATGCTGTTACTCACCAGTGAAAAATTTGCCCTGGGCAAAGATGTAGAGTGGAGAGTTATTTTCAGGCTAAAGTGTTTTGTTGTTTTTGTTTTTCTGTTGTTTTTTGTTTTTGTTTTTTTTTTGGGGGGGGATAATGGGATTTTTTTTCCCTTTGGTGGTGAATCGAGGGGGCAGGGATGCTCAGCTTTCCTACAGACCTTCAGCACAATGAGCAGGCACATCAAACTCCAGCCATTAGCACATTAGAGCTACTTATTAGTCACCAGTCTGAACTGATACAGGAACATTTTCGTATTTTGCAATTATGCCCTCACAAAGATTACCTGTTCTCACCTGCATAAGCTCCTCAGTGCTTTACAGAAGGAGACAGATGACTCTGTGTCTTATTATTCAGGCAAAATTAGCTCCTTGCATTCCCAAGCAACCACAAGCATTGTCATGGCAATTTTCATGACTCTCCTGGGTAAATATAGTACCCATTTCACATCAGCGAGAGGGTGAGCTGTGGCAGGGTGGTAAAATGGAGGCTGTCATATTTTTAGGAGCATGAGGGTAGCCAGGCCAGAGTCAGCAGGATTGAGCTTCACTCCTCCAGGCCCAACTGTGCTGGGGCCATGGAGACCATAGGTAAGCACAGGCTGGCAGAGCAGCTCTTTGTGACACCTTTTCTGTGTCCATTCCTCTGCCCCCTAGCTCTTTGCAGCAGAGTAAACACCCCATGTCTAGCAAATTAAGGGAGACCCAGAGGTTGTGAAGAAACTGAGGAAAGAGGCAGAACTGAGCAAGTGGAAAACCCTAACCAGTACCTGCAGCATCAAAAAGCCTTGGGGGATTTGCACTTTGTGGCCCCCACCAGTTCTTTAAGGCATTATCAACAAAATGCTTTGATTATGCATCGGTGCCTAGGCGTTTCTGAACCAGGGAGCATGCGGGCAATGTGTCCTTTTACCTGCCCTAGCACACGGTGATACACAGCACACCACCAGCCCCACCACAGAAATCAACAGCAACACATTGTAGCCCTTTTCACCCTCCACAAGCTTCCAAAGTTCATAGCTAGTTAACCTCTACAATGCAGCTATGAGTCAGCTGATTGGTAATAATATCAATATAAATGGCTTTTCATGTGAGAATATTGAGACAGCAAGAAACATGCTAGAGACTAGACATCAAGTGCTGCTTCATGAAGTTTGACTCCATCTCTTTGAAGTTTTTATAAACTTCTTTCCCTTAAATATATATATATATTTAAATAAATATATGCATGCATGTGTGTTTATAAAAAGTCTTTTTCTCTCCTTTTACTTATATACATACATACACATATACATATATTGCAAAAGTACACACCCTTTGTCATAAAACTTCCTTTCTCAAGCCCTGCTCAGGAAAAGTTTCCACTGACTCAATGGGTGGTTCACTTAAGTAAGGCTTAAGCAAAGTCCGTGGGATTTGGCCACCTCAGTGTTGTGACAAGAGAATACAGACCTCCTGCTTCTTGGTGCTGGGCCAGCAGGGTGGAATGCAGAAGGCCTAGGCACAGGTTGTGAATCAGCCCCTTCTCACCAGCCACAGTTTTCAGCAGGGAGCCCTCCCACCCCTCAAAATGTCCCACTGCCCAGGACACACTAACAGCCCCACCTGTGGGACAGCTCCCCCAAGCTCTCCCACACCCATGAGCTCCCCAGGGGCTTTTCTTTCAGTTTGCGTAAATCACCAGTTTTTCAGGCCATTAGTATTTTTTAAAGCTGTTCTGGATCTTCAGAGTGAAGCACTCTGTCCTACAATGTGACATATGTCCTGGTTTCAGTTAGCACAGAATTAATTTTCTTCCTAGTAGCTGGTGGAATGCTGTGTTTTGGCTTAGAATGAGAAGAGTGCTGATAACACCCCGATGCTTTAATTGTTGCAGAGCAGTGCTTATACTAAGCCAAGGACATCTCAGCCTTTGCTCTGTCCTGCCAACGGGCAGGCTGGGGGGTGCAGTAAGAGCTGGGAGGGGACAGACCCAGGACAGGTGACCCAAACTAGCCAAAGGGGTATTCCATACCATCTGACGTCATGCTAAACAATATATAGGGGTGGCTAGCCGGGGGGAGGGGGCCGGACTGCTCGGGGTTAGGCTGGGCATCGGTCAGCGGGTGGTGAGCAATTGCATTGTGCATCACTTGTTTGTACATACTATTATTACTTTCGTATTATCCCCATTGTATCATCATTATTATTATTGTTATTATTATTTTTGTTATTTTTTTTTTTTCCTGTCTTATTAAACTGTCTTTATCTCAACTCACGGGCTTCACTTTCCATTTCTCTCCCCCGTCCCAGAGAGGGAGGGGGGAGGGTGAGCGAACGGCTGCGTGGTGTTTAGCTGCCGGTCGGGTTAAACCACGACAACATAAATCAGACTTCTTTCTGAATCACCATGTGAACTGTATATTTCAGGCTGTTTAAATCCTGTCCTTCCAACTTTGGGCACCTCCACACTTCTGTGTCCTCATGTTGTACAGCCAGTTCAGATAGCAATGAGGCAGACACAAAGGAAGAAAAGGCAATAGCTTTTGTCAAAGATGCCCTTACAGATTCAACATGTCACTGACTGTTGTCATAAGAATGTCACTGATTTCATAATACAAAAATGTTTGTGGCTATCCTGAAGGAAAAAATGTGTAAGTCAACCTGATGCCTAGAATAAGACCTTGGCTTGGAAATTGCTTTCCTGACTACAAATTTCTGGTCTGTTGAAAAATAAAAATAAATAAATAAATAACAGCTTGATCTTGGAATAATCCATTTAAATAGAAATTGTCAATGCTGATAAAGACAAAGCTTGTTTGAGCTCTTTTTTTTCAGAGTATCTGATACAAAACTCATTGAAGATAATAGTTGTGTTTTTTTTCCATTGGTTTGGATGGACTTCATTCATTCAGCTCTTATCTCCTTGAAACACTATTTGTATTTGTATTGCAGATATCTGTATTGTTTTTACTCTAACGTTTCAATCTTTTAAAAAACGGGCTTGTGCAGTAAAATTTTAGTCCTTCCTTGTGGATTTTGCCATTTACTTTACTAATACAACAAAAAGCTCATCCTTGGATTCCAGCAGTTTTTAATAAATCTACAATATCAGATCAGCTTTATTTTCCTGAGTGATGAGTGTAAACTAAACATTAAAGATAAAAGATCTTATCTAGGCCAATGTTTAGCCACATTCAGATCAATGAAAATCTAAAATTATTCAATAGATCTAAACTTTAGTTTTACTCAGAGTCTCAGTGTAGATGGTGGTTAGTGACTTCCACACATGAAGTGGATGAAGTGGCTCATCCCATCTACAGAGTGGCAATTATATTCATTTCAGTAAAGTCATGATCACATGAATGTTAGCTCTGTGTAAACTGTTCCAAGACAAACTTTGCTTCCTTTAGGATATTGGTGATAAATCAAAGCCCAGCAGAGGTGAGTTGCAAATTTATATTGGATTCATTAACAGATTTGTTTTTGTTAGTTAATTCAGTCTATGAGTGAATGAGCTATCCAGTCACTTAACAGAACCCCACACCTCTAGATTAAAAATACTATTACATTCAGTTAAAGCTCTCTGATTACTACTAGTTAATTTCTAATGAGGCTGGGCTGTAATTTGCAGGTTTGCTTCAAGTCCAACTTCCTCCATCTTCAAAGCCAAGTGCTACATCAAATAAGCCTCAAAATTCCCATTTAATTTTGATTTCCGCTTAAGTCCTTGACTATCTGCCACTGCTCCCACCCATTCCCACAGCTATATTTATATACACAGACACTCTTGTGCTCCAGTGTCATTGGTAGAATAAAGGTCTTTAGCTAAAAAGGGCCATGTAGAATGGCTATGTTAGAATTCATCCTTTCCCACAGGCTCTCCTGAAGTTTCCATTCCTGTAAACCTAAAACCAGAAGAAAAAAAGGAATGTAAATGTGAAAAGGAAGTGTTAAAGACTCTGGAACATGCAAAAAAATCCATAGCTTGGCGTTCAGAAAAACACATATCACTAAGTTTCCTGAAGCTTCTGGCAAAACCAAAATCCATGACAGCATGAGAATCCATATGCAAAATATAGGTCCAGATCCATGGGGAATGTTATTCAGCAGGGCCCTGCTGCTTACATCAGCCTCATCTGGCCCATGATGATTTGTCTGATTTTTTTCTGTTGTTGTTGTTTTTTGTTTTTTGAGGGGGGGGAGGGTGCTTGGAGAGAATAAGTAGCTTTTGTATCCAGGACCATTCGGCATGTTTTCTTTCTCATATTCTTTTTCTCTGGTTATCTGACTCACTACCAAAACAAATAAACTAAAATAACCCTACACACATGTCTATTGTACCCTATCCACAAAGGATTCTGTTATTACATATGCAGAAGCGGAACTTCTAGAAAATAAAACACGAAACAGTTTGAGTCTCTAAGGCCAATTACAACTACTCTGATTTAAAAGGATTATAGAAAAGCAGGCTCTGTGCAATAATTTCCAGTCTAATTACAATTTACAAAGAATCTTCATTGTTGTCAAAAATATTTAATGTGCCTTGGCATTTAGCAAATAATCTAATTCAAAATTTTTTTTTGGTCACACAACATGATCGCACACAATTCTCCAAGCTGTTTACAGTGAGCAAAATTATCCTAGCAGCTAGATAGTTAGATTCTTCTGAATTGGTAATCAAACATGATTGTGATTGCACTGAATTTTTAGTACTGTCACAAGTGTACACTTACTAATTGCACAGTGATGAGAATAGCTACAAAACCCAAAACTTTATGAATAAAATTCACCATGAGAAAGACAGAAAGAGAGAATGACCAGTCTTTAGTACGATTATTTGCTGTCTAATAGAGGTCAGAACCCCAATACAGTTTAACAATATAACAGGCATACACCTAAATGGATATGTCAGTTTTTACAGTATTAAATTATTTAGCAGTAATTACCCCAGCATGTGGATACTATAAATGTAGGTCTTATAAGTATGAGAAAATAGTCTGCTTTGTTCATTTAAATTGATGGTTTGGCGGCCAGCTATAAAAGTACCAACAGTTGCCAGTATTCTATATTGTGTGCAATCAAGTTGATAGAGACAATTTTTGGTGGACAAAAAATTTAAAATAAAGCTTAGGACTAATGATAAAGGTATGTAAAAAAAAAAAAAGAGGTGAAGAGCTCTCTCTTTTCACAGAACTGGAAAAGTGTAACTGGACCAATGCAATGGGATTGAAGACATGTTTCTCTGTATAGCCAGAGACTCTAAATTTTGGTGCCAGAAGAGCCCATGATGAGTCTAACAATCCATTCTATATTGCTTTTTTTTCTACGGAGATTTCCAATACAGCTGAGAGTTATGACAATAAGTTTTAGAGGTGAAAGGTCTGACTAGTTTGTAGAAAATAACAATACCATCTATTGTTACATGCTGCTAACCTTGATTCAAAGACCAACAGAAGAAAAGCTCCATCGACCAAATGCTCGCAACAGAGCCATCCACATTTCAATGAATATACAGGATGCAAGACTTGTATTTGTAGCAAGGTCCTTTGGTTTCTCTAGCAAACTCTCAAATTTGCAACAGCTTCCTTCAGTGTCTTCATACTGAGATTTTAATTAATTAAATATAAATCTGAATGATACAGCTATTAAAGAGACATCTGCCTTGTTTACTTTGACACTAAAGTCTCACCCTGAACAGTATGGAACGTATTTTGACATAACAAGATAAGTATTTTATGAGTCATTTCCCTTAAGAAGACGAGTAGTGGAATAATGTGAATTCAGCTGATTCAACAAGGTCCTGTATTCTTAAGTAGGAATGTATTTGAACGTTCGTCTTTACATTAGAGAGCTACTGGCATTTAGGAAGAATTTCAAAATTCACATTGCTCAGCAATTATTCCAGACTGCCATCAGATTCAGGAAAATGGCACTGCATCATTTTATACTAAACATGATTTCACTAACATGAAGGAGACTTGATGCATTCTCTGATAAATTCCAGGTGTGTGAGATAGGATTAATATGAGAAGGAGAAGGAGAAGGAGAAGGAGAAGGAGAAGGAGAAGGAGAAGGAGAAGGAGAAGGAGAAGGAGAAGGAGAAGGAGAAGGAGAAGGAGAAGGAGAAGGAGAAGGAGAAGGAGAAGGATGGAGGGGGAGGAGAAGGAAGGAGGGGGAGGGGGGGGGGAGGGGGAGAGGAGAGGAGAGGAGAGGAGAGGAGAGGAGAGGAGAGGAGAGGAGAGGAGAGGAGAGGAGAGGAGAGGAGAGGAGAGGAGAGGAGAGGAGAGGAGAGGAGAGGAGAGGAGAGGAGAGGAGAGGAGAGGAGAGGAGAGGAGAGGAGAGGAGAGGAGAGGAGAGGAGAGGAGAGGAGAGGAGAGGAGAGGAGAGGAGAGGAGAGGAGAGGAGAGGAGAGGAGAGGAGAGTTGCTATGTTGTTCAGTCAAATGAATGGCAAGTGTCTGTAGGCAAATAGGTAAAAATAGTTATTTCACAGCAGACTGGAAAATACAGAACTTTAGTCCAGTAGTTTTGTCATATCAGAGAAATTGTTCTCCGACTTAGTATCATGATATCTGCATATATCACAAAACTTCTGCATATCAATTGTGTTGCAGATGCTAAATCATACAGGATAATTTTATAACCCGCACAGATCCATTCAGTGTATGGGTATGGGATACATGTTTAACCTTTTTTTTTTTTTTAATGATAAACATAAAATAGATCGCAGGCATTTTGTTGTTATGACAATTTGGCATCTTCTGAGCAAATGTATTTGCTTACTATATATACATCTTCAAGCTGTCAAGTAATTGGACAACCGTTGCCCTCTCCTCATATTACAAGTTTGATTAAAATGGCAGAGGCCAGATGCCCAGCTCACTCACAGATTCTTTAATTAGAGGGTCTCCTGAACCTCTGAACCTCTTGAATAAAAAAAAGAGCAATTAACACTTTTTCAGGGCACCCTTCGTCCATCTGTCACAGCACAGGTGAAAAAAAGAAGAGAAAGAGAGAAAGGGAAAGAGGGAAAGAGAGAGAGAAAGAGAAGGAAGGAAGGAAGGAAGGAAGGAAGGAAGGAAGGAAGGAAGGAAGGAAGGAAGGAAGGAAGGAAGGAAGGAAGGAAGGAAGGAAGGAAGGAAGGAAGGAAGGAAGGAAGGAAGGAGGGAAGGAAGGAAGGAAGGAAGGAAGGAAGGAAGGAAGGAAGGAAGGAAGGAAGGAAGGAAGGAAGGAAGGAAGGAAGGAAGGAAGGAAGGAAGGAAGGAAGGAAGGAAGGAAGGAAGGAAGGAAGGAAGGAGGAAAGAGATTATAACAAAGCTTTTCTCCAGAAAACACTGGACTCTGCTCCTCCAGCTAGCCCATCAGAAGCATCCCTCCCTCCTCCTGAAGAAGATGAAAAGCCTCTAGGTTTTCAAATATGCTAACTGCACAATAAATCGTCCTAGGGAGAAAAATCATGCAGAAGCTACACAGACGGGCACAACATGTCTTTAATCACACTCATTTCCATCAGGCAAAAAAAGCCTTACAAAGCTTGGTTGGTTAGATGCAAGGGCTTGACATGTGAGGACATCCTCTTCCAACCCCCATGCGCCCCCGCCCCCGCCCCCCAGCCATCCATGGTATCAAATGAGATCTGTTATCAGCCTTAGTTAGATCATAATGAAATAATTGCAGGATTCAGCTCAGGGTGACTGCAGTGTAGTGAGGTGAATTAATTTTCCCACCACAGCAGGGCATGTCAGATCTGGCCACGACACGAGCAGGTCAAGCCATTATTTCTTGTGGGTGTGTGAAAGTGATTGACTAGATTTCAGCACTTTGGGAGAATTTGTTGAAGAAAAACAAAGATGCACCTCAGACGTGCTTTATCCTTTAAAAGTCAGGCAAAAAAAAAATGAAAGTAAAAGAGTTCAAAATTAACACAGAACCTTTTTCTTCAGATTGTTCTAAAAACTCTCATGCAACTTCAGGAATTTCATTAGGCATCTGTAAAATATGCATTTCGATCCACTCTATGGAGGATGCTGGGTCTTTTTGTTTCATTTGTTTTGTTTTGTGTGTTATAATAAGTTTATGGCTTAAAGGTTAGCAATATGCAGTTTCTAATGATCAATATCACAACTTCCACTACAGTAAGTAGGATCTCTATATTAAATACAAAACATTCAGAGATATTTTGGATCCAAAACCTTTGAAAATCTGTATTGAAAGCCAACCAGCACATTATGTGCTCAGTAAAGTGAACCAAATACCTGTTTTTCCCCAACCATTTGGGTGTAGGGACCATTGTGAATTTCAAAATTTCCTGCATTCTTGTAGGTTATGAAAATTGCTGCTTATATGAATTTTTGTAAAAGCAAACCTCTTTTTACTTTAAAAGAGCTACTCATAATCAGAACTCACATAAACCTTAGAAAGCAAAGCCACCTTGCAATTCTGAATTCTCTCTTAAGAACAAAATATATGAAAGAAAATTAAAATTTCTATAATTTCTATGAAGGTTTTTCTACTACTGTTGTTCTACCATATCAAATATTTATATGCTGTTAATTTAATATTTGCATTCACCAGCAATAGAAGAAAAATGTGGAGCCCACTACTATAGTGCTATGTTATTTGGTAATTTTTTATTTATTTTTTTTAAGTAAAGAAACATCAGAATTGCATGGCTGTGTCGTACAATTTTTCCAAGACAGATGTTGTGAAGAAATCATCTTCAATGAAGCCATCCTCAGAATCTACTTCAATTCAGAAATCCTCTGGCAATTTCCATTGAAGCCATGAAGAGGAAACACAATGTCTTGTCTCAAGAAATGGAAAATACTTGTTGAAAAAGTTCACCAGCTCTTGCAAGCTACTAGAAACGATTGGAAAGATGAGTACTTGGAGACCAGTGGAATCTTATAGGGGAATTAAATTAGGTAATTGAGCAGTATGAATTTAATGTAAAACACTTAAGGTTGAAGTAACTACTAAGAACCAGCATTATGAAGAAAACACACCTGTACTATAAACCTTAGGGCTTCCCCTCATTTTCTTCTTGAATCTAGAGTTAATGAGAAACAGAGTGTCAGTTATGTTCTGCATTCATTTCCCATTGGTGAATGGAGGGGAGAGATTTACTTTTAGAGGTGACTTTGCTAATTCTTTGCTGTTTCCTTTTTTTTTTTTCCTATATTATTTAGAAAATGTTAAGGAGATAAAGAAATGGAGCACTGTTCAGACTTCTCATGTTAAACAGAAATGAGAAGAGAAGAAAAAATTGTGTAAACACCTATATAAACCCAAAGCTGTGCTTTCTCAATTACAGAGGAGGCAGAAACACTGCTAAAATACCCCTAGAAATTATTTACCTATCTTTTTTTTTTTTTTTTTAGCAACTTTCCAGTTCCAGTCACCTCAGAGGCTCCAGTGCAACCTCCTGACAAGCTGAGTGAGAACAATGTGATTATTTAGCATCAAGAGAATACTAAACCTAATACTACAACACCTCAGCTGGAAAAAGAAAAAAAAATATTTATATATATATATAGTATATATAATGTGTATATAGTATATGTAATGTATATATAGTATATATAATGTATATATAGTATATGTAATGTGTGTGTATATATATATATATACACACACATTACATACTTCATAAGGTACGAATATCCACTTATCCCAATAGATGGACTACAACAGGGGGTACCAACAACTCTTACATTTCAAAGAAAAGGGAAAAGTGGACAGTGAAAAATGAGACCATCGGACTCTTCAGGGCCAGTTTGTTTTTAGCTCGTTTTTACCCCTGATGCATTCAAACTGCATAATTAGAGACAACAACCATTAATTCCTCATACAAAATTTTGTGTAAAACCACTTGTAGAAAGTATTCTTTCTCTGTAGCGACTTTATGTTCTGGTCATTTTATATATCTGTATCTGCAATATATAGATATGTATATATCTATAGATATAGATATAGACATAGATATATTTCTCTCTTAGGTCCTCACACTGATGAGCCTGTCTGTCTGTCTTGTTAACCCCTGGGCTGCCACTATCAGGGAAACTTTTCTGCTACTGAGCACATTTTGGGGACAGAGGAAAATGTCCTGGCCAAATGTTGGCCCCAAGCACTGTGAGGAGTCTATGGAATATTTTCAGGACATCTCTGTTTCAGCAAAGGGATAGGAGGAATATGTAGGAAGGTGGAATTTTCTTGAGTGAGAAGAAATGAGAAATACTCCTTCAGATGCCCATGTTGATATGTCTCTCAGCAACACAGAGGCTGCCTGAGCCATTTTTTTCCAAAGGCAGCCCAAACCTGGAGAAGCAGAGAGTGGCCATCTCCCATTCATTGTCCTTTACTAACCATCTCAAGCCATATTCCTCTGCTCTGCTTTCATCTGTTTCCTTTTGACCCTGCCCATGGGATAGAAACCTCCCCTACCTCAACAATCTGCTGACATAGCACACTACCAAAAAGCTGTTCTCCAGGGTGTGCACCTGTGTTTTATCACAACTCATTGTCTTCCACACTACTCCCTCCCACTGCCAATGCCTGATACACTGAATTTCCTCAGTCTGCAGCTGCAGGACCCTCCTGGCAGAGACCTCATCTTTTTGGGTGTTTGCAAAGTGCTGCTCCTTTCACAGGAGTTAAGCCCACTGTTCTTCCATCTCTTCAACAGCACAGAGCTGTGCTCTCTCTGACATAAAATCCAGCTTTATAAAGGCATTCATAGTCTAGTGGATCTTGAAGCTCCAGTAGCAGCAATGCAATGCATTCTATAAATGGCATGAATGCTGATTGGTAATATTGCACATTAATTGGCAATATCTGTACTCAGTAGGTTCACGAAATATATGTTATATCACACTGACTAGTTACATAGCTGTGAGAGTAGATATTAACTATTTGCAGAATAAATGTGTGCTCGTTTGAAGGAAGCATGTGAATTTAGTAATTTCATTTAATTAGCCTCTACGGCCTGTCAAAATCAGGAAACTGAAGAAAGCATCCATCCAATGTGACATACTGTCAAAACCAGGCAAAGCAAGTATTGTCTCCCCCGCTGTACTGTTCCCTCAGAAACATCCCCTTAAGATAATCATTTTAGCAGTATCAAACTCTTGGCAACCCTGACCTGATCCAAAGCTCACAAAAAGCAACAGACCTTCCACAGCCCACCCGTTTCTGAGGGCGTCATGTTACCCCTTTGGTCTTAGAAGTTACAGAGGATTCAGTTCCCTCCAGGACCAGTCACAGAAAACAGTGTCACAATGCAGTGACCTTGATTTTTTTATGCTTTTGCTTTTTTTCATGAAATGGGAGGAATGTTTCCTTGAACACAAGGGGAACACAAAACAGCAGTTTCCATACCCATGAACTGACCACAGAGCTCTGTGTCTGGACTCCTCCATCCTGCTCCTGCCACCCTGGACAAGCCCAGAACTGCTCCTCCTGGATCTCAGGTGGCTTTGCTGCTGCCAGATACTCCTGTCTCCTGTGTGCCACCAAGGCGATCCCCCTGCCGACCTGCTCAGCTCTGACCTGCCATGTGCTGTCTGAAATCCCTACATTGTCTCTGTCTGCTGTGTTCTTCATGTTTCAAGAAGCTCAATTGCTTCTTCAGAGCCTGAAAAGGAGTGTTTGGCAAACCCGCTGATTTTAATGAGATCTATTATTGTCTTTGGATCAAAGGCTCACTTGATGGCAGCTATTAGCACCTCTCACCATAACAGTAATTTAAAGGTGACCACAGGCATCTTCTGTTTACTCCTTAACAGCACCCCCTCTTTCTTCCTCCCAGACTGGAGAGGACTGAGGTTACATACTTGACCAAGAATGAACCTGGTCTGTGTCTTATTGTCAACAAAGGTGTAGGAGGGAAAAGAGGGAATCTCGGTATTATAATCCACACCATTTCCTTGCAAAATCAGCTGGGATAAAAGCTGCAGTTTTCACCCTGTTGCAGGGGTGTAACTGGCATCCTGTGTGAACTAAACACTTTACTTCACTGTGACTGTGTAGGAATATGTTTAGCATACATTTTTTACCTTGCCTATTTCTGTGGAGAATTATTGTTTTTATTAGGCTGGAGTGTTCCAACTGAGGGAATTCAGCTCCATATTTTCCCCTGTTTTCCACAGTCCCTCCTGATGCAGCTGCCACATCCTCATGGATGAAAATGAGACAGAACTTTCTTCTAAGATTTTAAAACTCAAATTAGGCTATTTCTGAGGGAAAAGGCAAACCAGAAATCTACTCATTTAATAAACAGCCAAATTTAACCTTACACAGGACTGAGATGATAATCGGTTGATAATATCTGAGAGTAATATCCAATTTATTATACTGGTATCATAGATTAGATTTTTCAGGCTGACCAGTTGATACACAGGAGACTGTCAGGTCTCTGACATGCCATTTTTCAGAACGGGCTCATAAGCAGTATTATATGTTAAAATCCATTAAACATGCTAAAATCTTCTTCTATCTTCCAGATATCTACCATGCTAGATGCAGAGACACATGGCTGAACCTATCATCCTTTGCAAGGTATTAACATTGCATATAACCACTATTTGTTATACGACTACAAAAGATGAAATAAGGAAAATGAAACGCTTGTGCTGCCTCCAAGAGCAATGGTTTCATTCTGTCTCTTTGCATGACCTATAAAGAAATTCCACGTAACTATTCTTGTCAATCATGTTCAAATAGCTCAGCCCTGCCCTTTCTGTGTCACTCTGCCTTCTCTCCATTGTGCTCGCAATCACTACTGCCACCCTTACTGCTATTAAAGCAAAATGTTCAACAGCAAATTGTTAGTTTCTTCTGTTATACATACACTCTCTTTTCTATTTCACTGAACTACCATGCATGTGGTTTATTTTTTATAATGGTTTCCAATTAAATATCTCTAATTCAGTCTTAACATCTCATTTTTTACTTAACTTCAAAGGCAACAAGCAACTTATACACCAAATTAATTATGTCTATTATCACTTAAAGAAATCCACTTAATTCTGTGAAGCCTGGCAAATGATATAAAAATTTTGGTTTGATAATATTAACATCAACAACTTAAACTGTATTTAAACTGGGGAGGAAGAAAATAGAAATAATTAATTGCTCATCACAAATCTGCCCAATATGGAATGCCATGTGGTTCTACTTTTCTAATAAATTAGTTTGCTTTCTCTGCATTATTCTTTGTGAGGTATATAAGCAGTTAAAGGAACATATTGAAAAATGAACAATCAGGCTAACGAGGAAACTGATTAAAAGTTATTAAAACCAGAGCCAAAATATTGAGGAAGATGCAGAAGTTTTGAAATTTTGTCCCAGTCGAGCAGGACCAGGTTAACTGAGAAGCATTTACTTTTTTCCTTGTATTTATTTGTCTGTTTGGTTTTTATTATCATTATTATTATTTTATGTACTCTCTACCCAAAGGGAGAACATTTTATAATGAAAATAAAAAAAAAAAAAAAAAAAAAGGAAGGAAGCTGGGACAATCCCCTTTATTCATGTTCTAAAGCCCAGGAAGAGAGGAAAGAAACCCAGTCTGAGGTCTCCAGTGCTACTGTGAGGATCTTCCCAGGGCTTTGCATACGAAGTTTGTATGTCCGAGCAACCCAGGTCCCCCAGCGCTCCTCCTTGCTCAGCTCCTTCCCCAGTGCCTGGCAGCCAAAGGGTGCAGCTAGCATAGGCATGGGCGGGTGTCACAGCAATCTAAACAGACAGAGCAGAAATTAATTTCACCACCAGAGATCAACCAGCAAATTAAGCTCAACCTCCCTGACAGAAAAAAAGAGCAGCGATGGGAAGTACCCAACTCTTCACCACACTCTTCAGAAATAACCCTGCCCACAGTGTCACCCCACCACCAGGTCTCTCAGCCACATCCAAATTTTTGTCCCAGCCAGAGCACAGTTTGGGAGGAGACGATGGCCAGATTGCTGCCAGTGCTGCATCTGCACCTCCTGCCTCAGCTCCACCAGGAGCAACTTCCCTAAATAGGGGATGAAACCTTAGTGCCAGCCATGTTCTGCAAAAGCCTCTCAAAAATTATAGAGCTGGAACTGCCACAGCTAAAATTCACCTTTACTCTATTTACCTAAAAGAAGCAATATTGACTTACAGAAGGTGATTGTCCAAATTTCCACATTTATTCCCAGGGCACAACCTCATTTAGGTCTTCAGACCATCCTCGGTGACAGGCACTTCATGGTAAGTGTTTGCAGAGTAAGGCACTATTTATTTATTCTCTGACACCAGAAAATCCCCCTCTCATTTTACCAGTCCATATTCTCACACATTTTTCAGGTTAGCCAGGAGGAAACCCTTACCAGAGCTGGCTTCCAGGGTGTTCTTTCCAAGGGCAGCTTTTCAGTTTTGAAGGAACTAAAAATCTACATTGGAGTGAAGAATGGATGTTTCAAAACTGCCTATGGAGAAGAAAACTTAGGGCTGGGGAAAGCTACTGCAAATAATTGAAACACTTTGGTTAGAAGTGCTGAAATCCAGTTCTGCAGAGGAGCCCAAGCACAGGCATCTCCAGCTCAGCCATAGCAGGGGTGAAGTCTGGGACTGCCACAGCCCAGGCAGCCCATAGGGTGGCCTGCAGAGAGGGAGCAGTGAGAAACCAAGCTGGTTTTGACAGAAATCTCTTTCCTTGTCCAGTATGATGCCATTTGGAAGATATGTCAGAACAAGCCTGTTCTGAAATGTCTCAGTGACAGCAAATGAGTATGTTTTTAACAGAATAAATGTTTCAGCACAAAAGTTTTGACCAAACTGAGGAGGAGTGCAGGCTTTGCTAAATGTCCTCCTCAGTCTGTAGTATGAGTCTGCTTTAACCAGAAACAATGTCCGGCTTCCTGTTTCTTAATTTGTGCAGTCACAGCTCATACCTTGTACTTTTAGAGGTCAGCCCCCAGCACTTAGCCAAGACAGTAACTTGTAAAAAGACCTCTGCTAATCATGTATAAACCTGATCAGAATAGATGGGAGGTTTTCCATCAGCCTTAGTATACACAAAGACTAATGAAGAATGTGGATGTTCCCAGAGTTTTCACATATTTGTGACTATTATGTGTTTTTTTTTTTACCCACTGAGAGGGCTGATTTTATCTTGTATTGCTTGAGTACAGCCATGAGATATACTCACTGGAAAATCTCTGTGCATGAAAGAGGAACGTCTGCTAAACAGGGACAGAGGATTCTTCTCTGACTCAACCCCTTTGCTCCATTTGAGTGGCAAAAAGGGGATATCATGCCTTCATTGGTTGCCAGTGCTGAATTCCCAAAGCAGAGGAATATTTTCAACTGGCATAATCCCCCATAGGCATTTCTGATGCCAGCCTCAGCTTCTTCCTAGCAAGGCAGAGAAGGAAGGAAACATGTCCATGTCTGAGGAAAAAATCTGCATTTTGTCACCAAAACCTTAGTGGAAAAGATCCCCTTAGTGGCTGTTTCAAATCAAAGCAACAAAATAGTATCTAACTAACATGGGAAAAGGATGGCTGAGAAATCAGGGAGTCGGTTTTCTACCAAGAGGACTCTGAAGCCGAAGAGAATTGGTCATTTAGTATCCCTCTATCAACCCCCATTCTCAAGAAAGAGAGAAAAATTGAACAAAACTCACCTATAACATAAAGCAATAGACATGGATAATTTAATAACCAACTGGAAGATGAGAGATTTAAGCTCTTGGACCAGCAGTGAAAGAAAGCTGCGAAGTCAAAGCCTTTCTCCCTGGCAAATGCCCAACAAGCAGCTATTTCTGATTTGCACGCACAAAGTGTGTTTATATCTGTCATGCAAATTCCTATGCAAAAGAGAGGCTGAGCAGCAAAAATTACCCCTTGCCACTTTCCCTGGTTGTCCCTGCTGGAGAGCACAGAGCATGCTGGAGAGATCTTGTCCAGCCCCACTGGGAGTCTTTGACAAGAACCCTTTTCTAGCACATGGTCCTAAGTGGTATCAAAAATAGTAATTCAGCCATCTCTAAGCAAACAAAAACACAGTCTGCAAGAGACAAGAGGCTGCCAAATCTGAAGTGATGCATGTAACGTTTTTCTTTCAGGAAGAAGGGATGTTTTCTCTTTCATCTGTTTTCTGTTTGTTCATTTGGTTTCATTCATTTACAAGAGTCTCCTTCTAACCAAAGGGGAAAAAGTTGATGTTTATTTACATCCTCTCTGCATAACAAGATCCTGGCCCTTACACTCATATGTGCAGCCCCACTTAAATCAATGGGATTACTTCTGAGGAAAGTTAAATGAGTACCAAAGTCCTTGAAGGAGCAGGGCAGAAAATAGTTACCTATTGACACAAAATAGTGACCTATTGCAGTAACCCAAATAATTTGATTCAGCAGTTATTCCCCTTTCTCCTCATTTAAAGCTGCATTCTGTTTTGTTGTTAAATCAGCGCGAAGTTATCACAGGCATTAAGGAGGCAGTGGCATTAACGACGTAGCACCCAGTCTGACTGCCATGCTGCCCAACGTGCAGCCCTTTGTTATCATCATCTTAATAGTATTAAATAAAAGATAAGGACCGCTGTCAAAAAGTTAATCATCAGAAGCTGGAAATCACACAGTGAATCTGTCAGTCGTCTGAACTGGACAGGGTCATGAAAATGAAAGGGGAAGAATGCACAGTGCACAGACGATGCTTACATGCTAATAAAAACCAGCCAGGCAAAAACATATATGCACAAGACTGAGCAATTTGTCACCCTGGGCTATCATGGCCGTTCCCCTGCCTATTGTAATAATGCCAGCATTCAAAATAGTCAGAAAGGAGCTTACAGGAGCTGAATGCCAGCACATGTGTTTTTCCAGCTGGAGCCGAGTCCTGGACCAGCTTCTGAATTCTCGTTTAAGTTTCTTACTCTCTCCCTCAAACAGGAAAAACACATAATGCAAAGACTGAAAGCCCTAAAATAAAAACGTTGAAGAGAAACTAACGCTGGAAAGAGTCCTAAAACATAGCTGCGAATTTGGAAGTGTTAACCATCCCCCTGCTGCACTCATACCTTCCTCTCTGTGGAGCCGGCTGGGAGAGGTTAAGCACTGCACAGGAGCCCGGAGATGCAGACCCCCCGACACCCTCCCAGCCTTGCGCCCACAGCCCAGCACAGCCCCAGCCCTACCAAGGCTTTTGGGCTGGGAAGGGCTTCCTAGGTTTGCCTCAGCCTGATGTTGAACGTTGCACCCCCAGAAACTTTCATATGCTTCGATGTTTTCACTGTTTTGGTTCTGCTGTATTAGTAGAGCTTCCCTCTCGTCCCCTCACCTTCTTCAGTTGGAACACTCTGCAAGTGCTTGTGGAAAAAAAAAAATTAAGTTTGAAACCCTCTCCAAAGTTTACAGTCATCTACTCCAGGCATAATCATTTCAAATGCTGCGGCACTTCACATTTGGTTAAAACCACTTCAGTTTAGAAGTGATTAGAGGTTGAAGATTTGCAGTTTAAAATTTAAATTAAACTGTTTTAAATTATTGGAACACTTCACACATTTAAAGCAAATATTTTTTTTTATTTTTTTTTTATTTCTCCTTCCTTCCCAGTGGTTCTGGATTTTCAGAAGTAAACTGTAGAGCAAAGGCAGCTATTAGAATCAGGAAGGACAAGAAGTCAGATTTAGGTTTTCAAATCAGAGTAACTTGCAAAAGAGAAAGTTGTGAAAATGACTGTTTCCACAACAGCAAGGGCAGCAAAAATATCTACAGATATGTAGCAAGAGAAGCATGGGAATGGATAATAATAGTGTGTAGTTTAAGGCTTGTACTAAAATATTACCTCGGATCATTTGCAACCAAATTCTTTCATTTATAAAAAGCCTATAGCAGAGGCAAATAAGCACTCCGTACTCTTTACTTCATTTCGTTTTAGCTTTCTAAGATTTCATACTTTAGTGAGAGAAATTAATAGGACAGCAACAATAAATCTTCCTCTCTAAATGCAAATCTCTTTTCTTCTTCCCCTCCCAAAGGCACAGACATCTCCAAACTTAACACCCGTACAAATTTATGTAGCACAACATATTAACTATATTTGACCTGTAAACTAAACTGCTATCTATTTCAGAGAAATTCATGTTTCACAAAAATTCATCCCGTTCCTTCAAAGAAACACCAGCGTTTGTGTCAAACTGAAGCTCCCAATTCAAAACAAGAATTGCACAGTGTGCACATATGCAAACCAGAGCTGAACCGAGGCGTTACACAGAGCACAGCCCCACGCTTTCAGCACAAAAGGTCTGACAAAGCAAGCCGAAAAATAAAATATTTCCTAGTTTACATCACTACTAAAATCAGGCAATCCCCACTCTCGCCTGGGCTGGGAGGGCTGAGAGGAGAGCGGCTCCTCAGACTTTTCACAAACAAATCCCTCTTCCAGTTTTCCATCCCCCGGAGGCAGGGCCGGGTGCTGGGGCCGGGCAGAGCCGGGAGCTCGGCAGCGGCGCTGCAGGTCCCCCCCGGCCCCGCTCCTGCTGCTCTTGTTCTGCTGCCGCAGCCTCCCAGCGCCGCTTCCCTGAGACGCTAATTGGATGGCACCGGCCTTTGTACACGTATTAACTGGAAGCGGGGCTTTGTTTTCTTCCTTTTTCCCCGGGGGAGGAGGTGGGAAAGGGGACAGCCTTCACATGGATTTCTTTAAGCACCCCTAAAAGTGCGTCTCTGTGTACACATCGCCAGCTTTCTGCAGTGCTCGCTGGCTGCAGAGAGCAGTGAAGGGCCTTTATCGATAGCAAAGGCTCGCTTGCAGAAAAAGTAAAGATGCATAAAATAAGTTAAAATCAAACCTGAAATACAGCAACGTGTTTGTCAAAACCAACAAATGCTGTTTTCATCTCTCCCTCACATATCCTGCCTATTATCATTAGCTAGCAGTCCACATTTTCTCACCAGGTTCATCAACAGCTGTACATGTAAGTGAAAGTAGATAATGTACAGGTTGTAACAGACCCCTCTACCAGTTCTCCAAAGATGAGAATCCCCTTGTTATAAAGAAAAAAAAAGGGGGGAGGGGGGGGGGGGGGGGAAGGTTGATCAGAATAAAATAAAATAAAATAAAAGTTTATTTTTCCAAGTACCTGCAAGTAATATTCAACACTTGTACGTTTGTACATTTGGTATTCAAATCTTTTATGATCTTTATATTAAAACTTCCTACTTGCCACATGCCTTTTTAAGCAGTACTAGTCTTTGACACACACACTGAAATCTACCCAGTGTGTTAAAGTTATTGAACTGTTGTGATCTTCCTGACAACAGTGCTCTGCTAATGCCAGTTTTGATTCCACTGACGTTAATCTTGGTAGGGCTGAGATGCTGTTAATACTCACTTCCTAAGCGAGGTAACCCCTTCAAAGGCTGACACACACCACCTCGCCTTGTTCATCAAATATATAATCTTACTAAATGCTGTAATCTTAAATCCCAACCTAGAGTAACTAGCTGTGCTTACATTATCATTTTTCTTTAAAGTTCATCTAAAAGGAAAAAAAATATATCTATTAAAGAATTGCAGATTTCAAAGACTACACAATAACAACTTAGGACCAACAT
>NC_140128.1:52275868-52428485 GCF_964035555.1 Netta rufina
GAAGGAAGGAAGGAAGGAAGGAAGGAAGGAAGAAAGAAAGAAAGAAAGAAAGAAAGAAAGAAAGAAAGAAAGAAAGAAAGAAAGAAAGAAAGAAAGAAAGAAAGAAAAGAAAGAAAGTCTGGTTTTGACTTACTAATTTTAGGGCTCCTAGAGGATCTGGGTTTAAAAAAAATCACATATTTGAAATAGTACTGCTTTCCTATGTACAATGAAAATCATAAGGGAATAATATGACTAAGAAATTGCAGTCAGGTACTTAATTCTCAGCTCCTTTTAGCTGGCATTGATGCTTCAATTTTCCAGACAAGCTTGAATTACTAAATTTCCTAGCTTTCACTATTGTAAGGAATATTTCTTACAATGTTATTACAGAAGCTTTTTTTTTCCTTTTTTCCTTTTTACTTTCATATATTTAATGTATGTAAAAATTTTAATTAATATTTATTTAGGGATAAAATGAAGGGGTTTTGCATCACAGAAATGGACAAATTTATCAGACATGCTAATCTACTAGTGTCTGCAAGGTTATCCTGGAGGTACATTTGGCTCCACATATCCCACTATCATATATATGTCCAATAATGGGCATCTCCTGGGGAATAAGGGATAGAAACCAGAAAGGGAACCAGGAAGCTAAGGACAGGATGCAGATGATGCTCTGAAATGGCTGGCATTGGTACAGAAGGAGCCATAAGCCTGGCTCGGTAGTGAGAACCTGACAAGTGCACCCGTAGAATCGTCTGACTGAGACTCCACAGCTACGACATTGCATGCAGTGCGGGGCTCTGCATACAGCAGGGCAAAATTCAATCTTGTCTTCTTTTCAGGAGCCATCCGTGAAGATTTCTACTGTGATTATCATATACTCAGACTGAGTCTGCAAAAGAAGTTCAAAATGACTGAAGATTTTGGCTAGAGAAGGTCATACAGAAAGACTCCCTTGCTAGCCACAATCTGAGAGTATAGATCAGATTCCTAATTAGGACTCAGTGTTAATTATTTTGAAAGGATAGCAAGAAACACAGAGCAAGAAATAGAAAGCTTAGCAAGAAACATCAGCTGAGTGTCTTTGTACGCTCCACATTTTCTGTGCCATCAATGTTTTTGCACTCACATTTAGAGGTTAATTTTTTGAAGGAAAACTCAGAATAGATTAATTTTAATAGAAGCTGCCAAATAACTCTCTAACTTGGTTTTGAAAATTTCAGCAACAGTATCAAGGAGCCCATCTAGCGAATTTGTACACTCCCAAGCAAAAGGATTATAGCTTTACCTATATTTTGGATAACCCAGAACAACACTCTGTACTTGGAAAACATAAACACATTCAAATATGAGTGACTGGTCTCACATTCCCAAATGTGCATATGCACACAACAGGCAGGCAGTTCTGTTCAGGAATAAAATGGAAATTATTATAACCAACTCACCACTTGATTTTTAAGCCTTTCTTTCTTTGCTGTTTGCACCTTTTCACTGACTAGATATACTTTGGTCTTTAAATTGCATTTTCCTCATTGAATTTCCTCGTTGCATGCTTCTTTGCATGTTTCATTGCTCAATACTATCATTCATTAATGTTTCAGCTGCTTTCTTTTGTCTGCTGCCCTTCTCCTGTTAACATTAAGTTTCTTTGCTAGCCAAATAAGTTATCCCACTCATTTTATAATGCCTTGGTTTCAGCTTTAAAAAGTAAAATAAAATAAAATAAAATAAAATAAAATAAAATAAAATAAAAGCAGAAGGATACAACACCTTCAAATGGGTTATTAGAATTCAGTATGACTGGCAAGTGTCATTTAAAAAAGAGATACTGCACCTTTAATAAATTTAATCCACGTCTGATTACAGAGGAAGAAAGCTCTTTTTTAATCTTACAGGGCTGGAATATTGCAATAACTGTTCCATCTGATTTTAAAAATAAGATTTGCTAAAGGTCAACGTATCTCCTGGCCACATATGCAGCAACATTGAAATTTCCTTGGCCAGGGAATAAAAAGATTCTATCATTAAAAATAAAAGCGCAAGGACATCTTGCAAGCCCATAGGGTTTTTAGAAAGAGAAGGAGACATTTCGTTATCAACTAGCAATCATAAGATTTTTAAGCAATATCTCTAATCTGCTTCTCTTCCCCCCACCCCCGCTCCCCACAACCCCCCTTTCCTTTTCACATCAAGGTCTTTTTATCTTCCAATTTTGCATCTAAAGATGAGGTGAATGCCATTAGCTCAATTCAACCTCAAGTGTAGTCAGATGTGCCTGTGATTTCTGAAAAGCACTGTCTAAGGTCACATTAAAATGTATAAGAGCTTTTCTATTCCTGCAAAGGGGGCTTATTATCCATCCATGGTGTAAGGGAGTAATGTCAGTGGCCATAGACTAGGGTGAAAACAAAAGAGATACCAGGGTTTCAGGCTTTTGTCAAGGAACCTCTCCGGCTCCCTTTTATTGCTATCTGAAGCCCTACAGATAGTGCCACAGACTGTAAACTTGGGCAGCTCTGGGGGAGAGAAAAACAAGTTCAACAGGCTCAGACTCTCCTTCCCTGAACCCTCGTCTTTATTTAACTCTTTCCACAAAACAAAAACCGGAGAGCACCACTCCGCACCCACCAGGTGTTTTGCAGCCCTTGTTCCGCAGCTGGGAATGCCACCGCGGCAGCCAGGGACACGCGCCTTGCTGGAAGCGGACCAGTGTCCTTGGAAATGAAACCTGATAAAGGTTCCTTGGGCTTAGAGTCAGGGCAAGATCAGAGCTGCCAAAACTGGCAGCAACTTGGCGTGTCTTTTTTTTTTTTCTTTAATTTAAAAAGGGCTGTCAAGAAAAGTTAATGAGTGTTTACCTGGGCACAATGTCCGTATATTCCTGCAACTGAATTAAGGAGGTGTCACTCAGTGGTAATGCGAGTCATCAATAAAAAATATCACAGTATCAACAGTTTCTGTTTTCCTTCTTAAAAAAAAAAAAATATATATATATATATATATATTTAATGGTCAAATATAAAACAAAAGTAAAATTCAGCCACAGCGGGTTTTCAAAAATAGATATTTATGGCCTCCTTTAAATCATATTTCAAATGTGACTGTATATTTTAAACTCTATTCCTGTCTCAGACCTTTGTGAGTGATGTTATAGCTTTAAGTACCTTGTAGATATCCCTTCAGGGCCATGTGCATGGCTGACTTACAGCAGTCTGATGTCTTGAAGAGACTGCAGGCATGCTCTTTCTACTGTACAACTCTGAGCTGAACTCCCATGACCTGGTACAGAAGATACACTCTCTTGGTGATCTACTGCTGAAGCTGCAGGTAGGCCTTTTCTGGAAAAAACAAGGGATTATTTCCACAACTTCAACAGCCATTTGCCCTAAGGGATGGGCAAACTAAAAGCATGAGACAGGTTTTTATTTCTTTTTTTTTCCTTTTTTTTTTTTTTTTTTTTTCTCAACAGCAGGTCTGATTCATCTCCTCTGAAGAACATTAAACACATTCTAATTTATAAAGGGTGGGCCAAATGTATTCAGGGCATAATACTTCTGAATGTTACACTAGGAGTTAATCTGACCCATAATTTTCCAGGTTGGTAAATTTTCCCATCTTGCAACAGCAATGCCAGTTAAGTGACTCACGGTGATGAGATAATGTAGTGACTTAATTACTACTGCGAACAATGAAGTTACCATGCAGTTTGTGTACCTTAAAATGGCACGCAGGCCAGTAAAGGTAATTCCTGGCTTTAGCATTTACCAATGACATTATTGGAAGGAATAATAGATTGATATTTCTGCTTTGTGATTAGGGTTGATAGCTTCTGCTATAGTATTTCATGGTACAGCATATTTTCAAACCTTACCTCAGAACATATTAGCTTTTCCCCATGCAAGAGGCTGCCTGTGAAAAGGGAGCTAAGGCATGTTTGCAAACTCCAGGCAGCAGTGCAAATCTGCAATGCAGTCTGCACAATCATTGTGGCATGCAAAGAGAATTGCTCATGCAAAGGAAGGTTTCATATCTCAAAGACTCTTTTTTTTTTTTTTTTTAAGCCTGATAGGCAACATGAGCTTGCGCAGAAACCATACCATTCCTATGTGCCTCTAACGCAGTTGAGTGCAATCACTGTGACAAGTACAGGTGGTCCGAAATATAAGTTACATCTATCTGTTTCTAGCAAAAGCATCAAGGAATACCCAACACCCCCAGGCTTCTAACCCAGGTGACACAGACCCTCCTGAAGCTGACCTGCCCAAGCCGATATCTGAAGCTAAGCCAAACTCTAAGCACCCCAGAGACAAAGCAAGGTTTTCTAATCCTTGCAGAAAGATAATAATGTGTAGCCTTTGTCCTTTCTTGAGAAAAATATTGGACAACACCCATTCCTGGATTCATGTGGCAACAGATATCAAAAATTAAGCTCTTGGTTACACCACCGTATTTACTCTATGTGACATTTGGTTATGTCAGAGTTCTCATTTTCCATTTCCATGGAGCATTGCCAGTAGATACCCCATCTCTTCAGCCTTTACCCTGGCCTCACTAACATCTAGAGACCATTACTTCACCTCAGTAAAAAGCATGTGCAGAATGTAAAATGCTTCCCCTGCAGACTTGAGCCAGCCTGGGATCAGAAGGATGAGTTAAATACATAACTTCAAATATAGTCAAAGTTGCAGTAGGCTACTTGGTTGGTTTCCACACCCCACATGCCAAATACATCCTCTAAATTACTTCCTTATTTGTCATTTATGTACTTTTGAATTTTAATGAATAGTTCTCTCGTTCTTTGCCAAACTCTTATATTCATAGAAAGCTGGCATTTCACAAATATCAAAGAGTGCTGCTAAGTGAACCAACCTCACAGAAACTCAGGAATCATCATTCAAATTCCCTGTTTATACAGGAAAACAGCTAACTGACATTTATCTGTAAAAATACAAATAATATTTCTGCTTATCCTTCAGTGATCCTGCACAGCCCAGGAACACGTCCCAGAGTGCTGGGGCTGCAATATGGTTATGATGCCCTAAGCTCAACCTTCAAAATCTGCAGAAAGATGAATCAGACTGGACGTTCAGTTTTATACTGTTCTTTCTAAGAGGAAGACTCAAAAAAAAAAAAAAAAAAAAAAAATCGACCCTTTCTCTTTTGGCAAGCATTTGACAGTAGATCATCTTTCTTTTAGTAACCCACATCACTGTTTCCACAGTAATACCGCAGTATTTCCACAGTAGTACCGTAGATCATGGACATTAGCATACTGATAACTACAGAAAAATGAAACATTTGTTTCACATTCACCTGGTTTTGTTCTATTTATTTATTTCCTTGGAAGGAGGGTTTTGTTTTTTTTTTTTTTTCCTGATATGCAATCTCTGATTTAAGAACCAGCTATAATTTTGTTTAGGGAAGATGAAAGACCTCCTCAGAGATCAAGGAAAATAAATAGGGAAAGAAATGAAGTTGAAATCAACCCAGGTGATTTTTTCTCAGAGCCTTCCAATACAACACATTGGCAAAGAAAATAAAAGACAGATATGAGACACCTATCACTATATTCTTCCACAGCACAGAGAAAAAGATTTTAGATTCAAAGAGCATTCAGCGATCTTCTGTGATGAGAGATGGCTGTTTTGCTTAGATGGTCCCCACTAAAACAGACAGAGTGACAACTTCTCAGGTACAAAATTGGCTTGTTATGTGGGCTTTAAAATAAGCTGAAAGGAGAAGCTTTTACTTAATCCAAAGAATCAAGTGTGTGCTCTTAACACACAAAATAAGACAGAAGTTGAGGCTCTGAAATAGAAGATGAATAATAAAGTACTAAAGTCATAAAGTGGCTTTATGTGAATGGAAATTCAGTATGGGAAACAAGCAAGAAGAACTAGAAGTATCACTAAATAATGGAAGGCATGAGTGCAAATGAAACCATGTAAAATGATTCTCATAACCAGAATATCAGTACGGACAGGTTCAATTTATATAGAAGAGACACAACGGGAAGAGACAGAGAAGGGATGGATTTGTATGTGAAAAACCGCTCCAATGCCAGCAGACGACAATATGAAAATGGAGAATAGGGTAGTGAATTTCTTGGATAAAGACAAAAGGAATGAAAATCAAAGGGAAATCTACAGGAGGTAAATGCTATAGATCACCAAGACTGGAGGAAAGCAAGAATAATAATTCTTGGACCAACTCTCAAGATACTTGTAACCACAGGATACTCTCCCCATTGGAGTGCTTAATTTCCCAGATATTTGCTGTGCAGCTAGAGCACAATACAGGCTACATCAAAGAGGTTTTTAAATTGTGTGGGAGACAGCTTCATAATCCTGACAGGAGAGATTCCAACTGGTGGAAAAGTCAACCTGGAAGTAATTCTTCCTTAGAGGCTTGAATTAATCATGTAGAAGCAACCAGTAAAGAAATTTAGAACCAGTAAACTACCATCTTCCTGCCCTGAGAGGAAGGGATTCATGGCCAGGTATACATTTTAAGAAGTCATACTGTGGGTCGAAATTTTAATTTAAACCCAATCCTCCTACCTTCAAAGCTGGGACAAAGCAACTGTTGATTTTGTTATTTGACGTAGGCTTCATCTTCATCTTGAAGTTAATTCACATTGAGGTGAGAATTTGAAGCACACCAGTAATCCTGTACAAAGGGCAGGGATTCACCTGTGAGATGTTACAGAGACACTGCCTGAGACACCAAATCTGAGTGCCAAATCATGCTACCTAGTCAAGAGAGAGACGTCTCCCCAGGGTGTTTCAAACCACCTGAGATCTGGTTGCCCTCTGGATACGACTAGGCTTCTATGTGAAGCACCTTAGGCACCTACAGTTAGGTAGAATTAACCCCCTGCTCAGTCTCCACATGGATACTGTTATGTTCTCACTAAGAATATATTTATGTGAAGCAGTTTAAGCTGTTGGTATCCATATGGAGAGCTTGTAGGAAACAGTTCCAGTGTTGCATGTATGCTACTTTTCCTACCTAAAGAAGACTGGCATATATATTAAAATTCATCTGTGAGAAAGCAAGCTGTGAAATCTCAAAGGACATCAGAAGTGGTAGTTTTTAGGGTCTTCAAGTAACTCTCAGTCATTGCTTGACCACAGAATGGTTGTCTGGGTGATATTGATACCATTTTCACTCGTGAGGCTAGAAATACTCTCAGGCAGAAGGGCTGAGACAGGGCACTAGTTTCTCTTAGCGAGCTCTTTCAGTCACTTTTCCCGAGACAGGCTGCTTTCCTGTCTTCTTCCCAGTAGTCTCATCTATACATTTTTCCCCCATTTCAATTAACATTGACTCAATAAAAGTGAACAAAAGTGCATTGTACGCTATTCCAGAAGAGATTCTTTTCATGACATATGCAGTATGCTTAACACTTAGCTATTTCTGTTAGGTATGTCTTACCTGGGATTTCATTGCCTTTTTCACAGCTGCAACATTGCCAATGGCTCAGATACATCTCTATGCATTAATGCCCGTAACATCTGAGACACAGATATTTGTCTTCTGTCAAAATGAATTGCCAGTTTCCAGCAAAAATTCTTGTTATTGTTTCCTAAATGCAGTACTTTGCACTTTGTACTACTAAATTTAAACCAATTTCCAGTACTAATATTCTCCAGACCATTTGTATTTCTCCTTCTCCCAGCTTTTGGAAGCATAGAGGCAGTTATACAGTGATGATGGAAACTCTCATGGTTTCTTGTAGCATGAAATCTGGGGCTAGCAGCAAAGCCCAGAACACAGAGAAAAATCTTCAGACTGTGTAAATCAACAAAGCTCCTTTGATTCAGTTTTCACAAGGATGTGGCTCCAAATCTCTAGCATGTGTTCAAAAAATGTAGTCCAGTTAATGTGAAAGAAAATCCAAGTGCTATTGTTATTCTGAAGACTTAAGATTATTATTCATGAAATGCACTGGGACAAGAGAAATCTTATAATGGAAAATCAAACCAAGGGAAAAAATGTGTAACATTTAAAATCAACTTGAAGATTTTTATCTTAATATGGAAAATAATTTTTCTTGCTACTATAGATGTGAGATGTCAATATGTTTTTCCTTATGCAGACTAACTTGAAAAGAATACAAATGTTATAATCTGGATTAAAATCATTCCTCCTCTATTTGAGATATACATCTCATAATCATGAACATCCAGGCCCCCTTTCAGAGGCACATGTTCCCCATGGGGTTGCCATGCTAAAGTTAAATTATGCAAATGGAAAATTTAGATATAGTGAGACTCAGAGCACCAACGTGCAGGGCAGGAAACTGTTTACCTGAAAAATGGATGAACAGATTTTAAAACTGATTTTGCAAGACACACACTGTCTCTTAGGGTTTTCTCCTGCCTTTCCTGGGTTCTCAGAGCCCTCTGTGAGTTCAGAGTTGCAGCTCTTTTCTGGAAAATCACCAAGGCAGCTTGTGATAAGTATCACATTCAGTGATGGAAGCAGTTCAGAGTTTCTGAAAGTAAAGTAAATAGGCTTCCATTAATTGGAAAGAGCACTCTTTAATTACTTTTCTAGTCCAGACTGGCCTATTCTAATATATATCATAATTCAGAATACAGTATACTAACTAATGTCTACAGAATTTTCATTACAAAGGGTGAAGAGCTCACTCTTTTGGAGCCAAAGGTAGTTATGACATTGATTTTAACAAGGTCAAGAATTCACCACAGGTAGATAAAGTTATTCCTGATTAACATTCAGTGCTTGTGTGAGCAAGAGCAAGTCACTTCTCCGGGCTGTTGTGGTCTCTCACACAATTGTTTTAACACTCGGGCCCGTTAGCACAGAGACTGTCTCCCAGATTTGTTTGACTGGACTTAATAGGGTGAGAAGATTGGCACACAAAAGGTCTCAATGTGGTAAAAAAAAAAAAAAAAAAAAAAAAAAAAAAAAAAAGCAGTAAAAACATTTAAATTAATCTAGTATAAAACAAATTTTCTAAGCTCTGGACACGTAAGAACGTAACACACAGCCTGAATCAGACAGCAATCTGCCCAGCCCATTCCCAGTGATGGATGCTTAAGGAAGCAGTAGAGATGGAGGAGATCCATTCAGGCCAGCCATTCTTTTCTCCAGTTTACCTTCCCAGCTTTCCCCAGTCAGTTTTAAAGAGTTCATAAAAAGCAGAGTTTACTTCTGAAACATACAGTTTAACAACCACAGCTGGTCTTCAATGAATATGTCTAATTCTGTTTTTAACCCATTTCTACTTTTCACTTCCATACATTTCATTTCCATACATTTCACTTCCATTATATTATATCTTGACTATGCACCACAAACACACATACAAAAGTATTTTTGTTTGTTTTAAACCTAATAATTTCAATGGATTGTGAAAAGCTGAGTATAATCCTTTGCTAAACATGTTCTCTGCTATATTACTTATATTACAGACTTCTGTTGCATAACTTCAGAAGTTGTTTTTCCATATAAAAATCCCAACTCTTCAGTTCACACTATATGGAAGGCATTCCCACATCTGATAATACGTATCACACTGATACTATGTATCACTACTGATAATACTTATCTGGAGATAACCAGAACTTTATTCAGTATTTTAGATATGGATAGGCCATGAACATTCACAATAGCATAATGAATCATCTGATTTTTTTCCTCTAATATTTACCTAATCACTCCTAATATTCCCTTTGCCTTTCTTTAGCTGATCCTGTTGAAGAACTCTGCAAAAACATTTCAACAGCTTTGGGTATCTATAACAACCTGTCCATAGATACATAGACAGAACAGACAAGGATTTTAGGTGGGAAATTCTGCTCTATACAACCACTTTGCAATTTCTACCACTGAATTCCATTTGCTGTCAAAATCCAGTCTCTCAGGATCATGGGGATACTTCAGTCAAATATATTAAATGAATGCTAGTCAAAAGTTAATTTTGGCAGATGAAACTTTTAATCATTTTTCTTTACAATAATTGATACTTATAATTGATATTGTAACCAACTCAACTCCAAGTTACTCAGGAGTCTGAGAAAGCTGCACAGTCTCCCTGGAGGTTCTATTGAATATGAAAAATAATATTGATGGCACAATAGATCATACTAATGCAATCTTATAGGAGCAGACAGCATACAAGAAGACACAGTTGATGCTCCATGTGGCAATTACAGAATTTAGCTGTAGCACTTCGGTTGAATAATTGTACCATCTCCTAATTAAATGATTCCACTTCACGGGACAGCCATATAGTCCTTTGATTGAGTAAATAAAGGACCGTACAAACTTATGTCAACTTAGAAAAGTTTGTTGTTTTTTTGTTTGGTTGGTTGGTTTGGTTTGGTTTGGTCTTGTGTGATATCTCTCCTTCTACATCTATCATAAAGGAACACATACAGGAATGAAAACTAATTGTGAAGAATAAATAGCATAAGATGTTATGGAATTCATCAGCCCCATGGCACATATATTTTTAAATACAGTATTTCAATATATCCTCAATTAATTATATGCTAATTCCTACTTCTGATTTAAGAAAGTTTACAGCCAACATAACGCCACTGTCCTTTTTTAATCTAGGATAACTGAAGGAAAATATTTTCCCAGCAGCAAGCGAAGGAGGAAATCATTTGGTAAGTTAGGGCAGAAGCCTGATGCTATCCCTCCATTGCACAGGCTACCAGCCAAAGAGCACCACACAGCTGCAGCTTGGCAGAAGGATTTTTGTAGCTCTGTAACAATACAGAAGAAAATATTTTTTTCACTTGGACTCTCAAGACAGCAAGAGCTTTTTTGATATTTTATTATATTTATAAAGCGATACTCTAACTTATAAACACATAATTAGTTACAAATGCAGATATAATAATATACATGTGTATAAATATTCAGTTATGCTTCTATAGATATAAATAAGAATATAGGTATCCTATATACTATTCTATTCTATTTTATTCTATATAAAAACATAGGGAATATTTTTACTATAATATCAGGGACTTAAAAATTATGCCCGTGATAACCTGTTATGTAATAATTTCATATAGAACGCATTAAATATACAGCTGCTGGGAAAGCGTGCAAAGATCATAGTTTTTAACTTATTTGGAATCTATATCCAGAGGGACCTTGACGGGCTTGAAAGGTAGGCCTATGCAAACCTCATGAAGTTCAACAAGGCCAAGTGCAAGGCCATTCATCTGGACCAGGGCAATCCCAAGCACGAATACAGGCTTGGGGGAGAGTGGACTGAGAGCAGCCCTAAGGAGAGTAGCACCTGGGGGTGTTGGTTAATGAGATGCCTGACATGAGCAGGCAATGTGTGCTTGCAGCCCAGAAAGCCAAATGGATCCTGGGCTGCATCAAAGAAGCAAGGCCAGCAGGGCAAGGGAGGTGATTCTCCCTCTCTGCTCTTGTGAGACTCCATCTGGCATGCTGTGTTCAGCTTGGGGGCCCACAGCACAAGGACATGGATGTATTAGAGCCAGTCCAGAGGAGGGCCACATTCATGGGGCTGGAGTACCTCTACTGTGAAGACAGGCTGAGAGAGTTGAGGTTGTTCAGCCTGGAGAAGAGAAGGCTCTGGGAAGACCTTATAGCAGCCTTCCAGTATCTGAAGGGGGCCTACAGGGAAGCTGGGGAGGGACTCTGCCAGGGAGGATAGTGATAGGAAAAGGGGTAATGGCTTTAAACTGAAAGAGGGTAGATTTAGATTAGATATAAAGAAGAAATTCTTTACTATGAGGGTGGTGAGGCTGGAACTGGTTGCCCAGAGAAGCTGTGGATGTCCCATCCCTAGAAGCGTTTAAGACCAGGCCAAATGATACTATGATTATATTTAACATCCTATCACTCATAACTGTTACATTAGCATGCAGAGAGAGTGAGCCAAATCCACCTCATCTGGAATGGTACTAGATGATGGGTGAATTCCCACAGCTTTTCCTATGCTTACATATCATACAAGGTTCATAAATTATTGGCAATCTTATTTTAAAACAAGCCTCATGTTACACTTAGGATGCATCTGTAATTGCAATTTCTATTGCATAGCCTGGGACTGTTTTTTGCAAAGTTGCATATTTACCTTGTAAATGTGGAGAACCCCAAAATGAGGTTCTCCTCCTCTGTTTACAGAAGAGAAATGACACATGTGGTTTACAAAATGTTTCCCCAGAAGGAGAGTGCTAAACATCTGAGTAATGCATGAGATTTACAAAGTAAAGCCTACTAAAGTGGTTTTCCAAAAGTAGCAATGATTAACACAGCCCGTCAGAGTTTTATTTATTAGTTGGGCTCTCTGTGCCAACTTCAACCACAGAGTTGGAGGCATGAGCATGCGTGCACTCACACACACGCATGCACACGCACACACAACGCACTTGTTGTTGCAACATGCTATTAAGATATTTCCTTCCTTTCCTATAGAAAGTATTATAGAAGATTAACCTTCTCTCCCTTTTCTTCCCAGCACACTGTGCTCCTTCAAACTCAGGATTCATGTAATTCTGAAACTCAAACTGGAGGAGGTTTTCCTTATTCTATGCAGATCAAAGGCAAAAAGGGATAAAAAAATATATGAAATTATGCCTCATATACAATGCAAGGGCCTCTTCATTCTAAGTTATGCAGATGACCCCTCCACAAAAATAACAATCTCTAGGAACTTGGAAGAAGAAACTGTAGTCCCAGTTGCTTTGACCTAAATAAAGTGTCTGTGTAATTATCTTCAACAGGGCTTGCCAAAACATCATTTCATACTGTTCAAATGCATATTCTAAGAGGGGATGGAAATTTAAGGGACAGGATGGCAAGCAAAGTACATTTTATTTCTCTGAACAATTAGAAAGATTATAATAATACAGCAAATACTGTGCATCCTGCCACTATGTGCCATCTTCCATCCCAAAGGATCTCAAAGGGACTTGTCACTAATTCCATTTTTCTCGTTCCAAAAAATAACATGTAAACCTTTAACTATTTTGTTCCATACGGTACTATACATACTTATATTTCCTACTTCCTTCTTCATTGTCATGAAACAGCCAAAGTATATTTGTATGTTTGTTTGTTGTTTTTGACTTAAGATTCTATAGTGTCTTAATGAACCAGCATCTTTGTTCAAATACAAACCGAATTTTGCTCATAAATTATATCATCCTTCCTCACTGCAGATATTTTGCAAACTTTTTACTCAAGTAATGAAGATGATTGGGCAATTTTAGTTATGCAATAAGAAAACTGATAAAATCTTACTTTGAATGGGTTTACATGGAATCAAATTCCCAGTCTAGTAGGTGAAAGTTGAGGAAATAACTGAGAATGTTCATGTTTTGATTAATACTTCTTTTAAGATAAAATAAAATAAAATAAAATAAAATAAAATAAAATAAAATAAAATAAAATAAAATAAAATAAAATAAAATAAATAAAATAAAATAAAATAATAAAATAAAATATTCCTCTGATTAAGTTTTCTATTATATAAAAAAGCAAGCTATTTTAAACTGAAAATTCCTTACAATGAAAAATATGATTTACAGGATGATGTAAGAGTTCAGTACCATAACACCTTTTTTAATGATAGAGATACATATTGATTTATAAGATACACACCCCAACAGCTGCTTGAAACAGAAGATATGACAAAATATAGGAGAAACACATTCAAGATTCCAAAATGTTTTCCAGATTTTTATAAAAACTGAAGTTCTATTTCCTGAAAATTATATATATATATACAAATATAAAATGAATAAACATCTCAGATTTTCTCCTCATTATCTAAAGCTGACATTTCCTTAACCTGTCAAATTAAATTCAAGAGTCTTTAGGACTTGACTGTTCATAACTTCAAGAGGGATTTTTATAGACAGAAAATTATTCCCTGACTTGGAATCTGGCCAGGGCATTGCAGAGAGCAGCATCTTGAGGTGGAAAAAAAAAAAAAAAATCTGGTCAAAACAAGGGATACACTCATGCTAAACTGCTTAATGTAAGACCCTCCTCCTGGAAACTAGACAAACTGTCAGACACTACCACAGTGACCATTCCAAACAAAGCCATAAAGCATTTCATCACAAATGTTATCCCACACTCTGTAATTGCAGACAATAGACACAAGCTTGCTTGCAATGAATTTGTGCAATTTACCAAGAAATGTGAAAGCTGGTCAAGTAGAGAAAGGAAAAAATTTCCAGCCTGAAAACCTCAATGAGGAAAAAAAAATAGAGAGGATCTCTCCCACACAAGGCCTTAATAGGCTGATATCTAGATGCATGCCTATAGTCCTCCTTCCTCCTGTTATTACAGTTTTTTTTAGAGCCAACAGGGCTGACAGGATAAGACAAAAGTTGAGACTTCCAAAGTTCAAAGCATACAATAGCTGATGAACTAGCAACATCTCAAAACTACCATCAGGAGACCCTGTTGGGATCAAATGTAATCTCAGGAGAAATAATATGTTTGGGAGGAAGATACGTGTGTTGATCAGATAAAGCTTCAATCATGTAACACAGCAGTGGCTGGGCATAATGTTCACAAATATCACAGATACACACCTATTACAAACTCAGAACATTAACTTGAAGGTGGTACTGAGGCTCAGTCAGCAGGATGTGGAAAGGAACATAGCAGACAAACAGCCAGTAAACATCAGAACAGACTTTCAAAACACCCCGCTAACAGAAGAACCAAGTACAAGCCAGTCTCTTATCATCACAAGAATAAATTGCATTGGCACCAACATCAAGATGCCTGCAAGGTAAACACAAGGCTTTGTACAATACTGGCATGAAAAAAAGTAACCCAGAAGAAAACACCTTAATTCTCTAAGCAAGTTGGGAGCTCACAGGAAATATAAAAGAAATAACTTGATGTTTAAACAATGTTAAGTTAAATAACTGATGAGAATTTTTAGTATATAAGACTGTTCTGCTAACCACATACAATGTTGCTATTTTAAGTACGGCAAAAAGCACATAAGAAAAGGTGGCCTCCCAATAAGGGATATTGTGTTTTGATAGGCTGCTTATATGATATGTTTATGTCTGGTATCGGAGAACTCTGCTTTCAAGAACTGCCTCATGAGAGAGGACACTATATGTTAGGAAGGACTAAAACCTGAACCTTACACTGCTTTTGTGCTCTCTCTTTTTGTGCTTGAACATCAAACATCAAGGACATCACTTCACTTTTAGTTCACCTTTTTAGCTTACCTGATAACCCTTAACACTTCCATTCAGGGAAGTATAACTTCTAGGTGCTACCTCTTCTCCTTTCTTCCCATGAGTGCAGTAAAGATTAAGCTACTAATGTCCTTCAAATGAAATGACAACAGCTGTGTAAGAGAGGGCATTGTCTGGGGTTCTGAAGAGACATGCTACTTGTCACCTTCTGTGTTACCTGTTAGTACTGTGCTGACTTATTGCTTTTTTCTCTTTAAAGTGGATTTCACATTTTTTCTCTAGCATCTCCTTTGGCTTCTGTAAGCTTTTGTTTTGTTGTTTATTTTGTTTTTATCTGCAGGAACAATGCATGCTGTTTTTCCAATAGTGTTTTTGTACACTGTGACCCAAAATCTAACGCTTCCATTTCTTATTATCTACAACAGAAAATTCTGATATTTTGAAACAACTGTTCTGTTGAGACCAACCTTTACCCAGCATAGGAAAAATCAAGTAGCATAATGTCTATATGCTGTGTAGACACGAACATGATGCCAGTGTACTACGCCAACCACACTCCACATAGGCACAGTTAGCAAAACATCAAACCTGACATAATAACATGCTAACTGCAAGAAGGCAGATGACTATCCCACTACTTATGATGTCCCATTTTTTACAGCTCAGCAGGGTTATATCCTCCTACATGTCATGTCCACTCACCATATCAAGGCACCCACCTACAAGAGGAAGCCAAGCAGAATTCATCCTGTGCAACTACAGCCACTAAATTTCTGCAGTGAGTTAAAAGACACATTCAGATTACATCTTTCCCCCACTAAAATTCATGTTTTAATAATTTTAAACTTCCTTTTTAATTCTGTGTCTTAGAGCCCACTTTCCAGATTGAATCTTTACACCAGACAGACTGAATGTACAGTAGAACAGTATGTCTCATTTCAGCAGGAATCTGGTTGGAGACACCTCTCAGCCAGCCAGCCATCTTCTGCAGAGGAGGATGAAATGCAAGTGAAAGAAACTGAGGGGCTGGGGACTCCATTCAAAGCCTACAAGCAAACACAGTGGGCAAATTCAGATATGCGTGGCATGCCTGCCCAGTGGTCCATTGCCACGGCTGAGAGAACCCCTGATTTTCACCCCAGCCAGCATTGCATTGGGATGGCAGCTAGAGTCAGGATCAGCCATCCAAGACCAGAATTTGCCCTGTCTCAATTCATATTCAGAAAGACAAGCTAGAGAGCTGCTCTAGATGACCTGGTCTGTACTTATAGAACAATGTAATCATGTGAGAGTGATCAACTGAAGTAATAAAGGCAGGCAGCTCCTGCGCTAACAAATAACCCCATCAGGCCTTCCCACTACACATATCCCCAAATTCCACCAAATGAGGCAGCACTCAGAGGGACAAAGTATTTCCTTAATTGTTTTCCCTGAATATGTATGTTACAAACATCTCTTGCCATGTGAACAAGTCTCTCCTGCATACCCTGAAAAATCACAAAGTTGGATTCTCAGAACCTGTAAAAAGCATCTCATTCAACAACCTCTACAATACTACAGCAGCTGGATTGGATCCAGTATGTATAATGGTTATGGGCAGCAAATTCCAAGAAACCATCATCATTCAGTCCTTCCTGTGAGATTTATTTCAGACTGTATTAAATGATGGCTGTTAGTTGTCTGAGGTTTAATTTTCAGGAGGATTCTCTTCAAAGCCCCACTTCCAAAAAGCAACTGAGAAACACATTGTCCCTGCTGAAAACACCCCCTTATTTTGGGAATTACTGGAATTGATTATTACTAATTCTTCTGTGTGAAAATTATCTCCTACATACAAGTAGTTGCATCAGTACCTACAATATGCACCTATAGACTCAACATGGTAGCAGAAGTGAAGAATTTCGTCCTTTGGTCACAATATATTTTTCTTTCTGCCTATCTGTAGCTTTCTCTGTAGGGAAAGTGATTTTTGCTGTCATGGCTTCATCCTCACTATGTAAGTTAAAAACATGCCTTGTCTCCACTACATGATTACAGGCAGACTTTCAACTCTGATAGTCTATGAGCTAAAGTCAAGGAACGTGCGCCAGCTGTTACAAAACAGTTTTCCTGGAAAATAGCCACCGGACCAGCAGTCAAACTAGGACATTCTACATACAAGGAAGAATTAAAAAAAAAAAAAAAAAAAAAAAAAAAAAGCACAGCAGTACAACACATGATTTTAATAAAGTCAGGAATGCCATGCAATGTCCAGAAGAAAACATGTCTATGCTAACCGCTAAAATTGATGATCCATGAACATTCACTGCAAGAAGAGTACCATGGCACTGAAACACTCACCCCAGCATCTTCACTTTCGATTGAAATCTCTTGTAGAAATTCAGGTGTCATTCTGTCCTGTGGAAGCTTGGATCCTTGCTCATCTGACTATCTGAGGCCATCACATTATGTGATGTGTCTCACATCCATCACATGTTCTTTGTTCTCTCATCATCTCCCCATGGAGGAGGAGTATGTGGCGCCAGGCCTCTTGTTTTCCTAGGGATTTTTTTTCTGGTTTTGTCTGCACATGTTGCTGCATACTGGATAAAGCAAGGTCACAAAGCATGTCTCACACTTGGAGTGGAAGATTGTGAGGCTTGTGATGGCCCTTAGTTTCTTTGGCTTTTGTTTTCATTGACAGTGAGCTTTCCTAAGGCTGTGCTTCCTGCACAGACAGGATTTATCCAAGTGGAAGAGTGCTCTCTTGAGCCAGAAACAAAAAACAAAAAACAAAAAACAAAAAACAAAACAAAAAAAAAAAACAAACAAAAAAAAAACTGCTGTCCAGCACCAGAATTCTGTTTCTGCAAACTTCAGGGGTAAAATCTCAAGTGTCCTCCAAAGAATTCAAGTAAGGAGTTGGGGTTTGAGTCCATTTCTCATCAGAAACTAATGATGCTCATACTATGAAACATGAAAATAACAGAAAATACAGGTACTGTAGCTTTACTTAACTGCACAAGCAACCTCTGCAACAAATGTTCACACCGTTCAACAAAAAGAGATCTCTGGTGACTAAGTTAAGTCTCTGAACTCCCCACATATTCAGAGACTGGTGGTTCAAAGCTAGGAGTGAATGAACTTTAGGACTAAGCTCCCTTCAGATCACAATGTTATGTAAAATCCGGGAGAAGCAGTCACGAAATGTGACAAGAGTACATGGCCATAATTTCTGGCATGCACCATGAGAGGAAGGAGGATGTTTAATAAGCTCGTCCAGGATGCATTGAGAGCTGATGACAGCTAGGAAGGACAGTATTGGGCAGGCATTGGGGAAACTGCAGATGGGTTAAACATTTTGGAGGGTCTGAGTATCTGAGTTATAGGATAACAAACAGCAGAGAGGGGAAGGGGACTGTGAGCACTCTCGTGGTTTGGTGCTTCTGCAGGACTGTCTACAGTCGTCTACTGTGTGTCTTGACGGTAAAGCAAAGCCATTCTGTCATGCAAAGCTGAGGGTGCAGAAGCCAAGGGGCACAGGAGGGCATTGCTACCTGTTTGGGTTGAGCTTCTTCCTTGGTTTTTCTGTTGCAGATTGCCCAAAGCAACTGGTATTCCTTGTGACTGAGATTCACAGCATGGCACTGAAAACCTAAGTCAAAGAAGGGGAGAATGTATGTGCAAGTGTGTGTGTAGATATTAGCTATCCTGAATATTCAAAACAGTATTAATTTTTTATAGGCAAGAAAGCTCACATTTAGGACAACTAAAGCAATGTCAGACCACCAAGGAAAAAAAAAAAAAAAACAAAAAAAAAAACACACACAGAATCACACGTTTAGCATATTTATATCAAGGTTTTTAATGTTATCAGAAGGGAAGTTCTTTCAAGAAATGCAAAGTATCCTGATTTGGCTTGAACACAAATATTCCTTCAGAAATGCTAATCAGTTAGGTGAAAATCTACAGAAGAATATTTTGAATTTTTACAGTACAGATCTTTTGTCCTAGATATGGGTGAAACAGAAATAATTTCATGATGAGATAACCACTGCATTCTCCAAACAGGTTTCAGTAAAACATCGGTTCTAGCTCTCCTTAATCTATGAAAGCACCTCTCTCATTTATTTATTTTTTTTTCATTAGAACAGGCATGAACATTTTACTATTAATTTCAAGCATCATTTCAAAGCACCATATTTATGTTGTGCTTCTAAACATGCACAGATGTGTTTGGACAGGGCAATATGGGTTAATTGTAACTTTACCAGATATATATTACAAACAAAACACTGACAATAAAACAAGAGACAGAAAATCAATATGGTGTCAGACAAATTAATTATCAATGGTATATGGAGTTAAAAATAATGGAATGATATCGTCCACTTAGTTATTTTCAATGGTCTGCCTCTTTGTGTTCTTTGTTTGAGTTTAGAAAATTCTCCACAAGTCTGCAAAAGCAGAACAGTTACCTGCCCAGTCACGCTCCCTTCCCCACCTACCTCTGCAATGAAAACTCAAACACCAGCCTCACTCATAATCCTTTGCTTTAGCTCATATCATTTGCTGTCTTGCTGGAACCTCCTAGTGCTCTAATGGCTTATTATCCCAAATGGGCAATGAGGACTTCCAGCTTCCAAATGCTTTCCCCTTCTCACACTCCTCTGCCCAGCACAGAAACCCATCCACCTCTGCAGACCCTCACCTCCCACAAAGCCCTGCTCTTTCTCAGGGCTCCTCGCATAACGCCTCACTGCCCTCCCCTTTCTCTAACCTGGATTTCATTCCCATGTTTTCTCCTTTTGCTCCTTGCTTCTTTCCACCTAACTCATATTTCACATCTTCCACATCACCCTGGTTTTCTGAATCTTTTCTCCAAGGTTGTTTGTGGAGCTTCCCCCACTTCATTCCACCTGGGGTTTGTCTCCTATCATTCTCCAGACAATCTCCTGCACTTATGCCTTTAGGCCAGTTTTCCAGCTTGAATGATACAATTACAGACTGTCCCTTTCCCAAGACAAAACGAATGTCTTTGGGCCAAATCCTGAACTGATATGCATCAACTTGGCTCCACTGACTTCAGGGGAATGAGCAGGCTCACAACAGCTGAGTCCAATGCTCAGCTTTGCCCTGGGGGATGACTGCAGTACATCACACTGTTAGTTTAGAAGTTCTCATTACCCCGGTAATGGCTGCAGCTAGTTCTGCCTAAAAGCCAAAGACGGGAGCTGGTATATTGTGTTTTTTCATTTGTGGGTCATTCACAGTTCTGTTAGATGCATAATAATCACAACAGACTTTGTTTAGTTGTTTTCAAAAACTTGGAATCGCTTGGGGGAAAAAATGGGTGAAAAGCAACAAAAGGACTTAATTAAAACATATTCACTGAGGTCACCAAGTTTTGACACATACATTTGGTTAAACAATTACATTTTTGTTCTTTGTCACAAAAACTGGCAGTTTGGATTTACAAGGCCAGGCTCTGGCTGTTAACTCTGCTGGTCTGTCTGGAGTCTCCCCCAACATCAGCATGTGAAAGCAGTGGCCTCCCACAACTAATATTAGTGCAACATGTGACTGTAGGGTCCTCCTCCCTCCTGGATTACCGACTTTTAATTGCCAGGACTCAGAGGTCAGTAACTCAGTCTTTCTGCATTAAGAGATCCTTTCATCAACAAATTACGGCCCAGATCACACCTCCAGGTGCAGCCCCGGGACAGCAGTAAGAGATGACGGCCAGACCGCCCAGGAGCAGCCCTGGGAGGCTGAGCTGTTCCGAGACAGCCCCTGAGGTGCTCAGTCTTCCTCCTGCCCTGTCCTTGGGCAGAAAGCATTATTTTCCAGCAGCCTATAACCCTCCTGGTGACAGGCCAGCCGGTCCCCCCAAGCCCCTGCCTACACACCTGCCTGTGGGAGAAGGAAGCAGCTGAGGAGCTCCACCCTTAGCACTGCACACCTGGGCACAGGCAGGTTCAGAACATCCTCGCTCCTCTGCACGGACAGACATCTGCCCCAACAGGTTTCTCGCCCCAGCTGCAAAATGACTGAAATATTCTGCAGATGATAGGTCTCTGAGCAAGATAAATGAATTAACAGCCAGGGCCAAACCCTCAGCTGGGGAGATTTAGAGCTGCGCTGATTTGATGCAATATGGAGATTGGCTCTATTTAAATAAAATAGAAATAATAATAATAAAAATAAAACCCCTGCAAACCAAAGCTGTTATCCTGCAGATTCTTCTTGCAGTAACCTTAGGACTAGAGATAATGCTATTGCTTTGGTCATCTTTCTTTTTCATTCCCTCTTTTTATACATTTTAACACGGTATCTTTTAAATAAAAAAATTCAGTGCTTACATAACTTCCAGTGTGCACTTCTAACTGATGAAATCTAGCAAATCTCAGCACAATACCTGTCTGAAAAATGGTGCCACAAATGAAGAAATAGAACATGCTTAGCAAAAAGTTGCCAAGAGAGGCTGAAAGAGAGATGCCAGATAAAAGTCAGGGTTGCATCTGAGGAAACAAAGCAACTGCAAAAGATAAGAGGGCAGATATAGAGATTTAAGCTCAAGAAATAAGGCTGATTATTGTTAATCAGGACAACACTATAAAGACAAAGATGAGAGAGGAAACCAGGAAGAACAGTATTGAATTTATCAAGACAATTCTGAACCAACAAAACAAAACTTGAAAGTACAGTAGTAGGAAGAAAGCACAAGAAAAGGAAATATCATTTTATTGCAGCACCAGGAAAAAAACAGAACTCGATAAGTGACAGGGCAAAAATCATTAAAAGGACTGGAGTATTCTACAGAGACTCGGAGTCCTGCGTTTAGAGCAACTAGCCAAGAAAAGAGTTTTTGCCTTCAAAAAGCACGTCTGAAATCACAAATGAATGAAATGCGTGGCCTGACCAAAGCATACAGTAGGTCAAGGCACTGGCAGGCAGCTGCCTTTGATAATCCATGGAGCAGCCTGTCAGACAGCACTGTGCCCTGTCTGATGTCTGTTTGGTGTCCTGTATAAAAAGAGCTGTTGGTTCCTGTTTGTAGGATGTTGCAGAGAGATGTTTGTCTCTCTCATAAAAAAACACTAGGACAGTTAGCAACAACTGATTCTCTGAGCAGAGATGCCGAGAAATGACTGGACATAGAGAAAAGAATATGTATATATGTATATATGTATAAAGTAATATTATTATTTGGGCCACATGGACAGAGATATTCTGAATGAACAAATACAGCATTGCAATTGCAAACATGAAAAATTTAGAAAGACACCATGTAGAGCATACACCAGCCTATAATACCATCCATACTGATTTGACTGTCAGCCCCTGAATGTGAGCGCAGAAAAACTATATGTGATCAATATGATCAGAGCTAAGGTCTGTATATTCTTTCTCCAAGAGCAGCCAAAAACAGGTGTATATGAAGAGTCTAAGTTCAAGACAACATGTACAACATTTCTCCAAATAGTCTTCCAGTCTCCAACCATTTGTGGCTCAGTGACTTCCATGGTCAAAGATGGTTTCTGTGTATTCAGGAATCCTCAACAATTTTCTCTTCTGTGAGCTTGGAAAGCCTCCCCTCTAAGGCATGTAAACTTTTAGAACCATGCAGCAAGTTGTTCTGCAGCTAACCTGCACACTGGGTGAAGAACCATTTTTGACCTTCCCCAGATAGTATAATTTCATCCATCCTTACCCACACACACAATTTTACAGACCTCAGATTATCCCCTTCCCTGCCTGAAGACATCTAGTTTTCTTAATTGTCCTCTTTCCACATCTTGGATCTTCCCTGTGGACCTTCTTTGAAGAAGAACCACACTGAACCACTTGAAAAAGCAAGCACCAGCAGTGGTCTTTGTAGCTCATCTGTGGTTCAATGGAAGGCAGTTTTGTAGCAGGATTAATGTTTACTTTCTAGACAGATGGTAGAAGAGTGAAAAATATTGTTTTTATAAGAAAAAAAAAAAAGGGCTGGAGAGAGTGAGAGTACATGGAAAATAATTTATTTGGTCTTGATGAATGTACAGACATCCATTGCAGGCCAAACAGAGCGTTTCTGTAACACAAGTGGCTCATGCAATCAGAAGGGCAAAAGAGCCCTCCTCAACCCTCCTCAGCCACGTGGCTCTGCAGTAGCCCAATAGAACAGGCAGAAGTTGCCAGATCTCAGGCCAGCCCTTATTCTATACTTCCTTACCAAACCACTCCAGGCTGCCACAGCATCCACAAGCCAAAGCCCCTTAAGGATTGCATCAACATATGTGTTCCTCCTGATGAGCAGGAGGGCACCTCCGAGCTACCTGGTCAGCTTCACTCTGCCCCTTAATCTAACTTTAACTTATTCTGAGGAAGTGATTTCGAAGTGCCCTCCTCTTAACCTCCATTAAATCATTCTTAACCCTATAGTGCCCCTTAATCTTAATGAGACCAACCACGGAGTAAAACACTAATCAGTGCAGAAGTGACTCTACCCTCTATTTTTTCCTCTAAGAATCCAAGTGCAGGAAAACACCTCAGAGTTGATACCTGTTACCTCCCCCTCCCAGGTATTTAAGAGACCAGCCTATGCACTTACAGTATTCACTTGTCCTAGCCTAAGCCATCAAGTGCTATCCTTCTCCAGGGGAGAAGAGCAACTCTGGCAGAGCAATAATGGACAAGCACTTACAGAGAAAAACAAGAGAAAAACAAGACAAAATGCTCATGAACCCTTAAAGCCTCTTCCAGCATCACCTACAACCTTCTCCCACAAACACCATGGTAATTGCTTGCACTGTGGATTTGAGCTCCTGTTAGGCAATCTACAGAGGGCAAACACTTGGGCCAGATCTTGGAACTTCTGCTGATTTTTAGCAGCTAGATCTGGCCTGGGATCTGCTGTTTACCAGAGACAAAGGCGAGAAAGAATATGTCTTATACTTCCCGTTAGCATCTGAGCAAACATCATTTTTAATATTAGAAGCCAGTATGCATGTGGTTGCTTAGGAATGAGAAACATTCCTCCGATATGCCCTCCAATACACACCAGGTTGCTGTGGGATGTTTTTGTGCATTCTACTTGAGCAGTTACCAGGGTCTAGAGTCCACAGGAACATGACATTGTAATCTTGGTCATGTTTTATTTATGGGGAGTAGTGCAGCAGATAGGGTGTGTTAACAAACAAAGATGATTGCTTCAGGGGCACTCTCTCATCCTGAGGTAATTAAGACAAAGTAGTTTCACTGGTTGGGGGATTCGTGCTGCAGACAACCTTTTCCTTGCAAAAATGATCTGCAGCAACTAGGCCAAAAAGGCTAAATCAGAAGCAACATGGGTAGTGCTTTATCTTTGGTTAAAGGTGAATCATTAAATGGAACTGGCATAAATTATACTTCTTAAAAACCCATGCAACATTGAATCCTATTGCAAAGAAAATGTCAGAGATGTGCAGATTTTCACCTGGAGAAATATCAGAAGAATTGCTGCTGCAGACCAGTGTCTCTATCATGGCCTGAAAACAACGGCTGCCACCAAAGCTGCCCTAACCACAAACCCTGAGAGATGTTGGCCTGACAAAACATGTAAACTCGGAGTCAAGCTCAGCTGTCAGAGAATCTCAGCATCACGAGGGAAATCTATTCCACCATCAAAGGTCACAACTCAGAGACTTATGGATGCTTGCATTTGTTGGTTATTTGTAAGCTGTGCAGCTGTGATCACAGCCCTGCAGTACTTGCTCCAGAGGAAATTACAGAAATACACACAAGGTACAGCTCAGGTTTCATGAGAAAATACACTAAGACCCTCCTCCTTCTCCATCACCTCTTCTCCCTTTGTTTGTCTCCATCTCCATTCCTTCTGCTGCGGCATACCCAGCAAGAAGCCTTCTCCCAGCTCCTCCTTGCCCTCCTTGACAGGTCAGGCTGTCCCAGGGATAGGCAGGTGCCTTGCCTGCCTCTGGTCAGGTTGATCCCCGGATGGTCACACTGTGCTCCCATGAAGGCAGAGGATAGTTTTGCCCCTTGCAGATTTTAGCTCACCAATGGAAACCAAGGCAGCTTTTTCACCAGTTCAGACAGGCTATAACTAAAGATTGTATGTAAAAGCATCTTTTTTGAAATATTCAAATGTCACCTGCCATAACAGCTCCTTCACTGAAGGATGGCTGTTCCTTTAGGATTGAGAAACAACCAGAAATCGCAGGAGCTGGACTCAGGAGATCTGTAGAAAACATCTGGTGACTCCATAGATATTTCCTTTCATGATCTTGAACAAATCACGTAACCTATATGTGCTTTATATACTCATTTGTAAAGCTAGTGTAATAACACATTTTCTCCTACTGTTTATGTTTGCTGCCCAAAGATGTTAAGTCTCTCACAAAGCCACATGTAGCAAGCTCCAGTGTTGCTTTTCTAAGACTGTTACATTCATATGCGTTATTTCAGAAGCATCACCAACAAAGTATTTTATTTTCAGGTTTCCCTATCTTTCACTAATAGGCTACATTTGCTGTGTAGGGTGCTAACAGCAGTGCTGCTGTCTTCTGTCACTATTAACCCAGAAGAGTGGTCTGATGAAATGAGAGACAATTTGAAAGGAAAGAATAAATACATTTAATGAAACGTGACAGGTACCTTTCACACCTTTCCAGGGAAAGACATTAATTGCCCCTTTTGCTTTTAACTGTCCTACGTTGATATTTTAAAATAGATCAATATAGTATAAAACCAGTATCTTGATTGCTTGAACTGTATGTTTAATTAGGCTAATTTGCATTTTCCTCTGAGTTAAATTAAGGGCTAAATTCAGGTTTGGTGGAAGAATGAAAAACTCTTTCAAAGGTTATGTTGCACTAGCTTGCATCAGCTCTGAATCTGATCCACAGGCCACTACTTATGTTTGATAAACCCTGTGTTCTCCACTTCATGTGAAGGCAAGTGTTACCACTGAACTTTCTTCAATGTTTAGTAAACATTTTTAAAAATCTTTGCTCTTTTAAGAAGCCAGTCAAGGAAGCCATGACCACTGGCTTGTGAGGAAAGGAAAGGATTGCTAAGGAAAGGATTTGAGCGGTATAAGGTGAATATCCCTCCGAAGGTACACTGGATATATTTCTTCTTCATGAAGGGCTACAAAACTTTGGAGGGGAAGAATATATTTACAACATGTTTTTGCCTACTTGACAACAGTTATTTTTCTCCTTTGCTTTGACTCATTCTTCTGTTGCTTTGTTCTGTTTGATGCTTTTTTGTTTCATAGATAAAGAATCCAAATGCTTTCAATATTTCCTCATCAAACATAAGCTCTAGACTTCTGATCATTTCCTTCGTTCTCTTCAGGACTTCTCATTGAACCGAAGAGTTCCCATCACCTTTCACTTGTGGGTGAAGCACACTGTGCCATTGTGCAGATAGCCTTACTCGAAGGTAAAGAGGTACCTTCTTTTCTCCCTGTCTGAAATTCATACCTATAACAGATATCATCAGCTTCTCTTTGTCTGAGGTCTTTGGCAAGTAAAGGGATTTGGAAGATTACCTGAACAGAAAATCATAAGCATGTAGGAAGTCAAACAAATAGCTAGTAGACACAGAGACAAGCCACACAGCACTTTACTTGCAGGTATGTGGGTTCCTCATGTCCTTTGTGCTCAGAGGATCTGAACTCACTTTTGGTTAAGCTCCACAAGCATCTGTTGTGTGGGAGAACTGCAGAAACAGAACGCCAATCCTCTGGGCCAGAAGTGTTTCACAGGAACCAAGAACCTCCCCTTGATGCACAATTACATGTAAAATTAGTTCACACAGCATTTTAGGGAGGACACAAAATCCATTCTTGCACATCTGAATACACAGGTAACAAAAGCAACTGTCTCTGATTGCAGAAAATCATGTGAACTCTGTGTCCAGAAATTCTGTCTGTCAAGACAAGTACATACTTCCGGGAAAAATTGCTTGAGAGGTTACATCAGATGGAAAATCACATACATCACAGCAGTTCCTACTGACATGCACAGCGTACTTAATTCACCAAAAGCTAGCTGCTTCCCACTACACTTTGTGAGGATTAACTTAATGGGGAAGTCACACTTAGCATCACAAAGCAATCAAGGCAATTTGTTTTAAAACACTTCTTTAAAAAATCTGAAGAACATCTTACACAGTCTTTCTAAAAAACATTTTAAAAAAGTATCAGATATTAAAACCAGTCTGGGGTGGATAGCATAAAATGATTTTCAAGTGACTAGTTTAGATCATCAGCTATTGGAAGTAAGCCCAACTGCCCTGGTGTAATAAATACAGCAATGCTGATTTACCTATGCCATTGTCCGATCATTGTTTGCTCCCCCACAAAATAGAATTAAAAAAATGCATTTCACTAACTTGCTACAAATAAATAAATAAATAAATAAATAAATAGATAAATAGATAAATAATCCTTCTTACTTCTGAATCCAACTTCATTGCTCTATCCCCAACTCTAATGATAAGGTCATTATCCCTTATCCCTGTATACATCCGCAGCGGAGCCTCGTATTTTGACAGATGGATGAGATATTTTATAGCCAAGGTCAAACATCCATTGCAGAACAAGCTGTGCCAACAGCAGTTGTACTGCTGAGGTTCTCCCTCATCAGGCCGTCTTGGTCTGTCAGCAAGGAACTAGTTAAACTACCTGACTTTGCACTACAGTGGATGAAGACCATGCATTCAAACTATCCTGCAACTCTTTTATGGTGATCATAAACTATGACAGAGGAGTAAACTGCAAGTACTTTACATAGCAGATTTCAAAACTGACACATACTTAGAAACTTTTTCAACAGTGACCTCTTTTCAGACAGAGATATTGCTTTTGACTCAGAATGTGTTTTTCTCAACAAGAAAGTTGCAAGAAAGTTTCTGCCCAGGGAGGTTGTGGAGTTTCCTTCTTTATATTTAAGGCCCATCCAGATGCCTACCTGGGCAGCCTGCTCTAGGGAACATGCTTTGGAAGGGGGTTGGACCCGATGATCTTTCGAGACCCTTCCAACCCCTTCAATTCTGTGATTCTGTGATTCTGTGAAAGTTTATGTGGTTAGTAGTCGGCAGTTGGAGTGTTTTAAATGGCTACAATTTCATATTGTTACTTCAAGAGTCATTTCAATGAGCCAAATTATAGTACTAAATTGGAACCTTCACAGGAGGAGAGGCTTCCACCAGGGTGTCATTCTGAGAGTTTCTCCATAGGACTACTGGGACACTTATGAGATGTATTGATGTAGAATTGACTCTGAAGTCTTTCATATCTAGTGAAATCATTAGACCGTTGTCCTGGCCAAGTTTTTATCCCCAGTTCTTCCTACCTGTTGGGTACTACCTAATGCAGTCAAGTTATGTTTCTGTTCAGTAAAGCTGGGTCTAAGTCTCAAACTGAGACAGGATGTGTTTGGAATTCCAGTTTCTCTATGTTCAAAAATGTTCAGACATTGAAAATAATAATTTAAGCCATTGGAATATAAGCATAACAATGTCTATGATAGGACATTTTTTCTAAAATAAATTTGGTCCATCAGTCTTATTTTCAAAAACCATTTGGAAATGCAAAGCTTGTTAAAAATCAGTGGTCCTTAGAACCCAAGTTACCTCTAAAAGGAGATTTAAATTCTCATTTCATTTAGGTATTTTGAAATGTCTACCAGGTTTGATTCACCAATGATCTTCCAACACATTCCTTTCATCTGAACATTATTACCACGTGAAACATTATTTTCTCCCTTGTTTATATCTCCTTCCCTCTCCTCTTCTAATTCTGTAATTGTATGAATTTCGTTCTGTCAGTCACTGGGGGCATTTTGCAGGAATGGTGCTTTTCTCAGTGAAGCTACATTATGTTACATCATTGCTAAGAATTCAAAGTATTAAGTGCCTGGTGTCTAATTAGATTGCTGCAGCCACATCCTGAATTGAAGCTACTATTGCTATCAATAACAATTTTCTCTGTTTTTGGTGGTGGCTCACATAGGGAATATATCATAGAAAGACATTCCTCTTTTGGCCTTCTTTACTCCAAAAATTCTTCCTACTCCCACATCAAGGAGAGTTTGTTCTAAGTTTTTCCATGTCAACCTAACTTTTGTTATTTATCTTAGTTTCTCGTCTCTCCACATCTCACAGCAGTAGGAAGATCCATGCCTCATGACAAATGAAGCCCCACATGCCTCCAGAACACAGGTATTTGTATCCATCTTTTCATATGAATCAATAAGTGTAGTGAGGAAAAGTATTATAAATACACCTTGTAGTGGTAGTTTGGTATTGTGGAAACTTCAGATTAGTGTGGCTAGTGACTGAACTTTGCTTTCTGCTCTATTGGTTTCTAGTCAAAAAAAAAATAAAAAAGCATCTTAGCAGTTTTAATACAATCTACTAGAATGTTATATGAGTATTTGTCAAATATGCAATGGCTACTCCAATTGTGATTTTGAAGAGGATGCATGGGATCCTCATTTATCAATGCAATATCCATTTTAAATCAACTTTGATAAAGAAACAAGCAGTCTTGAGGATATAGTGCTGTGGGTATAAATTACCTTAGTTATACTTCTCTCAGCTAATTAGGAGCAATTCAAATGAAATCAATATTGTACTGTAGCTTTCTACAGATTCACTTGAAATTTGAATCTGAAGTATGTACTCAGAGTTATACACATAGTTTCTACATGTACACACGTAACTGGTTAGTCATACATTCTTTATGGACATTCTTAAGGACATACATTCTTTATGCTTACAAACCTTTTTAAGAGCAACATGTAGTTTTCTTTATCATTGTAATTCCTTTCTGGCTTGTGGATGAATATAGAAATCCTTAAAACATGATTGTTTTCCTTCACATTTTCATTAGGTTTGATGTACTTTGATGACACCTACAACTTCCACCATAATCGGCATTGGCACTTGCCAACTCTATATGAAAATATGCATGTGATCTTCACTTGCAGAAGAGGTATTTCACAGGTGTCCTGACAGATTAAGAAATAAAAAAAAAAAAAAAAAAAAAAAAAAAAAGTACAAATAAAAGCAAATCAATGTCTAACTTCTGTGCAGGGAAAGAAAAAAAAAAAAAAAAAGCAATCTGTAAAACAATACATTGTCTGTATAATGCAATGGGCTTCTGATTAGTATGGGAAGTATAAGAATTAGAACCATATTTTTTGGAACTAGCTTCACCCTCAAACTACAGTCCAACCAAGCCCTGAGGCATGCGTCCGCTTTCAATAAATGTAATACTATATTGTTAAATTCCATGATTAAACCCATGGGGCAATGGACAGTGACAAAACTGGATGAAGAATCTTTTTTTACATTCCAGTGTTTTTTTCAATGGGTAGATACAAAATTATATCTGATTCTGTTCTGCATAAGACTGTGCTTAGGAAATGTCCTGAAAAGACTTATTTTGCATCAGTATTGGATAGGTAAAGGGACTGAACAGGTCTTTTCCACCTCCAACATGTGTGATCCCTAACTGGGGAGAGCAGTCTGTTGTCTGTCAGACAGTGAAATACATGTTGTCATTGAGTAACTAAAGGTCAGCGTTTAGCTGAGCTAGGAGAAAAATTCAGAGCAAATCAACTATTAGGGAAATGTTGCCTCTTTTTTGCTTACAAGTTGTCTGCAAATAGATCACAATTTTCTCAAATATATCCATTAATCAGAATTATTTCCTGAATGATTTTGATGTATAATTATTGGTCTGTTCACAAGCCTTTCATTCCGAGTACTCAGTTTTCAAGCTGTTCTAATTGGACAGATGGATCACATGGTGTGTTTCTGTCCTTTGATAGGATAAATGTTACTCTTTGACTTCGCTTTGAGGTGGCAGCTTCTTGATTATAGAGTTAGAATTTAATGGCCACTACTATTCTCTTATATGTTCTTACCATTTATGTAAAGGTCTTTTATATAAATCAACTCATCCAGATTCAGTTCAAGGCATACTTATGTAAATCGGGAGTAAATCTATTGAATCCAAAGAAGTAATATGGTGCAGAACTTGTGTAAGGAATAAGGCCCTTGAGAAATCAAATCACCTTCATAACAAATTTCTTCATTATAATGATCATAATGTTGACTTAAAGTACCTCTCATTTCATATCAAAGTTTGAACTCTATTGATTTGATTTGGATTTCACAAAGATTTTTCTAAACATTGTTTTCTAAACATCTGAATATAATAGAGTTCTTCTTGGGTTACACAAACGTGTGAAACAGGAACATCTAACCCGAGGATGCTGCAAAAAGACTCATTTGTTTGCAGCCTTGTTTATGTCATTTCTCACATTTCCTCTGTCAAAGGGGCCTAATCCTGCTTTTTCCCTCATGCTCAATATGTATGAGTAATAAGGACTCTGACAGACAAGCTTTAGCAGATCCAACAGTGATGATTTAAGACATTACCACTGCCAAGCCGCCCATGCTTCTCCTTTCCGGGCAGATACAACCTACCCTAGCAGAGGCAGTGGATGGAAAAAAAGTTCTCTTGCTCCCAAAAACCCACCCGTCCATGGCCAGAATGTACAGCAGGAGCCACTGCATCTTAAAACACCACGGCTACATCTGCAAGTCCCGCAACACCTTAAGAGATAATGAAATGACACAGCCCAACTAAAGCTCCCTTAAGTCATGTTTACGGGATGGCAGAAACACCCCTTTCAAATGCAAACTGTGCATTCAAAACAAACAGGGTATTTGGGAAACTACACTGTGAACTATAGCCCAGTGTAACTGCCAGAGTTGGGTTCTAATTTAATTTTCACTGTTTTTTCATGAGTACAAATTTTCAAGGACTGTAACTTTTATATCATTCTGAAGCCTTGATCCAGCAAAGCACTTACACACATACCTAAATTTAGATTGTAGATTCAGGGAGCCCAAGATCAGGAAGGGACCATCTGTAGGAGCTCTTCTGTAGCACAAACCACCTAGCTTCCCCTCCTGACTTCTGAGTTGAGCCAAATACTTTAAAGTCCAGGAGCAGTTCCTTTGAAATGAATTTCAATTACCCACCTGCTTTGAATCACAAGCCTGTTACATGGTTTGTTGGACCAAGGCCTCCAGGAAATCAGAATCTGGTCTCCGGCACTCCACATCTTTCCTGAGCTTTCCAATAATGGTTTGAATACAATTCTCTCATTTAAGATTTCCATGCATTTGCTGCTAACAGGTTGGCTTGATAAAGAGTATCAGGACAGTGAACTGCCTGTAGCTGTCAGCTCTTATCCTCAAACTGCAAATCATGCACAATTCTGCCTATAAATGTGCATGCCTTTGTCCCTAGCTGAGGAGGAGGAGCAGATGTGAAACTGAAGTTGTATTGCAGTGCTTCTCACATAATGGCACACACTCTGTGGCCCAAATTCAGCTCCTGGTTATATCAGTGATTGTTGTCCCCATTTACATTGGCACCAAAGAAGCAAAACATATTAACCAACTTAGGTGCATATGACAGCTAGCGTAAGAAATTTGACTGTTTAAATGATTATTCTACAATTTTCTCTCAAGATGCCTACATGGCTGAGGGGTGTGCAGAGGGGGGAGGTCTTTAGGTCCAAGAAACATAAGCAGCATTTAGGTGTATTTTTAACTTCAGATTTACATGTCCTCCCCAAACAAGACTTCTCTACTGATGGACCCCACAAGAACTGACAGAAAACACTGCACAGGGTCTTTCACCCATGCTGAAGTTCCAACTCCTCGCTTCATTCTGCTGCTTTTTTTCCCTTCCCACCCCTCATTTTCCAAAAAAAAAAATAAAAACAAAAACAAAAACAAAATAAAAAACAGGAAAGACAAGATTTGGAGATCAAGTCAAATGTCCAATTTATTTTTATAACTTGAAACTGGAACAAACGTTGTTTTGAACGAGCGTACAAATGAAATGGTAGACACATGCTGAACTCAACATTGTGACAATAAGGGAAAAAAAAAAAAAAAGAGGCCAAAAATCTTGTACAGAGAATAAAAGGAACAATAAATATTTCACTAAGCCATATTGAAATGACCTCCAGCCATCTCAACATTTTATCCATTAAAAAAAAAAAAGTGCTCTCGTTTTTTAAACAGAGCACAAATACCAAGCAATAATAAATAGTTCCAAACTTGTAGTAAAAGACAAAACCTCCAAGTAAACAACAAAAGCTCATACAATAAGTAATAGAAAAAGGTAATAAAAATATTTTGCCTTGCCGGTACAAATGCAAACAACTTAAATCAACGTTACTTTGCTTTGCAGTTCTAAAATACAAAGAGCACCATAAAAATGAGTTTGCCTGTGATAAACAAAACCTTGGACTGTCTTTTACATAGGACTGGGATGAAATGCTGATTTTTTGACCCTTTCCTTAAAAATAAGTATTTTTCTTCCTCAAACCAGGTTCTCGGGCCTGTCCTCTTGCCAAGGAAGTCATCTGGAGTTTTGATCCAAACTTCAAAGGCAGCAGGATTAGACACAATGCAAGTAATAAATTCAACCTTAAAATAATAATAGTAATTAAAAAAAAATAGTTGTGAAATAATTGTGAAAAGAACTATGGCAGCATTCTAGCTATTTTACATCTATGCTATATTGTGCTTATGGCCTAGTAAACTACAGTTCTCCTAAGCAAGAAGAAAAGGAGGGCCATTTCATTATCACTATATCACTACAGTCTGCAGAAACACAACCTTTGTGCTTTTGGGGTGACTTGTTGTTAGTTTCAGTAATCTAAGTCACAAGACTAGACAACTGCTGGTGTTAGCTATTCTGGATTAATGAGAAAAAAAAAAAAAAAATGGGGGGGGGGAGACCAGAGCTCCTAAGCAGCTTACACTAAAATGAAAGGTGAATTAATTTTTAAAGTGAAGAATCATGGACTGAAAACATTGATAAGTGGACTGTTAACTTCTGATCTTCATTACACTGATGTATGTCCAGGGCATTCTGCTGAATTCCGTGATATGACTCTGGTTCTATACAGATGTCAGAGTTCTGAATTTTCACCTAAAAATGAAAATATGTCTTTAAGGGATCAGATTCCTGCCTCAGCTGCACTGGAGTAAGCCAGCACTATAAGTGATGAATAATTCCTGATTGTTATCAGTTTAATTGGGATCCAAAATTTGTCCAGAAGTCTTAAGGGTATGTTGCTCAAGCCAGGAAGACATATCTGTTAGGTAGCTGGACCAAATTCTCCCTGCTGTCACACCCATGCCTCTCCAATTGCTCCAGCCATTCTGCACTGATGAAAGCTGCAGAAGAATTTGGCATGGAAATTCTTTTTGTTTGTTTTAGTTTTACCGTCATTTCCTGCAAGGGCGGTGAGCACTTTCCCCTTCTCCCCTTCACTAGAGCATCAGTGCCTCTTCTGCCACCTGTCTTCCCCTCGACCCAAAAGGGAGAGAGCATAAGAGAGAGAGAAAGAACAGCAAAGAAGAGAGACATCAAAAGGCACAGAATTTCATCCCAGTCCCTCAAACATTCAGAAATTCATGGAATGTACAATTCGGAGTGAACAGCAGCAAAGCAGCTAATAACATGGACTGGCAAGACCTGTACATGGAGTAGGTCCTGTTCTGACAGGGAAGAGGAGGGCTGTGCCTGGACCAATTTTACTTCAACCTGGTCACAACTGTACCGACAGCGGATCATTTTACCTGTGTCAAAGTGGACGCGCCAGCTCTCATTTTTTGCTATAAAATGCCTTTCTTCCAGAGGGCAGTGGCAGGAAGTGAGTGGGGTGGCCAGGAGAGGGAAGATGTGTTGTACATCTTCTTTTTTGGGGAGGGGGGAATCTCCTCTCTCTCTCTTGAACCTGCGGGGAAGCTGTGGGATGTCGCCTCAGACACCTTTATGGAAACTGGATTTCATTTCTCACGAATAGGCAATAACCATCCAGCCTGGTTCAACCATACCTGGTAAAACCTTGATGCAAGGGGTCCAGGCAACTTTGAAGTGATTTAGAGCCCTGTGGGAACAGCACTTTTTTGTAGGCCATTTCTGACAAAAAAAAAATAAAAATTATATATACAACTAAAATTATTTCTGAACAACAACAACAACAAAAATAAAAAGCACTTAATTATTTTGTTTTGTTTCTTTTACTCAAAGGTCGTCTAACAACCCCCTTTTTTTCCTGTACAATAAGGACTTCACATACAAATTTTTTTTTATTATTTTTGCAATATTTTATCCTGCCAAATTAAAAAAATATATTATGGCAGCCTGTTTGTTTGTTTTTATTTTTATTTCCAAATTCACTAACAAAAAGGTACATTAAATCCCTTTAAAAGGACAAGCGTACAGTTAAAAAATTACAAGCTTCAGTAAAAATACAGCAAGTGCCTACATCATATGAATCAACCAATATCAATATCCATTCCAGAAGGGGAAGGAAAGGGGAAATGGGGGAGAAAAAAAGAGAAAAATAGGTACAGGTCAGAAACGTGATTTTTTTTTTTTTCTGCAAAGCAATAACAATATTAAGCACTTTTTTCTACATACTTTTTCTACATGGTGTAGCAATCACCTTTTAATCCCCAAATACAAGATTCTATACATTTTTGAAATAAAAATTCAACACCCAAGGCAGAAAAAAATTTACTAAAACTCAAGACTTTACAGTTACAGTGACAAGAACAAATTTATAGACCCACCATTTAAATTTTACTGCAACATTTTCAAGGAAAAAAGAAAAGTTTTTTTTTTTTTTTCTTTCTGGTTTTGTAAAATGCCCAGGCATTCTCCATTATTACAAATACTGGTCCACTTTTACAGTAATCAAGAAATTTTAATATATATAATATATACTAAAACCCCGTCACCAAAAGAAAACAATATACACATGGCCATTATGGCATTTTTTAATAACCTATTAAGCAAACTTTGAAAAAAAAAAGATTGCTCAAACACACATACACACAATTTCTTTTTTACCCTTGTATGTATTCAATACTGTAAACGTATTTTAAGACAGAGTGCACTAAATTTAACTTTTAAAAAAAATTAGCCGTTGTTCCTGAATTGTTTTTTCTCATTCAATGATAACAACTTGTAATTTGTGTCATTTGAGTTTTAATTCAGCAGTAAATCATTTCCATTCCATTTCCTAAGCAGCGTTGTCCTGAAAAAAAAAAAAAGGCTGAGAATAATTCAGCTAATGGATGTCCGAAGTTGTGCTGGGTATACATCTTCATTTGATTGGGTCTTATGGCATTTTCATGTCCACTATCTTCAACCAGTAATTTTTTTTTTAAGTAAATGTGGCTCTTTTTTTCTAAAGAATGTACTTTTCTTGTTTTACTTTTTTTTAAAAGTCTTTTCATTTCACAAAAACATTTTGCATTTGTCTCAAGAGACTCAAATAGGAAGATCAGTTTTCAAGGCACTCACGTCAAATTGAATGGCAGTAGAAAAACTGTCCAATAAATTATTTTTATTTATTTTTCTTTATAGTGCCAGTATTGTGAATGCCATGCTTAGCAACACTGACACTTAATCTCAGCTGTTCCCTTACAGTTTAACCCACCTTTGGGCCAAGTAGAAGAATATGATGTAATTTCTTGTTGAGAAGCCATTTTTCTCTTAACCACAAACAAAAGCTTTAAAGTGCGGGTCAACATAATTAAAATCTCTAGCCATAATTGTCCACTGTTTGTTAATATTAGTCATAATGGGCTTTGAAAATTTTTAAAATTTGAAAGTAGAGCAGGTGCATTTTTCTTTTTTTTTTTTTCTGTCATAATGCTTTTCTCATAATACAACTAACTTCTGTTCCTAATTAAGTCAATGGGAAAACTCTTAATGACTTCAGTAGAAGCAGAATCTTGCCAAGATAGGTAGATCAACTAGAATTTATTTTTTCCTTTCCTTGTAGTGCCATTGTACATCATAGAAGATAGTTCTGGTATGTCCATTCACAAAACAAATGACTATGAGTTGAGATTTTTCATTGAGAAATTGCCACTTGCCCATCCTCTAGTAATTATTTTAACTACAGCAAATCTGGACTAAAGGAGAGGCACATACAGACGTCCTGGACTCAGAAATGTGTTTGTGCAGTTTAAAATGAAAAAAAAGGTGGCATTTGGCTCCTATAAGGTTTGAAAAGATTACAATACTTGAGATGTACTTTTACTGTCTCTGGGAAAAGTGGCAGGCAGGGAAGAAGGAAGGAAAAAGACCCCCAAAAGTGACAAAATGGCACCGTTCTGTTGCCATAGCTTTAACAACAAAAAGAAACTATCTTGTAATAATGCACAATTAAGAATGTTACTCTTTTTTGAATGTAGCTGCCGTCTGCACCTATGTCTTTTTAGCTGGCATGACTGTAATGATGAAATCCATCTATAAAAGGCCTCTATCATTAGTAACATTGTCAGTGCTACATAATCCACCCAATTCCAAAAGAAAGTGCTAATTTTAAAGATTGTTATCCGCTGTACAATTTTGTTTTCACTAATCTTCAAGGTTATTTAAAAGAGGAAAGGAAAAAAAAGGGAGGTGGGGGGAGGGTTTGGAAAGAAAGAAAGATCTCTGTTAAAATGCTGGCTTCTTCACAAGAAATTACACATGCTTAGCTTAAATTTCAACAAAGCAGCGGCCCAAAAATTATAATTTAAAAAGATATGTTTCACCCCTACAATGCAAGTAATCTCAGGCTACGACTGGGTAAAATTAAAAAGGGATACCCAACAAAATTTTAAAAGAAATTTAAACAGAAAGAATAAAAAAAAGTACCTGCACATGCCAAAAAATTACAAAAACCCAATAAATACAGAAATTATTGCACAGTTAAAAGGCTCCACAATTTTTACTGCCTTAATCAACCCTCGGGTTTAATAGAACTTTGTAGACACAGGTTATATTTAAGTGCCAAAGTCTGGCACCTACCATAGTTATGCTAAGTTATGTTTACGGAGGCAAGTTAGGTCATCTTTTCTCAGTTGGCAATAGTTAAACTGTACAAATAAAATGTTACCTAGACCCCTGAAATTTAACCTAGCGGGGGGGAAGGAGGGGAAGGGACGGGGCGGGCGGGGGTGGGGAGGGGGCTTAGCTTCTTTCTGCCTGCTCAATTTTGACGTCATTTGTCAGCAAATGTTCTCCATGCCACTTTTTCATGTGTTTCTCCAGGGTGCTGTAAACACTGAAGGGCATCTGGCAAATGTCGCAGCGGTAGACCTCCTTCCCTATCTGGCCATGCGTTTTCATGTGACGTGTCAGCTTACTGCTCTGGGCACATGCATAGTTGCAGAGCTCGCATTTGTAAGGCCGCTCTCCAGTGTGGCTCCGACGGTGCACCGTCAAATTGCTGCAGTTCTTAAAGACCTTGCCACAGTACTCACATGTATCGCTCCTGCGCCCTTCCTTCGAGCTGGGTCGCCCGGGGCCCGGACCGCTGATGTGGGGGGTGCTGCCTCCGCTGGCCGTGCCGCTGCGCCCTGAGAGCCCCCCATCCAGCATGTCCCCCGGCGGGGTGGAGAAACGCAGGCTCCCGTTCTCTGACGAGTGCTCAGAAGAGGTGGCAAAGGGGGATTGTCGGGAGTCTGTGAATCCTAGAAATGGATCCTTCATGAAGTGCCTCGATGCTGCGTACCCTACCAGCCACTGGGAGTAAACGTTTTCAGAAGGTATTATTGTTGCTGGTGGCAAGTCCAAATCTTTCTCAACCTTTATTCTTTTAGATGAGTTGTTTAAACTGGGGCTTGTGATAGGTGTTGGCTTGCGAGGGAACAAGTTTGGGAAGGGCTCACCTGGGCCAAAGTTTCTTCCATTGACCGTCCCTTCCTCGGTGCGGTCCAGCTCTCCTACCACCGAGTCTTCATCACCTGTGTCTCTCGGACAGAGGTCTCGAGGACACAAGTCTCGCTGGTCAGAAGACCTTTTCATGAAGCTACTCCTCTTCTGTTTCTCAGCTAGCATGTCGTTGTATTGCTGGATGGCACCAAGACTTACATTCTCTATGACTTTTCCCAGGACGAGGGACTTCTCATCTGGCAGCGATTTGGAACCATTTTCTCTGTTACGACTCAGTTCTGAGTCCATACTGAAGCTTGACTCTGGCCTGCTCTCATTTTCCAGCTCCTCTTCCTCCTCCTCCTCCTCTTCCTCTTCTTCATTGTCATGGCCCAGGGAAGGATCGCTCTCATTCCTGAAATCTGTCTCACCGGATTTCAGTCCCTCTCCAGTGAGTTCACTTGTGCCTGGCTCAGGAGAACTCGTGGTGGACAGTCCATCGTCTGACCTGCCTGTCATGGAGCCAGCTTTATGCATATGCGTTTTCATATGACGCTTTAGCTTGCTGGCCTGGGAGCAAGCGTGGTCACAGAGCTGACATTTGTAGGGCTTTTCTCCTGTGTGACTGCGCCGGTGGACAATAAGGTTACTCTGGAACTTGAATGTTTTCCCACAGAATTCACAGGACTTGCTCTTGGCCTGAGGCTGGGGAGGCGTAGTGCTGCTGGGGGGCATGGGGGGCAGTGGTGGGGTGCTCAAAAAAGGTGATTTAGGACTTGGCTGGAAAGGATTCAACAGGCGATGCATAGGGTTGGTGCGACTGGGCGAGACTGGCGGAGGGGTGGAACTGTTTCCTGCCAGCTCTCGAAGCCTTCTGGAGAAATCCATCGCTGGGGACTCAATTGCCATGGGGTTTAAACGCATAACTCTGTCAAAGGCACTGGGATGCTGGGCAACTAACCCCATTTCTTCGGCACTAAGGCGATGTGGATCCAGATGATGACGAGGTGGTGGGCTGAACAGTGGAGGCGTGTTTGGGAGCCGACCCTCACCAAAGCCTGGGTGTTCACGCAAGATGGGTCCTGTCATCCGTAGAAGATTGAAAGGGTTGTTGTCTCCAAGGAAATTCATCAGCGGGGACTGTGCAACAGTCTCTGGTCCCAGAGGAGGAGGGATGGTGATGCGTGGAGTAAGGGAACTGTTTGAAGGGCTTGTTTCCAGGTAGATGCGGAATCCATGTGTGTTCTGGGCATGCTGAAGCAAGAACCAAGCGCTATTAAAAGGCTGCTTGCATGTTGTGCAAATATAGCTTGAAGGCTCATCTTTACCTATAAAAGAAAAACAGAAAGAACACTCAAAAAATAATACGGTGGAGAACATTTAAATACAGTTGGCATGCACTTTATTTTGCTAACACATTTCCTCCTTGGCATTTCTGAAAGAAGGACTTAATTGCAATGTATTGACTGATATAAATTGTTGAACAGCACATTTACTCACCACACTTATTCACTTAACATGTATGACAAATATCACACATATGCACCCGTGCTATATACATTTATATCCTCCAACTTGCAAATAAAACCTTTTATGACGCATGAGGATCCAAATCTTTTCACGTGTTTATTCCACAAAAAGGAATTTGTTTCAGGGGATTTATGGCTACATGTGAAAGTCAAAGAAAATGCGGTATAGTAGGTTTTATGGGGCACCTGCAAGCAGCTTCAGTATCATTTTCACTGTTTCACTTTATATTTTTATATACTTCATGCACCAGTCCCCTGAGATCTTGCTGAATTTAATTTATACATGTTTCAGTCATGCCAGCACTTCCATTTTTAAAATGCTATGTAAGTATTTAGCTGCACAAGTCCTATCTGAGTCAACAGGAGTTTGGAAAGTGTACCCTTGCATAAGCCACTTTGACATTATTTTTGCCAAAACACCAAGAAGTCATTCAAATGAAACATCCGGTAATCAAAGCCGACAGCACAGTTGCAATTAACAGTAACAAATGTCGGGCCGTGCTTCAACTGTGTCCCAAGAATTTCTGAGCCTGAGCCTGCCCTCCAATACAGTAACGCTCACTGGAGCCAAAAACATTGTTCTGTTTGCCTTTCTAGCCTCTTTGAACAACTGCATAAAGGTGGAAAGCATTCCTTTAACCTTGATTCAGCTTTACATAAAGGACAGGTATGGACAAGTCTGTGCTGCAGTCATAATTTTGCTAGCTAGAAAATTCCAGTCCCAGGCACAATATAAACTATGTGCTATCTTCAAAAAGCACTTTCCCCCCACACACACACCCAACTCTTTTTCTATGCCTCTGAAAGACTGCGATAAATTTATAAATAGCTGTCAACCTGAACATCATGATCCAGGATTTATTTTTTTTTTCTTAAAACAAGGGAGAGGTATCCTGAAAAACAACTCCCCACTTTGGAAAATCTACAAGTAATTTCTTGCAGGACAGTTTGTTTGTTTATGAAAGTGTGCATTTTGACCCCACTGTACCTAAATGCACTGAACGTCTTGCAAGTTCAAAACCTGGACCTGTCTCCCCTCTGTGTCTACATAGCACCCCAAGCCCCCCAGCCTCCCCATCCCCACCAGAGCGTGGGTCCGAAGCTTAGCTGTACAGCCCATGCCTAGATGGGGAAGTGTGATTCAGAGCAAGCCATTGCTTTAGTTTGAAAAGGGAAAAGTTTATAAGGTGAGCAGAACTGTATCATCAAAACTACCTTTGTGAAGGGAAATGACTCATAGCAGTCAAAAAAAAAAAAAAATCTGGGACACACCAGGAGAGGAAGGATTGCTGCTGGCTGAATTCTCCTCTTCTAGCTGTTGCAGGAACGGCTGCTGCTAACAAAACCTACAAAACCCTAGACAAGAAGACTAGAGGATTATCTGCCTAGCTATCAGACTGTCAGTCTATCTAATCTTGTCACCAATGAACATCCACAAAGGCATAAATGAATGAGCATCTATCAGATTGGGACTTATATACAAAGGTATGTGATAAATGTGGTGCAGTTCCTCCCACTCCTATTGATTTTGCAGGGCTGTTGCTGCGGATAGCAGTTTCAGACCCTGATTTCAGAGAATCCAGGTGTGTACAGCCAAGGAAAACTCTGCCCAACGCCGCAGGCATGTCCAACTGACACAGCCCCCACACCCAGGCCCTTCATGCTGTGTCGCACCGAATGCGCTCAGTTGCTCTGATTAATCTCTAGCAACCACTACTGAAGAAAAAAAAAAAAAGCTTGGGAGCTGTGTTCTGCTTGGAAAAAAAAAGTGCCCATAACTGCTATTGACACTAATGAAAGCTACATACAAACACTGAAAGGAACTGATACATTATCCCTTGAAATCTACTCAGCACTCAGGCAGTTAGGGAGTTTTATGTCAGCTTTGCAGCCAAAGCAACAGTAAATGCTCCCATTATTACTTCAAATATTTAAATTTCTGTTTCTTACAGAAATATGATGAAAATGTCTAGACGTTTAACTTTTCTTGCCCAGCAACATGTGTAGTATAAAAAGTGACAGAAATCACTGAAGCAGACTAAAGTATATAACATACTCTGTCAAAAGCTTTTTTTAACAATATGTTTTACCTCAGCTCACCCTAGAATAGATTTTAATAAAGCCCTTTCTGAAGTGTGATACAATAGCAAATGAAGTGCAGCATCTTACAAGGTCATATATCTTCAAATTAAAGAGTGCTCTGCACCCTTCACCTTCATTTTATCCACTCTAATTAATCGATTTATTACCCACAGCTGTTTGATTCTTTCATTTTTAAAGTCACAGCATGCTTTCTTTTTTGTTGTTTTTGTGTTTTTTTTTTGTTTTTTTTTGTGCGTGTGTGTGTGTTTTTTTCCCCGTTAAAAAAAATAAAGTATGTGAGTGTGCGTGTGCATGCATTCTCCTTGCTTAGCTCAAGAGCTGACAGGAGGAAGAAAGCAGCTGTGCATTAGATGGCAACAACAGCAATGCGTTTACTTCAGCAGTGGCACATATGTAAGGAGAAGAATTCCTGAGCAGGCTGAAGATCAAGGCCAATCTAAAACTGAAATGGCTGATTAAAAAAATTACCTTCAAAATGGCAGCTGGCTGGATTCTTGCTACTACACGTTATGAGGAACTGAGATGGTTTGTTTTGTTTTGTTCTCCAAAACTTCACCTCCATGAAATCCAAGTGAGGAAAGTAAAACCTCTCCTTTTTAGTTTTCTTTCAAACAGAGCAAACTAGTGCTATTAGTGATGTAAGATTTACAAGCTAGAAGTCGTAGAACAGCCTTCTCTTCCTTTTTTGTTTTATTTAGCTTTTATGCTCCTAAACACTCATCTTCAAGAGATCCCTGTACAACGGCAAAATTAACTGCAGGCTGCCTGGCTACCAATCTCTGACTGCTCTATGAGTGTTTGTATGTGTGCCTGTGTGTATGTATACATACACATATATATATAAAATTTCACAACCCTCAAAGACTCTCCCCAGACTCCTCCTTTAAAAAAATATAAAATACAAAAAAAAAAAAAAAAAAAAAAAACCACTTTCATTTCCATATTATCACTTCATGGTTATCTTGCCTAGAAGTTGCCCTGAGCAGTGTAGATGCTCACTTTTAAGAACAGAACAATGTCAAAAAGTCTTTGAAGATCCACTCCGAACATTTTTATATTCAAAAACTCACTAAATATTTTAAACATGCCCAGAAACAGCCACGTATTGCTCGAGAATGATCCTTATATTTAATAATGCAGTGCACCTACACTATAAAACTCTTTGTTATAAGACTACTTTTGATATATGGCTATCTTAATCCCTAGCCACCTGCACTGAAGTCTGTCTAAATACCCACTTTATGACAACTAGTCATAGAGGCTTTGCCATGTGTAGTCTTTATCGCTTTAGCATGTGCTTGACTTTGAGCATGGGAGTGATCAACACCAGAGAAACTTAAGCACTGGCTGAAGTGCTCTGTTGGATAGTGATGAAATTATTCATGTGCTTAAAGTTAAGCACAAGCCAAGACTTCATTAAAACTGTTCAAGGAATTGCACATGGGTTCAACCCTCCAGTCTGTAAATAGGCTTGATTTTAGCAACCAATGGCTCAAGTATAATTTTTTATCTTTATGTTGTGAGAAGGTATGATGAGACATCCAGGCCACAAACCCTGAGTACGTTGGCAGTGGTGGCTTTAAGACTGCACTAAATATGAAGTACTATCACTGGAGTTCAGGCACCTCACAGGTTTGTAGGGCTGAATCCTACTGAGATTCAGGTTCAGAAATCTTGACCAATGCTAGCAAAGACTATGAAATTAAAGAAGTAAAGGACCTTAATAGCCTTAAAGGTTACTCTGGTCCCATTCCTGAGCCAAGGGATGTCCATATCTTTGCATCTGTTCATACAGATGATGGATGCTCAATTACCCCACTTCAAAGGCCACTCAAATGGAGAGTCTATAACTTTTTTAAGTCTATCGCATTCTCTCACTTCTTTACTATATGAAGGTTGCCCAGTTGCCTAATCTAAACCTTTATTTCTGCAATTAAAGATGGTAATATTGTTTCCTACCTACATGGACATGAAGAACACAGGAAACAATTCAGTCTTCTTCTCATGGGCCATACAGATATCATCCAGCCCAGTGATTTGCAGTTGAGCCAGTTCATGTCTTTTAGCAACCCCTTCACCCAGCTCAATTTGGAAATATCAACTGGGAGAGAATCTACTGTGCCTGTCCACTGGGTAGTCTGTGGCAATGGTTGACTATACTCAATGTTAAAAAAAGCTGTCGTCTTTCTGATTCAAATTTCTGAGTTCAACTGCCAGCTATTGTTTTGTTATTTTTTTATCTGGTATATTAAACCCCCCCTAGTATTTTCTCCCAAATTAGGTCATTATAAACTACAAATTTATTGAACACTCACCTTTTCTGCTTATTGTGACATAAGATGGTCTCTTCCAGAAATATTAAAATGTGTTCCCTCCATTACTGCATGACAGATTATATTCCATTCAAAATGTCAAAGCCATAATGAGCTTTTTTTTCTGTTTCATGAACAGCACAAAACAAAGGTAAATTTGGATTCTGCTTGTCAAATTCTGTCCTTGTGGAGGGCACTAAGAACACACAGGTAGGTTTGCCCAGGCCAGAACAAGAGTTGCCTGGATCTGTGGACATTCATCCCACTGCAATGGCAGCCTGAATTCCCTGACTTATCTGTCCTCTGCAGTCTGGCTTGTATCACACAGTGATATGCAGATCCTCCCTGCCCAGTTGGTACACGACTTTCTGTACACCCTGAATGCTGAGCGTCTTTGCCCCGGAGATAAATTTCCCTCAAAATATCCTCAGTTATTCTGGATACCATCAAACAATAATCAGTGTGAGATAAGAACTGCTGAGAATTCATTATTTTCTGCTGGGCTACAGTGACATCCAGTGCCTTACAAAGCTTCCCCTCAGCATGCCTGAATAATTGCATTAGCTGTAACAGAGAATGAACTCCCTCCGACTTTTAATCACCCACCCCTAGCCCCTGCCAGGAGGGGCTGCACTGGATACCAAGCCAGGTCCATGTAACTACTGGCATTCTTTACCTCTAGCAATACTTTCCAGATAATGTTTCTGGTTCCCTTTACAAAGTTACAAAAGCAGCAATAAAAATATTAAGGAATTTTAATGCTGCTTTACTGCACCTTTAGAAGTTCAGGAAAAGTAGAAACTTGGAAGCTTTAAAGAAAGGACACCTTTTATTGTAGCACTCAGGAACAGACATGTATCAGGTTCCTACAGTCTTTCCACCAATATTACTCTCTTCTCCCACTTGATTTTTAATGAGCACTTAAATAATTACTCCTTGTTATTACGATGGTTACTCTAATAATACCAATAAATGTAGCGTAGATGCTCCATAAAAAACACACCTTTAATTGAATTATTATTAAATTAAAATGCCATAATTGAGAACACTAGTTTAACAAGTCTCCTTATAAGACCAGCTGACATTAAAGAGAAGGGTATTAAATACTAGAAAGATTTAGTGCTTCATACTGAAGAAAATATATGCTTGTACGTGGTTTGACAGGTCACCTAGACAAGGACCAAGTACTTTCCAGGTGCCTGCAGTATGGATCTGCAGTGTGAACTATTTTGGTTCATAACGAATGCATCATCAGGTATGTAAAAATATCTGTAATATAGGTCCAAAACAAAGCCATTACCTTCACTGTCTTTCTGCTGAAGAGGTTTTATAAGCCATATTACCATTTAAACTATCCAAGTTAGCAAGAACATTTAGTTACACAGTTTTATGATTGAATGCTGTTGAATACTATAGCTGAACGCTCCCAATATTCTGGGGGAGTTTTGCCCTCCCTGCATTCCTTAGGGTGTTTGGAAGTGCTGCTACCTCCATTTCACAGAGGGACTGACAGTCTTCACTAAAGAGACTGAGGTGTTAAGTTCAAGACCAAGTGGGAATCACCACTGCCAGGCCAACACCAGTCATTAGCTTTAAACACCAAATGCAAAGGAACTATTTCCCTTTATACTTCTCTTCATTTTAATTTGGTTTTGATAGCCACACGAGCTGAAGATGTAAAACAAGTGCAACTCCTCTACCCATCCCCAAAGCTAACACAATGCATCCATCCCTACACTGCCTTCTCTAAAAAGGGCTCGAGAGAGACTTGCAGCACTTCCTGCTGAGGATGACGGGGACTATCACCAACAATTCATAAAGTAAGCATCAACTGGCGACAAAAGTTGGTGCTTTATAACTTAGCAAGACGCCTGCAGTCTCACAACCTAAGCACCTCCAATTCTTCACTCAGATAAACAGCCACACTCTCTCATAAAGCTCAGCCGACCTGAAGTGCATCTTAGTCAAGGCGAGGAGATGAAGGTTTTAGTTGCAAGAGCCCAAGCATGAGGGGCCATAGAGCCTGTCATCATCTGGAAATGGGGAATCTCAAGATGAGGTCGGTGAAAGGGAAGAATGTGACAGGGGAACAAAGATTAAATGTTTTTAAGAGGCGGATGGAAAAATAACAGTGTCTGAAGGAGGCGAAGTAACTGAGAAGTGTTACTTCTCACTAACAGAATCCTGTCTCATCCCATACTTGGCCCTGTTCTCTTTTCTTGCCTTGTCCTTTGAATAGCCTATCTCCTCCAGTGCCATCTTCAAATGGAACAAAAATCACGACTTCTTGCAGTATTCTTCTCCCACACACTGCCTGCGTGCTTTACAGCCTTCCCCATCCTGTTCCTACCTTGACTACTGGGACCGCGCGTTCTCTACAGAGATTATGCAAGAAGATTCATGCCAAGAGCACCTACAAACCCCACAAGACCCTCTTATTCCTGGCTCTGATTTTAATTAGCAATGTGAATGTACTTGAGAGCTTTTTCCACCTGTTGAAAAAGATCTACAATAGCACTGGTTGACACCCCTATTGAAATATAATAATATTACACTAATATTAGTAATATGCTTAAACAATTAATTATTTATATGCTAAGGCCAACTGTCAAGCTCTGCCTTTGCTGTATTAAATACTTTGGGGAGTCTGTCTTGTTTTCTGAAGCCACTTGTGCTTTTCAGTAGTGAGGGCAATGCTGATCATATTTAGGAAGAACAGAAAGTCATCTCTTTATCATTCTTTTAATAATAAATATATCTTTGCAAAATAACCTATTTTATCATGAATGGAAAACCTAAAAGATTAATTGCCAATCATATCATCAAGAAGTCACACCATCATGCTGTTTATCTACAGCCAATCCTCTCACAATTCCAAGAACAAAGAGCATGAATCCTTGAATGACTGATACCTTAAAATCATACTCTTAGCCAAACTCTGATTTGAATTACCCTGCTATGAATTCAAAGTAGCTCTGAACCACCACTGCAGCCTTCTGAGTTTTTCCACATAAGTTATACTAGGTTAACACAAACAAGGATCTTAACTAGGCTTATATAATAATAATAAAAGTCATAACTTTTTTTTCATTTAACTTTCCCCAGAAGTATTTTATATGTCCTCCCCAGCATTTATGCTTACAAAAAAAGGAGTTGCAGGCAGAATACAGCCATGCATAACACAAACAGATGCTTCCTGCTTCTTAATGGACACAGGCGACCTTTGGCTGAAGATACAGCTTGTGTTCAATAGTCCCATTTTCTATGAGACTTAATCATACCTCAGAACTGTACTGCCAGATTCACTTAAATGAGCCAAATGCACAGCTCAGTTTAATTTCTAGTGCATTACAAAATGGCAATATTATATTTTTAGGTATAAAATGTCAATAGTCATTTTGGGCAACTTCCTTCTGGATGTCCAATTTCTCATTCCTTAACAGAGCTTGTGGCTTACTGGAAGTTAATGTTCAGCTTACAGAAGTGTAAGGAGTGCTTTTACTTAGTAAATAAAAAAAAAAAAAAAAAAAAAAGATGCATAGCAAAAACTGGACTCACAGCATAGGAATTTTTACCCAGAAGGACTAGGAAATAATAAATAAATAAATAAATAAATAAAAATAAAATGGAAAATAAAAAATGTTTGCCAGCTCTGAACACCTTCTTCTAATTGGTGTTAAATTCTAAAATACAAAGGCAATTTATAAAACCGAGAAAGGGAGAAGTGTGAAAAGTAAGGAGCAAACAGGAAAATCAATATCAAAAGATCAATAGTGAATGAGTTAACTTTTAAATTAGCCCTTTGTGATACAACTCTTTCAATTGACTCCACCTTTAGCATCCAAACAGCTTTGTGTCTTTTAGTTAGTTTCTTTGAACCATCAGCTGGCAGATTGTAAGGACACTTTACAAAACTACTGCATAAAATAGTGAAAACCATCAGTGAAAATGGGGAACATAATACAGGGGGGTAACTGTACCCACTGTACAGATGAAAAGACCATAGGAATACCCCTGGCTGGTGGTTTTATATGTAGGATCCCATTTACTGCATTCATGAAAAACCCTTGTACTGCTCAAGGACACTTTTAGGCCTTTTCTTTGCATAAGGTATTCAAATGCATTTGAAATAATGTCAGTCTTTTCTACAACATATGAAATATGCCAGCAGCTTCCCTTTAAATCGGTTTCCTGTAAGTAGTTTTGTTTGAAAACTGGCAAGTGCTGGGATTTTTTTTTTTATTTTTTTTTTCCCACAGACTTTTCTAAGGTGCCATTTTCTCCTCTTACAAGCAGGAATTCTGCGTAATCTGAATAGGAGCTTAAAGGAGGATGCATAAAGGAAATTGTCCATGTCATATATGGAAAAATAAAGAGTAAACCAGGAAACAGTAAAAGAAAAAAAAAAAATAGAAAAAGCCAAAGGGTGAAAACAAATTTCCTTCCCTTTTCTTTTTTTTTTTTTCTTCCTTTTTTTTTTTTTTTTCTCCCCAGGAATACTTCAGTCTGTTTTACTACAACTATTTCTTAAGGGTATTAGGTGCCTATTCATAGTTAGTAAATGAAATAGCATTTTTGTTTTAATTCATTGCTTCTTTAACAAATGCTAACTCCCATCTCTGCTTCTTTAAATCCACAAAATCTCCACGTTCAATCCTAAGAAGTAATATAAAGGCTGTAAATCTTGTTTTAATGGAATGTACATTTAGCTATGAGGAGATAATTGACGTTATGGAGGGCCTAGATGCTGAATTATATAGGTTATCTAATACAAAGGGGACTCATTACTGAAGCACTACAAACAAGTAGTAATATATGTATATTGTTCTGAGTGGCGTTATAGCAAAAGTGTTCGGGTCTGCAGGGATTTATAAAACACAAGAAAACAGCAGACATGCACTTGTAAATTTGTCTCATTTGTCTCTGAAGTTAAAGGTTATTCCCTTGATCTGAATTTGTAATAAAAACATGCTAGACTAAGGTTTGTGGAGAATGTTTGAATATGTAAATTGTGTATAATGATAGGCAATTATAGGGTAAAAACTGGACCTTATGAATGTTACAGAATTGCATGGAGCATCAAAGTATTTTCCTTCAGATGAAATATTTATCTTTTATGCATGTTATAAGCACTTTTTCAAAGGTATTCAGCAACCTATTTGAGCAGAGAGTTGACAAAAATCAAACCATTACAACCGACTAAGACCGTGGGCTTATGCACAGGAGAAGCCACAGCTTTTTACAAAATATACATAATAAATCTCTTGAACTAATGGTTCCGGAGACGGATCCTCAAGGACAAGTTCCACTGATTTTCACTCTCTTAGATGAAAGCTGGTCAGATGTTTCTGGATTTTTTTAAAGAAGATTTGGGGGTGGAAGCGTGGGGAGGGAGGCTGGGGAGGGTAACTAGGTAAGAATGTGTATTTTCCTGGACTGATTCAAAGAAGCCCTATTTCCCCTTCAGTTAGTTGGCTGCTATTTTCAGGAATTAAAAAAAAAAAAAAAAAAAAAAAAAAAAAAAAAAAAAAGGAAAGAAAGGATGCTGCATCAAGATAGGCAGGAGTAAAGCTGAGAGATGATACTGTAGTTTATGTTACTGAAGATAAGGTTTTCTCCTTCTCTGAGCACGACAGTCTGTTCAGGTTAACCAACTGCAGTGTTAGAATAACTCCAGCCGACTTGTCACAGAGTACAAAAGTCATCAGCAACTGAATGTTCTTTTCTGCACCGCAATTAAGACGAATCAATACGACGTGCCACAAATGGTATTTTACTCTCAATAAGAACTCGGGCTGAGTTTATTCAGAATATTTTAGCGCTTCCCCAGGGGATTTTGGTCCGACGCAGATGGCAAATAAAGTACTCAGCCTAGGGCTAGAGCACATTATGCTAATTCTAATGTCAGATGTACTTTAATATACAGCTCTATTTAATCACCCCATTATTTCACATTTCCATATGAAAAACCTGCGGCACTTCTGCAGAGCTTTCACTCTGCGACAATGCCAGCTTCCTTCAACTAGCTCCCTGCGAAACAGAAAAGAAGACTGGTCATTCTCGCCAGTCAAAATGTTACAGTTTCAAAGTTTCAGTATTCCTGAATTTAAAGTGGGTCTTCCAGCGCAATTAGCAAATCACTCTGCTAGAATGCTGATATGTACAAAATGCTAAGGAGGTGTGATTAAAAAAAAATAAAAATAACAGCCCTCCCTCCATGCCGCATCCACTTGTGCACACAGACATACGCAGGCACACGTCTCAAGTCTGCTTGCAGAATAGGAATAATAAAAATAATGAAAATATTTTCCTAGTGCAATTCAACCAATATTCTCACCACTTGTCACCAAAACACTGCTATTCCTGGCTAGATGGCTTTCGTTACTTAGAAGAACAGACATGGCTGGCACAGCTGCCAACCTACAGATGTCTCGGAATAAGACCTTCCTTGTGTATCAATAATTTTTGCCTGTAACAAACTACACCTCTAATTAGATTTAGAAGCCATACACCTTCAGCATGGGCCACTATCCAAATTATCTGCAAATTCACCTTGATGCCACATCTCTGGTGACCACAGAAATTGAATGATGGACTTGAAGGTAAAATGATTCCAAACTGGATTTGCATTGAAAAGAATGAGGGAAAAACCTTTTCTATGGAGCAGGGTTCATTTTCAAGCCATCTAGACTTTAGATGTACAAGCAGGGAAAGCAGAGGCAATCTTTGAAGTACCTCTTCAGTAGCTTTCCCTTCATAGCATTTATGTGAAGGACTCTTAATTCAGTGTTCATGTAGAGTCACAAGTGAAACGAGATGCATGGTCTCAACAAAATCCTCCCCTACTTTGGCATCACTGAGGCTCCATGATAATTACCACTGCACATCACAGGAAGCCAGGTCAGACTGGATTATTCTGAGATGCTATCAGAGAAATGCACGAAGCTTAAGTCGATCAGTTTTCTAATGATTGCACTAAACCTACAACATATTTCACCAAAAAAAAAAAAAAAAAAAAAAAAAAAAAGTCTATTTAGAAAAAGACCTACTTTTTCCTCCTTCAGTCACCCAATCTGAATCCTTTAAAAATTGTTCAGCAAAGCATGCAGCAGCCAGCACCTGGGGCCAGACCTCACCTGGTTTCACTGCATCAACATTTAAAGATACAGAACTGCTCTGCTGTGCCTTGACACGGCATATGTCACAACTTCCATGTCCTACTTTAAACACATTGCATGATATCCCTCACAGTGAAAGCAGAACTTCTTGTATTCTAAAGCTTGTGTTATATATATAATGAAATACATATATATATATAACAGTATATATATCCATATACATTTAAATATATACATCCACATATACACCAATGTGTCTGTGATATACAGATAGATAGATATAAAGTGTTTTGTTCTCTCTATGTATGGCTATGAATATAGCACTGTGCCCGAAGGAGAAAGGGGGCTGAGTACAGGGCACAGGTGCATCCTTCTCCAGCTATTCCAACTAGACCTTAAAATACCCAGCTCTATCCTAGGGGAAGCAGATAAAACAGTTTCATCCTCTCGGAAGTTTTGCCTCAATAGAAAATACAGCACAAGTTAATTTAGTAAATTGGGGCAGCTTTAAGATTTATTAAGTAGAGAATATCTCACCCTGAATATGAGCAGTTAAATTCCAAAAAGGAAGAGGAAATGAATGTTTAATATCCTAATATAAAGCCCACCAAAGTCAATGTGAATCTTTCCACTAACTTCAATGGGCTCCACACGAGGGTCTTCTTCCACACTGGGATTTGTTAGTCTCAAGACACCGTCTTCAATGTAGGGATAAATCTGGTTTGTGGTGGTGTAGTTAAAAGAAGAGAACTGAGTTCACAGCAGCTATAAGCTGTAAATATATTAGAGGAATAAATAGAGACATAGCTAGTAAAGTATCTTCTATCTTTAGTAGGGGAAAAAAAAAAAAAAAAACAGTTGAAATAAGAGAAATACATAAGATGAAATTAATCCTTGACAATTCTTTTGCTTTTTCTTATGTTGATATTATGCAGTTTTTGGAAGTAAAAAAGAATAATAATTATTCTCTGTAGATCTATCTTATTTCTGTAGCTCACTTTAGATAAATTGACTGTATATTTAAGCTCAGTTATTAAGAATTCTTTGCAAAAAAAAAAAATGTATTTGACAGTAGCAGAACATTTTTAATAATATATTTATTCTTGGTAATAAACAAATTTGAGGAACCCCATTCAATTTCCATCATTATGGAAATTTTTTGAATGCCAGAATGTCTACAGAGATGTCTTACATTAAGGGGTTCCTACAGGACTCAAAGTGCTGCAAATGAAAATCCCAAACTGGCTGAACAAAGAAGCAAAAAGAGCAGAAGCATTAAAAATCTAAATATTAAGGGAGCAGGGCAGGGGACAGGAGGGAACTGTTGGAGCAAGAGATAGAAAGAGGAAGGTATGAGATACTTCGGATGAAAAATAAAACCCATCCCTTGCAGAAGCAGGGATCTTGGGGATTGCTCTAGATGAAGTGGTTAAAATGCAATCTAAGACTATGAAGTTACGAAAGATGAATATACGATCATACTTCCTGAAGTGCAAAGATAAAAATACAATTTTTGCTCCTTAAATAGGTGATACTTTATGCCGCTATAACAGTGCAGAAAATAATGACAATATTGGCTTAAAAGATTCTAAAAACTTCACATTTTATTTCTATACAATCTAGATTGATCACCTAAGAGAAGCATAATTAAACGATGCTAAGCATCCCAACCCCTTTGAGAATGTGCTGCCTAAAAATATTTTTAGAACAATCACTGTAGTAATTCTTCTTAGTTGTAGAAACACTCCAAATCAGAAAGTCAATTTTTCCTCTATTTGCAGAAGTGTGCTGGTTTTCGCTGGAAAGGCGCCTGTGTTTTGTTTGGCTGCTGTTCATATACTGCCTTGGCAGGATTTCCTTGGATTGCTTACAGTGAACATTGCTCTTGCATACAGTAGCACTCCCATTTTAACCGTCCCAGCCACACGTTTTCTAATAACACACGGAGAGCTGCAAAATCCCTATAAGCACAGCTCTTTAAAGCAGCAACAGAAGGGGGTGGGGGCGGAGGACTAGAGGGGGGGAGGCTCTGCCCGTTCAAAACCCAGTGCTGCAAACAGGGGATAGTCCTTTTAAAAACAACCAATGTGAATTGTGTTTAAGGAGCAGCTTTCCAGGAAAAGAAAAAAAAAAATCATCTCCGAGAAGAGGGCCTGATTCAGCTGATTCACTGAATCTGATCTGCTCTGGCTAGACTCCGAACGTTGCCGACTTGGGTCCTAAGCAATGTTTATTTTCTTTCTTTTTTATTATTTTTCCTCCTCTTCTGAGGGAAGCACAGATAACTTAATAATCTCTGTCATTACCTTGAGTGTTGAAGCCCTACACCTAAGCCTGTTCCCCCTGCACCCACATTTCCCACCCGAGTACAAGCTCGAGGTGCACAGGGAGCACTGTGGGAACCACACAGGCAAGCCAGACATGGGCATCATCTCTCTGGCCAAAACAGTCAGGAAACAAACAGCATTTCTACCTACGGCTGGGGCAGAGAAAGCCGGTAACAAACCCGTTATTCAGCTCCGTGCCCTCTATAGATAGGGCTGACTTGTTCGTGGCCAGCTGCGGCGTGGCCCCCCCACACCATCCCGACTCACCCGCGCTCACCACCCTGCTTCTGCAGCTTGGCGGCGATTTGCATCTCCATGCATCTCATTTCTCGTTAAGTAACTTGATTAATTTGGGCGAGGGAAGTTGTCATTCAAAAAAAAAAAAAAAAAAAATCCACCAGCATTATTTGTGCCTTTCAGAACTCCCCGACCTCCTCCCTGTCAGCTTGGCCCCCACTTCGCACTTCTTTTTCTCCCTGTCCCTTCCTCCCCCCTCCCTGCTCTCACTCTCCTTCTTTCTCCCTGTTGTTTACAAAGGTTTCATTATGTTTTCAACTAATCAGAAAGGCCTACTAATACACAATTAACATGTGACTATAAAAAAAAAAAATAGCTTCCAGAAGAAGGAAAAGTAATTAAGTAGAGAATGCTTTTCAGTAAGTGCTCGCTTTAACCCATCGTCAGAGAACAGAGTCTAGGTTAGTCCACAATGGATGGAACAGATGCCAAGGGCGAAATGTTAAAAGCAAATAAAAAAGGACATTATTTTCTTTGGGAATAATAACTATCAACGCCACAAAAACGAACATCAGACTGCAGTTGTTTTTATCTGACCTCCTCCTCTTTCGTACACTTTTCTAAAGTGCCTTTTCTGCATGTTTCATTAAAATAAATACAGAAATAAAGGTATCGTTTATTGCGTCTTTGCTTCCAAGGTGACAGGAACCCAAATAATCAACATCACCATCAAAATGGCACAGAGCTGGAGATTATTAAAAAGATTTTAGGCCTAAATGTACACATAAACTAAGCTCCCAAAAGAGCCAGTAGGGATTCTGCCCCAGCAATGACAAGGGGCTCTGGACCCACTGTAAATGGTTCTGTGTTATCACAATATATAGGCAGTATAGGAGAGAGATTTAAAGTTTTAGTGTTTGCAGCATTTCAGTTATTAACTTTGCATCTATCTGCTGACAGAGCCCTCGGCCTGAGTGTTGCCACACACGTTGGCAGCCTGAGGATGCTTGCATGTATGTGACATATACCATACATGTGAGAGCATGTGGGGGGGTGTATATATTCATGCATGCATGTAGATAGAGACAGAGCAAACCAAAATGTTATCTAAATAGTTTCAACTTTTTTCTTTAATCCACAGATTGCCAAAATACATCCAAACACTCCGTGTGTTCTTGAAGCATTTAGCCGACTTCTACAGCAAAAAAGGTTCCCTTTGGAAAAAATATATTTCTTTAAAAGTTTGTCCTCGGACCAGAGTATTTGGGATATTTTTTATTTTTGTTTTCCTCCCCCAAATAAATTCTAAAACAGACGCTTAGTAGAGTATCTTGAAAACCAAATTCTGCAAAGAACTCAGTGTTTCCAGCAAGGCTCCAAACATCAGTTAGGTCCCACTGAAATCAAGGGGGGGATGCAGGGTGCTGGAAGGAACAGGCCCTCCAAAGCCACAAAGGAGCCCATGCAATAACAACTCCTTTTCCTTAAATTCCCCACCCAATGAATTTATATTCCAAACTATGTATCACATAGACAGAATTTTTTTTTTCTATCCAAAATCCCATTAGTTTCATTGGCACTTTAGGTAATAAGATTTGCATGGTAAAAATTCCATTTCTATTAGATTGGGTCCATAGGACTCACCAGCCTGATATGATTGTCAGAGGAAAGGGAGGATCTGTGGGTTTGCTACAATATGAGGATTTGTCCACACAGAATTTGGCACCAGTTTAATCAAAAGGACTCACTTTAACCACTGCAAACCCCAGTGTAGCCTGTATATCTGTCAGCTTAGAACTGGCTATATCAGGAAATTTCTCACTGTAAATGTATATAGGAAGGCTGAAACAGGTCAGCTAAACTGAGGTGACAATCAATTAAAACAATCTGTACCCAGAAGTATTCTGGATTATCGATCTGAAAGACCCCTTTAGTTAAAATACGGAAGAGGGCACTCAGGTCAGACCTAGATGATGCATTTTCTTCCACATCCAAAGCCTGTAAGAGAAATAAATGGTGGTGTCCTGGGCTGAATCCCCCAGTTCTCTGCAAGAACCAGGCACTGCTGTTCTTGCTAATAAAAACATAACCCCCCAGGTCATGTTTGTCATCCAGGTGCACACACAAGACCCTTCTTTTCAACCATGGCCACCAGCAGAAGCTTAGGGAAAGAACACGTGATTCAAGTTCACAAGCCTTCCCTTTCAGCCTCCCAGCACCAAGCGATAGGCGATTTAGAGTCCTTCAGTGCCAGGGACTGATCCAGAACAGATCAGCATAACCACCCACCAACCTATCTGCCTGATTTTGCCTAGTCCTTTTCTGAAGGCATTTGTTCCTTTTAGCTTCTGCAACATCCTGAAGCCATGAGTTTGACACCTCGGTTCAGTGTGAGTGAAAAACTACCTCCATCTGCCTTAAATCTGCCATACGTCTCCTGGAGCATTTAATGGGAACACTTGCATTGCTGAGAGGACCTGAGTGAGTCCTGGAAACACACTATCACAAAATGCTACCTACAATATGAACAGCAAAATCTGGCTCTTCTTTTATGCAGTTGATATGTAAACCAAAGCCTCACCAATTCCACAGGAGCCTATTGCCTAACTAACTGATGGAAAACTTCAACACTGGGCACAAGTCAGGCCCCTTCCCAAATCATCCTTCCCTGAGTATGCTTGCTCTTGATTTTCTGATCTGCTAAATAGTTTCTTTTTTCCACTCCTAATCTAAGTTTAATGTCTAATCTAGGCTAAAATGTCTCAGACAACAGAGATATATTCACCAAATGCTGGGAGATGGATTTACAAGAACTTTGCTGAAACTTGACATTTTTCCACCTCTTAAGAACACTATACAACCTGAAAATCAGTCATGGTCTAGAAGTTTTTCCTAATGCTCATTTCACACATCATTCAGTTTACCCATTATTCATAGCTGCAGCTCACGTTTTGAAAATGCACCTGGTGCTTAGCATCAAATAGATCCTGAAGCCCCACCGCCTTCACAGGCATCCTGACCTCACTACAGCCTTTTGGAAATGGGGGGCTGACTGGGATGTCATGCTACTGAATTACCCCTAATGTTCCTTGCTACATGAATCATATTCCTACCTACCCACTTCTTATTTAACTTCCTCATATATTTTTAGTTCTTTTCATCTTTACTTGTGAAATGGTCCTGCCAGCATTTTAATCACTTTTGCTGTTGTTTTCTGAATTACCTTCGATTTGACAACACCCTCCAATTAGCAAGGTGTACAGAATTATGCACAGTCTTGGGTCATTGTTCTGCATAAGAACAGTTTCCTATTTAATGTCTTGCTGTGGATCAGATTCTGACTTCAAGCACACTGAGTTTGAATTTGGCCCATAACTAGGGCTGACTGAAGTGTGCAAATCGAGAATTGAGGGCATTTTGCACACCTCAGTGTCGTCCCTGGATCAAGCAGTGACCAAGTGCGTAGCCTCCTCCATCACCCCTGAGACAGGCAGATGGAGCCAGGTGATGGTGCAGTTAATTGACCACCTTCAGTATGAACTGCTTTGCCTCTATCAAACTCAGGCAAATGCTTAACTCTAGTGAGAAGTTATTTTCTAATCAAAACATCACAGCACACTAGATTTACAGAAAATGCAGCTCAAGGTTATGGGAACAGCAAGAAAGGCCCCAGGCATGCATGGAGCAGACTGACTGGCTGGCTTATATAGCCTGAGTTTGGTGGGAGGCACCAGATAAGCATCCAGGAGTGTCTGACAGGGGACAGATAGTGAGGATGTCAAGGAATTGTTTGGGGGAACCCCCTGGGGTATAACAAGAAGAAATGGGATTTCGTTGGGGCAGTGATGGTGCAGTCTGATTATCAGGAAAGCGCTTCCTAATTGTGAGGCTGGGAAATCCTTAAGAGAAGCCCCAACTTGATGTTGTCTCTGATGAGGAGAAACACTTGAGAGCGCATGACATAAATAATGTCACATTGCCAGAGTCAGGGCAATATTACATAACCAGCATTTTCTGCTTTTTAAATTCATGGGCGTGATTCACAAAAATGAATCGGGGTGCTCCAAGCACCTTGTGTGGAAACACCACTCTCAGTGTGAGCTCCACACACACCCTCCGCCTTCAGTGGTGTCTGTGCCTTACAGGAGCCTCCATGCACTCTACAAATGAGTGTTATCAATATCCGTCACTAAGAGATCAGGTCAGAACTGTTAATATCTCATCAGTCACGCAAGCTGCACATCTCTTTCCCAACACACACCTATGGATTTATTACTATGGCATTTCAGCTCTTTTGTATTTTCAAATCAAGCTGATTCATGTAGTTTAATATTCACTATACAATTAAAAATATATGATAATAAGAATGTTTTCCTAGCTCACTACAAAATACATATATATATTTATATAATTCATGTTATCATCTTTTTAGATCAAATTATATATGCTTTCTCAGATAAGATGACCTATTACACAGACTAATTGATTCAATATCATATCTACAACCACAAGGTATTTTTACCTAAGCTTGGTCATTTCAGCCCATCCACAAAGCATGCTCATTGGGTTTTGCTGGAAGGGTCTGGGGGAGGGAAAGATGATTGAACACTTGAGTCAATATTTATCCCTTTGTTAAGATGGATGAGAAGTGGATAAATCTGGTGTATGTGCTTTGTCTACTGAACTTGGAAATGTGGACTCTGCTCAGCAGACCCATCAAAGTCAACAAACATACTCCCAGATAACTAACTGTGCATGCTAGGTAGCTGACATGCAGAGAAGTCCTGACTGAGTGAATAATGTGAACTTTCATGGTGACAAAATGGGTAGCACTATCCATTACCCCAAAGAGTAACACTGAAACATTGGGAGAAATAATAAAATAATTTTTGAGGTGCAGATTCAGAAATGCCAGTCTCTAAAGCCACTTCCTCCACTGAGGAAGATCCCCTCCATTTAGTGGCCTTCAATTTTTCCGATACCGAATGCATGCACAATCATTCTGAGATTTTGTATTTTGGGGAAAAAAAAAAAAAAAAAAAACTTGGAGTAATACAGAAACTTTGCCTTCCTGAAGACTAAAGTGGGACAGAGGCATGAAAACTCTCCTAATTCTCTAGCCCTGAAAGCATGAAAGGGGACTTGTATCTTTTTGTTCTTCATATCAAAGAGGACTTAAATCAAAGTGGTCACTCCTGCCTCAGCCTGCAGACCTGACCTTCCTCAGAGGTTCTGTGCAATTTGTCACATCTCTTGCACAGTGTGGGGTACTCTGAAAACACAAAGTACCGGCCAGTGAAGGCTGGAGCTTTCACACAGCTGCCAGATCTCCCTCCCCGGGTTCCACCAACATGTTTGTATCAGGATGTGGAGCTGACTGAAAGCAAACCAAGTTCCTCTGTGCTCTAGCCATGCATTGCTCCACTTCACCTTTGTCAGCTCCACAGGGAGAAGAGGCTGTGGCCACAGCATGAAGAATTTCAGCAGAATGACGAAACAGCACAGGGACTACGAAAGATAACTGGAGGTGGTTAACCAGAGAAAGGACCGTGAATCTCCACTGAAGCCATAGGGAATCAGAGATCTGAATGCCTCCCAGGATCATCAGCTACCGAGGTGTTTAAATGTACAGCCTAGTTTCAAATCTCACTCTATTTGGGTTTCCTATCTTTTCCTAACTAATTATAAATTAAAATGTTCTTCCCTCCTTTGCCAACTACCCCTTTGTTTTACCTCCGATTATCAAGCTCTCTTCAGGTGGCTTCTCTTTAATTTTCCACTGCTGAAGTGCCATTCAGAAACTAAGCAGACAAAATTTTGCCCTACTGTAAATCTGCTAGAGGCTTTTAGCAGAGATAAATGTAACCCTGCAGACACAATAGGGTGCAACAGAGTCGCATAAGGAGAGATCTGATTTTTATTACTATACGGATACAGACAATGCAGCTATGTGGTGATTATTATACAACCCACACCTCCGTAATGGATAAACAGGAGTCAAACTTGTGCACTTAAGTAATAAAAGGTTTACGAATGAGCCTCTTCTATTAATGTAAATAGTCTTCCCTATTTTATTAAGATCCATCTATTGTACGGTGCACTGAGCTAACAAGCAATCTTCAGTTGCCACCTCGCGTGTCTGCATTGCATAGTACAATTCCTCATAGATAAATATCTCGAGAGAAGCAGGAAAACAATTAAAACTAGAAGGTAATAAATGATGAAGAAGCCTATGAACAGCATGCTGGCCCTCTTCCCAGTCTTCATTCATGCATCAAAAAATCCCATAGCTCTGAGTCTTTGAGAGGGCAGCTGGGCAGTAGGGATGTCCACAGTAATATAAATGGGAATTAGATATGATCAAATGTGCTCATTGCATTTTCAACAGCACATGTAATCTTCTCCCCCCTTCCCTCCAGTTCCCCCACCTCTCACCCTGCTACCAGAATAGCTGACAAATGATCCTGTAACCAAGCAACTGGGCAACTGAGGAGTTTCAAAGTTTCAATACATGACAATTTAGCTATGATCATTTAGGTGATCAGGCTCTGTCCAAAGAGGCCATCCTGGTTTTCTGTGTTAAATACTTTTGCAGTTTCCATGCAGTTGTACCCTGGCAAGGGTTTGCAGAGGTAAAATTTTGTCCTCTAAGCTCATCAACTCTGTCCATTACTTCTGCTCCCTGACATAGGCAAGAGGGTGAGGACCACAGAGGAAATGGAGATACATCTAATTGATAGTCACTTCCATGGCAGCAATGGAGTCAGCACAGTTAATACAGCCTTGGTGACTCTCCATCAACGATACATACCCTAGTGACATTTCATTCCCAGCTCATGAGTGCTCATACAGAGTCCAATGTTAGGTAAACTCAGCACAGTTAAACCGCCACCAGCATTTTACTTCTTTTCATATTGCAGTAATGCCGATAGTAATAGAAAAAGGGGGAACTGTTTTAAACCAGCATTTTACTTCTTTTCATATTGCAGTAATGCCGATAGTAATAGAAAAAGGGGGAACTGTTTTAAACTAAAAGAGGGGAGATTTAGATTACAGTTTAGGAGAAAATTCTTCACTCAGAGGGTGGTGAGGCACGGGAACAGGTTGCCCAGAGAAGCTGTGGATGGTCCCTGGAGGTGTTAAAGGCCAGGTTGGATGAGGTCCTGGGGAAACTGGTCTGGTGGGTGGCAGGCCTGCCTATGGCACAGGGGTTGGAACTGGATGGTCTTTAAGGTCCTTTCCAACAAAAACCATTCTATGATTCTGTGATTCTATGAATTAACAGTATTTAAAACAATTAAGTAAATGAAAACATTTTAAAATATCTAGATCTTCTTCACAGGCCTATTCAAACCATAGTGTTTTCCACGGGGGGACACAGATTGTTTTTGATGCCACCACGTGTGCCCTTGCTTTAGATTCAGAACACATAACTCAGATGGAGGTCAATTATGTCATAGTACAGCCTCATGTGCCAGAGTCTATGGCTTTAAATGATCCTTTGCTAGAAAAGGTATACTGTTATCACAGGCTGGGATTTGCTTCCAAACAAAAATGTGATGGTAAAATTGTGTTTATTGTCTACCCACATATAAATGGGGATATATATGTGTCTAAAATATATTTTGAACATGAAAGGAGTATTTTGAATGTATGTTTATTTGTACAGATATGTCTGTAACTCACCACTACGATACCTTTGATATAGATGTAGAAAAAAGTACAGCAAGGATTTTTAACTCTTGCCTTGCAAAGAAATGGGCAGATAAACAGATCCTTACTATAGGCATTCAGTTCTACCCCTTTAAATAAACAAGACCAAAAAATATCTTTAAATTAAATGCAGCCTAGAATATATAAATTTATTTTAAATTCTGAGCTGCATTAAGCCTTCTCAAATCCTTGCACATCCTAGTGATATTAAGTCAGTATTCACATATCATCCATAATTGTCAACTAGCCACCACAGATGAAAACTATCAGTGATAAAACTTGACCCCATTAGGTTGACCCCAGATTAAGTTTTCTGGCTGATCACTGAATGGGGGTGGTCAGACAAGCATTTGTACATCTCCATTTAGCAACAGGGGCCCAGAAGAATGCAGCATTATTCTAAAGAAAACTAGTCATAGGTAACTAAACCCCCCACAAAAGACTTGGCAAGCCACCCTGAGATCATTCTGCCAAATTCCAAAGAGGGGTGAATGCTTTCCAATCCCCAGAAAGCATTTGAGTTATACTCTTTGGTGATGTAGAGGTTAAATCTAGTATCAGGCAGAGAAAATTGGTGGCATCCTTACCAGGCTAGCATTCTAGGCAGTGCAGTAAGGTGGCCTACAGGTAAGGGGACATGGCAGGACAATAAGTCAGCTGAAAAATATCACATATCATTTTTTTTCAGCCCAGCTCCTTGTTGCTTCTCCATAAGCACACTTCTCCAGTCTCAGTTTTTAAGTTACATCCAATTTCTGACCCTAGGTGAATGTTGAAAGTATTCACACCTTCCCACTTACATCTCCATCATTTTTTTACCACCTTAAACCCATAGAACATAGCTTCAGCCATTTGAACACCAAGCTTCGACAGCCCCATTGTGAGAGATTTGCCCTCAAAGTGAATGATGTGCCTCAAAGTGAAGACAATGAAAGAAATTAGGAAAACTATCTTGGGAATGTGCATCACTGGAACTCTTTAAAGAGAAATGAGACCTATGTTCCTCTTCTAAGTCAGGCTGAAAATCAAAGAGCTTCAAGTATGAAAACACACACTTCGGGAAATTAAGAGGTTAGTACAGCTGGAGTTTTTTATCACTGCTGCTTAGTGTAGGTTTATTGGCCACTTTTAAGTAGAGAAAAGAATGTCTAGAAAAGATCATCTCCAGTATCCAGGGCATCAAACCTGGAACTATTGACATGCTCTTCAGGGTTAATAATTACAATTAATAAAATCACCCTCTTCATCCATGTTAGAATTACTGTGGCTACGGATGGTGCAGATATGCTGGAGGGATTTCAGGAGCTTATCAACTCTTCCAAGAGTAGCCTTCCCCACTGCACTGCTCACTGAATTTACATCTCATTGCATGGGGCAGCAATTAACAAAAACAAAAGGAGAAGAAAAAAAAAAAAAAAAAGAAAAAAGAAAGAAAAAAGGAAAAGGAAAGGAATAGAAAGAAAAAAAAAAAAAAAAAAGGAAAACCCCCTCCAGATCTTGTGAACTAAGGGAGTGCAGGAGGCCAGGTCCCTGTAGAGTCTGGCTGGTTTAATAACACTAGTAAGAAAACAAGAGTGGTAAAAAGAACGATCAGAGTGTTCAAGAGCAGCGAACAGAATATCAATCACAGCACAACTGCCAAAACGCTGCCCGTTCTCCTCCTTGCAGAGCCACTAACCCTGAACAATTTGCTGCAGCAAAGGAGCAGATTTAATGAAACAACAGGGCCGGGAGGGCTGCCACAGCAGGACACCCAGCAGACCCCACTACACAGCACACAGCAGGGCGGCATGCAGACTCCCACCTCTGTGCAGGGTGCTGAGTCCCTCCCCTGCTGCCCAGCTCCCCAGTGAGACGGCAGACCCCAAGAAGTGCTTGCAAAAGACAGAGCCATGAGGCCACCCACTCCTGTTCCCTCCTGTACCCTTCCTCCCCTAGAGAAAATTCTAGGGATGCAGCTTGTACACGCCAAAGGCAGGTCAGCGCTGGGAATACTGATGTGAGCTGAAGCAGGAGAAAAATGGAGGATGGCCTCACGGTGGTGTTGGGAGAAGCCTCAATCTTACTTACTAAAACAATTTGGAGGCCTCCATGGATGCTAACTTTGCACCCCAAAATAGCTCGCTGACCCTCGGGAGGACCTACTCGCAAACAAACTGCCTCTAGGCAGGAGCCAGGGTGAAAGGATTTGGGATCAGAGGAATACCTTGGCATGAGGTTTTGCTTGACACCTAAGGTTTTGCTCCAAAATGTGGCCTCCTAAGTTTGGACACAGGTGACCAGAATGCCCTACATTTGTTGTTATGCTGCCCACTTGATTTACAAGATGCTGGGTGTCACACAGCTGTGTGTGCTGCAGGCTGAGCACCACAGGGCTGTCAATTTAGCATGATACAAATTCTCATAGTGGAAAGATGTTTTGCACTGGGCTATTGTCCACAAACCTTTATTTGTCCAAAAAAAAAAACAAACTAACAAACAAACAAAAGGAGAATATTGGAGATACTTTTACATGATACTTTTCTGGTTCCTGAAAATGTGAGATAATGAATAAAAATGTTCATTACAGAATTATTCACTTTTCTCCATGATTCACGTCCCGGTAATTACCGTGACCAGCCTAATAAAAACTGCTACAAAACGAAGGTCAACTAGCAGTTAGAAGTGTTCATTTTCATTTCAATGTATTCATCTCTGGCTCCTAATGGCCTCATTTTCTCCTATGCTCTTTAATAAATACCACTGAATTACAGGTTAAATAGCTAAATTAAATTATTGCAATTACAGCGTGCGGAGCACTGAAACTGGTTTACCTTTCCCAGTTCAATTAGAGGGGAAGTTTCAACAGCCTGAGACTCCTGATTGCTGTCAATATTCTGAATCACTAGGAATCTGCACTAAAGGCCAAGTTATTTGGTTACAGGCTGGCTAATTTCTACACCCCTCTTCCTTCCCGTACAAAGATGAATGACTTGAGCACTCTCAGCTAAAACAAAATCAGGCAAAGTATTTTGGGGGAAAGCCACCACAATGCATAATTGATTCTTTTCAACTGAAAAGAAGGAAGCCTTGAAGTGGCTCAGGCTGAGGGAGAGTATAGGAAACGACAACCTTCCTCCTCTAAAGGAGAAGCAAGTACATTTTAATAAATATGAATGCTTAACCTGCCATCGGCCCACAATTATTTTACATGTACAAATTAAAGATGTTCTTCATTATTTAAATATATTCCAGCATTTGTTGATGTTGTCCCTTCCACAGGCTTAATTATTTAACATCCTGTTATAAGAATGAATATCTTAATAATAAGGACTGTTGGAAGAAAAATTAAAAAATAAAGGTTTGTCTCCAAAAGATCCCAGAGCATGAAGCGATATTTGTTGTGGAAGAGCTCCCCCTTACTTCTTCACTCTCGTGTTTGCAAAAAGCACCAAAAAAAAGCTATCAAGGATGGGGGATTCTTTCCTGCAATGATAACAGGACATGAAACACGGGCACACTCATGCACAGATAGAACAAGACGGAAATATTTTGACTCTCAGGGCTATTGCCATTTCTAGCATGAAGGGGAGAAGAAGCCTGTTTGTCTTTCACAAAAATCTACATGTTCAAAGCCACATGCTCTGCACTGCACTTAAACGGAGAAGCAATACTGTCACTGTGGGAAAAGTGAGGTGGACCACATAGCTAAATTACTCACAGGCTTTGATTTTTCCTCCTGTTCACCTAAGGGAAGCAGCAAGAAAGGGAGTTACTTCGTGCCAAGTTGAGGAGCCACATTAAAATGTCTCTGCGGCCAAAGTAAAATATATATATATACTCATTAAGGTAATTGGGAGCATATACAAAATCCTGTTCTTTTATTACCTCATCTTTAATAAGGTTTGCCACTGAAAGTATTTAATTCCTGGTAATGTCAAGTGGGTATAAACAAAAACAGAATACGGCCAACACACTAAACCACACTGGAGAATTAATGTGATTGCTCAAGAAGGGGACACTGATACAGACACAACTGTGTCTTCAAAATGCCACCAAATCCTTGCACAAACCACATCAAAGCAGTGGAATATAAATACAGTTTTGCCTACAGAATTTTGGTTTGGGTGCTTTTGGATGTGGATCCTGCTGCAAATATCATTTAACAAGTCACAATATTGCATTGGGGTTTGTTCTCAGCAGCTTGAACTGACCTGGATTCCTATCAGATTCTGTACAAATTACAAACCTCACTTTTCATGAACCTGGGTGGACAGACAGAGTCCACATGTGAATTACTAAAAGGAGATTAAATCTGCAAATGTAATGTACAATATGGGGCAGATCCTGAACATACTTCATAACAATTCAAGAGGTAATTAGTGACAGCACCTAGAGCCCCAAAGGACAGGAAAGTATTCTGTAGTGTTTTGGGTGACTCAGCAGAGAAGCCAGAAACACAAATGGAGAGAAGGCATTTCCAGAATCACTATGAAGTCCTGATTAAGGAGTACAAAAAGGCTCAGTGTGAACAGATTAAGAGGTTGAGGAATTCTGAAAGTGTGAATTTATCAGACTCATCCCTCTAAGTAAACCTGAAAGGTTTGAATCTCCACCACCCACCCTTCCTCAACCTGAGAGCAGGGTTCAGTTCACAAGGTTGTATGTGAACTGAACCCTGCAGGGCTTGAACAGTTCCAGCCAAAACTGTAGCAATGTAAATGAAATGAGTGTTTTGTGATAGCTGACAAATTAGGTTACATCTTTCCAACTGTGAAGCGCATCCACTCTACAAGGTATGTTTGCACTACTTTCCTCCCAGGTCTAAGAGGGTACCTGTAACACCTCAGGGCTGAGTGACCCGTATCTGGATTTTCAGATCCTATTTGGAATCCACCTGGGATACACAGGGCATGGAAGAGATAACAGGAAGGTTATTCTTATGTCCACAAGATTAGAAAAGCTCTTGAAAGGTAACTGGACCAGGCAAGCAATGTAATCAATGTACAAGACTTTGTACATTCCTTTCCAAAGGATACCACAGATCTTACCTTGCAGATTTGATTTATATGGATAAAATTAGAACATATTGGAAGACTGGAATAGAGCTGGAACACTTGGAACACTTCTTGCAAAGCTTCCTGACAGCTAATCTGGCCTGTTTCAATAGCTGAGATCAGTGACGCTTCATCATAAAGACTGTGCAAGAGTGAGAAAGAAAGTTGTCCAGTGGTCAGGGACCTGTCCTAGCAGTCAAAAGACAAATATTCAAATGCCTTTATCAGACTGAAAACAATATGGGAGAAAGATGCTGAAACAGCATTGATACTGACCTAGAAGCCTTTTGTGACTGAACCAAAATATCATGATTTTGCCTTAAAAAAAAAAATGAACACTAAATTCCATTTCTCAGAGATCTTTAAGTTTGGGTTTCATTCCAGTAGGAAGAAAAATTCAATTTGAAATTTTAATAATTGATGCAAAGTGAACATGTGCTAGTCTTCTCAATTCTCAGGACACAAATCCATAACAGAAACCTGACAGAAGTCACCATGAAGCTTTTAGTGAGTCATATAGATCACAATTTCACACTTTTTTTTTTCTTTTTTTCTTTATTCTTAGAACACCAGTGCTAGCACCTGAAAAACTGAAGTAAGATGAATATTTCTGAGTAATTTCAAGCTCATATATGATTGTGAAGCTCAAGTTTACTCAGCTAAAAGACAAGTAGGAAGGAATGCTGGTACATTAGTGAAAGGAAATAAGGTAAGATGCATTTCTACAACCCCTTTAACTGCAGAACCCAACAAAGCACAGACAAGTTAGGAACACCAGCCAATGTTAACTTCTTTTTGACTGTTTTTGCTCCACTCTGTGAGGCATAGTTTGCACCCTCATAGGGTGAAGACCTTAATACATTCCCCAAGGAAGAAACTTCAGCTTGCTAAAGTCTCTCCTCTTAGGGCTGAATTGCCATACCCTTCTTCAAAGGGAAAGGGGCAATATCACTATACGGCACTGCTGAGATCTCAACAGCTTCAGGAGGCTTGAAACCAGCTTCTCAGGGCTGGTGGAAAACTGCATTGCCTGAGGGAGAAGTAGTGATAAAGTCTAGAGACTTCTCCAGGGCTGACAACTGCATCACATCAGTCAGATGCAATTATGGGCTGAAGCAGCTAGCAGGAAAGGGGATTGACAGTGACCAAGGGAGTGGAAAGGCCTGTGAGAAAGCAGACCAGAAATTAGTAATGCAAAGCCCATGCCTAGATTGCTAAATCTATGCATTACACAAAGGTCCTCCTTTGGCAACCGTTACTCAAGATGAGTAACGTTTGCTCATGCTGACTTCAACGAAAATTAAGTGCCTGAGAAACTGCTACCTATGGTGAGGAAGGGTATGTCTATATGGTATCTGGCAGGCCGACAAAGGCTCACCCTGCCTGCACTCCAACCTGGCCAGACGCAAGCCAGCACCAATGCAAGAGGCACATAGCTGTGGTTAGTGTTAACACCAAGCCCGAGCGAACAAGCCCTGCAGAGATACGGGGCTTGGGCTCAACATCCTCGCTCGCACAGCTGAACGGCTTCCGGTGTGGGGCTGGCATGCATCCAGTTGGCTTGAAGCATGGGCAGAGCAAGCTCATGTCTGCTTGCAAAATACCATGCACACCTACCTTAACACAGCTCTACTTTCACCAAGAGGTTGAAGAAGTGAGGAAATCCCACATAAGGAGACCATTCTGGATTCCTGGCTTCTTCAAAACCCAGAGATTAACTCTAAGGAGCCAACCCTGGTTTGCTTTCCTAGAGGGTTCCAGGTATGGAGCACTTTATCTCAGTAAGATAAAATAAACTATATTTAAATCTTTTAGGTCTTTTCTTTTTTCAGTTTATTTCACGTGTTCTCAGCTACAGTGGAAGTTAATAGCCTCTACCTTGGGCCAAAATACCCTTATCTCCTGCAAGATAACTTGATGACTGCTGACCTGGATTATGGGTCTAATCCAAAACCAAAGCAAATCACTTTCAACCATACAGTCATTTCATGCCCGTTGTTCATGTACCAACGTGACCAGAGGAGATGTCTAGAGGCTCGAAATCTACTAATCAAGTCTGTGCCCAAGCCCACTTTTTTCCCTGCCTGCAAAGTGGTTATACTTACCTGTGTGGGCTGATTAGGAGAAATCACAAAGATGAACTATGCTGCATAATCTCAGGCAAGTGGTAGTAGCATTTTTAAGGATCATTGGTGCATTTCTAAACTACCAAAAGACTACTGAGAGCATAAAGGTGAAGAAACAGTATGCTGTCTAACACCTATATAGCTTTACTTCTTAGGAATCTACATACCTACATGATGGCCACTAACCATAAATAACAAATCCGGCCAGTGTACGCTGGTGCTTTCCAATCAGACCAGATCACTGCATCCATTGCCAAAAATAATGACTAATGAAATGACTAAGAGGGATGGGTAATTGAAAAGAGGAGGCTGCAAAATGAGTGACACAATACTGAGAAGTATTAATTCTGTCAGGCAGCCTGGCACTGCTTTATGCATTTTATATCATTTTCTGTTAGAGAACACAATGCCAATCCAGCCTGGTCATTTTATTACAGAGGAGAGGGGAATTCCTCCTTGCAGCAAGAATCTTATTGCTGCAAAGCAAAAAGATATCCAGAGGAACAAAAACAAAATGTTAAAACAAGTTTGTGTATTAAAGTTTAAAGTTGGACTCAGAAAGGCAGCAAATGGCAACTGAAACAGACATCCACTCTTGTTACTCATGGTATGCAGGCATAAGAAAAGGGAGTAGTGTGACAGGAGCATGGCAATGACAAAAATTACTGGACTGCGCCAAACCTTCTTACAACCTTTGCTAAAATGCCCTGCTGTCTCCTGAAATACAACTTAATGGCAGTCAGGGAGCAAGAAGCTTGATCTAATGTCCACTGAATCAATAGCAATTGATTTTTCTGATATCTCCCACGGACTTTGTCTAGGTCCTGCCCTGAAGGAGTTCATTTCTTCCCTGGCTATTCGATCGTATTTCTTCCTAGAGTGGATCTCCAAGGACTAAATTTCTCTGAATATATAAGTCTATTCACAGTAATCCTGTTTAGGTTCTTGCATTGCTTTCTTTATCTGCATACCTGTTTTCCTGAGATTAAGCCTCACATTATTAGCCCTTACACATCCCCACCACAGCAACACACCAGGGGAAAGGCAGCTGACCACTTTCACAGCAGGACTGACTGATGGGGACAGCAGCAAGAAGCCCCAGTTCCACTTGTTTCCCAGTTCTGCATTTGAGCTACAAAGCTATCCTTGCAGTAATGACTCATATTTTATTGTTTATTGTCTGCCTGCTCTTCAAATTAGGAGTGCTTTGGGCTTCTTGGGATGAAAGGTTCCAGCTAAGTACATATTGTTGTTGTTTGTTGTTATTTTCATTAAGATTATTCACAAATAGAGGTGTCAAGGTAGATTCAGAACAAGTTCTGCTGAGGTTCATATATCTTCCAGGCATCTATCCATGCTGTTATATAGTATTAAGGTGTGAACAGGGAAAACCATGTACCCAGTCAGAGCTGTGTTTAAGTGGCCTGCCAATTCCAGCTAATCACCAAGTTATTTACTTCCAGTTTATTAGGCCGAAACTGCCACTAGCTGTTGGCAGCCTCTAATATTTACACCTTACTTTCCTGGGGTCTCTTCAAGCACTGCTGTAATAAAAAAGCCGTTTCTTCCAGGTTTAGATGCAAGAATTAACACACAGAGCACCAGGCAAGGCCAAGCCAAATTCCAATCTCAGTTACAAATGTGCAACCCCATTGATTTCCAATGGCTTAATTTGCAATGGTCTTGAGCTGCTGTACCTGAGAGCACAATTTGATCCACCGTTTTCACAGAGAGAAGTAACAGCAGTACCTCGTATACACTTGTGAGGATTTCAAACACTCACAATAACAGTTGGACAAACATCACTTAGCATCAATGGCCCTCAGTCTCATTTCCATCATATCCAAGAAAACCCAGAAAGAGCAATTACTCAAAAAAAATTAACCTAAATTATTCTCATTCACTTTATATATTTCTGTAGCTTTGTATTATTTTAGTATTTGAGTGCCACAGAAACTTCCACATATTTATCCTCATAATACTCTCAAGAGAGACTGAAGAGTTGGAATTCATTACCAAATTGGTGGGAGACTTTCCATGGAGGAATTAAGGGACTTTTCCAAGATCACAAGGGAAATTCAGTGGAGAAACAAGACTCAGATTTAGATTTCCCAAACTATATGGAAAAGGACATATGACACAAGAATCTCTGTCTCTTATTAATACTTTTCATGGGTTACCAATAAAAGCACACAGCAAATTCTCGAATCCACTCGACAGTTTCCAACCTGGGTTTTCCCTTTTTAGCCAGATACAGGGTTGTTTCATAGGTACCACTGGGGGCTCCTGTTCTGTAATGCTTTCCTTTCTCCCACTGTAAAGAGAGCATGTTGTTTTTCTCCTAAAGCTGCCTTTTCCATGGAACATTCCCTGTGCTTAGTGTTCTCCTTTGATTTTAGATGCATGATTAAAACTTGCAGCCATGCCCTCGGTTGTGTAAGGCCAACAGGGTATTTGCCTGTGCAGACCAAACATGAGATTTCAGATGCCTCAGATGCGTGGTGAGCTGCGCGCTCCACGTGAAGCTCCCAACCCCTTTGCACCTTCCTGGCTGCCAACACAAGGGAGTTCCACAATTTGCTTAGGGCCAGACACACCTTTGTTCACAGGAAAACCTGCTAAGGAACAGCCAGAGCAAACCAATACTGACTCATAGCACAAGTGTGCTCACACAGATGACCACTTCCAGAAACAATAAAAAACTACGGACAAGCCCTGTCCTGCAAAGTGTATGCATTCACAGCTTAGTACAGACATCTGGGTTCACTGCAATGGGGAAATCCACCATATTACAAAAGATTACTTGCTTTGCACATTTTCTCAAGGACATTTTCTCTTATGCCCAAGCAAGGATGTAGCAACAACCGTCCATGAGACCACATCAAGAGACACTGCAACAGATATTGCTGACTGCACTGCCAGCTGTATCCCATAGCTTGAAGGTAAAGTCCTGGCTCCCACCCACAGAAATTAATTTTACCATGCACTGCAGACTGAACAGTGACGCTATCAGACACATAAATACAAATATCTCACCAGCATCATTTAGAATAGTCATGTTCACATCAATACTTTTCTGCACTTCAAGAAAAGAAAGCTAAGGAGAGAGTGGAAAAAAAAAAAAAAAAAAAAGTGAAAGACAAAAAGCAGGTTTTGTTTTTTTATAACCTGAATGTATGACCTGGTAGGGAGAGAGCAGCCATATATTTTCTTTTGGTCCACTTTCAGATCTCCGATCACAGCATATCATTTGGGTACTGTTGATTTTATAGCACAGATAGGCACAGGTCAGGAAAAATCATTAGAAGCAATCTAGAAGTCCAGGTTTTACCCCAGTAAAGTGTGGTTACTTTAATGGAGAAAATCTAGCTGCTTAGTTTAGCACCAGCTGTGAAAGAAAAAAAAAAAAAAGAAAAAAAAAAAAAAGGATTTCAAGAAATAATTACACTTGAAATGAATGTCATTATAGTTACTTCCCAAATGGAGAAGCCAAATAAATGTAAAACCAACCTCTCCCATTCTCAGCTGCCTGCTGTATTACAGTCCTATTCAGGTACCAGGGAAGTGGAAGGTCACACCAGAAGTATTTTTCCTTACTGTAGTTTTTACATCATGACAGAACAGAAACCCTGTGTAACCAGAGCTCTGGGATGCTGATACCTATCCTTTTCCATGACTCCAAGTCCTCTCTGAATCCCTTTTATCCTTCATCTCCTCTCCTCTCTCTTTCCTTCTCTCTCCTGTGACACAGAGGCATCCCAAATCAGCCTGATTTATAGACAGCAAGAAAGATTTGTGTTGGGCTGTCTGTCCATCTGTGAAATAGCTTCTAGTCATAGGAATTATATGAATGGTAATTCAACATAAGATAAAAATGAAAAGGACATTTCACAAAATTAAAAAAAAGGAAAATCAAAGTGACAAAATGTGTTAAGCAAACTATTTTTTCTCTTTGGTTTGCTGTAATACTGGAGAATATTTTTTAAAAGTCCAGGAAAGATTTTTAAAAGAGGCTTTAAAAAACAAGTACTCTGTTTGTTGGAAACACTGGCAATCCTACTGCCATTATCAGAAATGCCTGCCCATGGCCAAAATTTCTGAACTTTAACATGCACTGGCTGCTGACCTACTGTTACACACTGGTTGGGAAGGCATACTCCGATAACCAGGAGAGCACTGCTTGTGAAAAAACTGTAAAGCATCATGCATTACCAAACTGAGGAGCCCACGTGAAGCAGTCCTGTTTGTACCTGCTTTTATCTAAAAAGCTGTTGCCCTTATTGTGTGCAGGTGTACGACAAAGTTGGCTGAACGCTGCAAAAGCTGATCTTGTGCCCAGGCAATTTGGTCTTTTGCTCTTTCCCTGCATGCTCTCCACAGATCTTCATGAACTCAAGCTAGAAAACTTTGAAAAGCATTTGGCCTTGCTTGCCAGCAATGCTTGAGCACCTAGCCAGTCCACTAATATAAAAGAGAACTGTACCAGCTTCTTCTTTTTTTTTTTTTTTAAGGGTTGGATTAGCTTCAGAATCAGAACTTCACATGCAATAGCACTAGAAACTGAACTTACCTGCCCTTGGACAACATACCAACACAGCTTGGTGAGTAAAAACCCAGACTCAGAGTCCTGGTTGTAATCAATTCACAGTGCATTTCCCTGAACTGGAGTTTGTCAAGCACTTCTGACAATTTGAGGATAACACTGTCTTGTGTATAGATAGCTCACAAGCAGAGAAAAAAAAATACCTGGAATACATTATTTGTTAACTGTTCACTCAGCTTATGCTAGGTGTGTGACTCTGAACTGGATTTGGCATCTAACATCTCTCTTTTGATAGATAGCGATATCTCAGCAGCCTGCTCTCTGAGCCAGTGCAGACAAGGAATGGGCAGCACACGTTCATCAAACCAACATCTGCTTTCAATTCTCATTTATAGATGTGGAATCCTTTCAACTGGACATTAATCATTCTCTACAGCAGCAGTTAGATACTCGAGACAGATCAGAACAAATCAAATTAGCCTTATTTATTAAACAACAAAAAAAATCCTAGGGAGTAAATAGAAAAGACACCAGACCATTCTGTGTGCTGAAACATAAAAATAAGATACTGAAACACAGGAGCCTAAAAGCTTTCAGGTGCTATTTTCAAAGCCTCAACTGTAACCAAATAGCAGAGGGCTCTACTGCAGAATGCCTCATGGATTATTTTAGCAATAAGGTATAATTGAAAGGATTAACGTGAATGTAATGTTTCCCTTCCAAAAATTCCAGGAATGCAGAAATGACTCTCATCTGCACTGTATGACTCACGGTTTTAATGCTAGAACTTCATTTTCACTTCTAAGGAATTCAAGCTCAGGGAAATGTTACCACAGAAGTACTCAGACAATTGACAAAGGAAAATCTCTCCCTCTCTTGCTGCAGTTAAACTAACCTTAAAAAACATATCTTTGGAGAGTCCAGTGTGGTTCAGCTTCAGGCAATGGACATCCTGCACACTCAGGGGATCTGATGATGAGCAAAATTCTTCAGACTAGCTTGTACCAAGCAAAGCAGCTTCCCCGTGCTGGGTTTCCCTGGCTTAACATGGCAGACAGCTTTCAGCAAGCAAGATGGGGGACACTGCCACATTCACATGGGAATTCGTAGCAAAGCATCTGTAGACTTCAAGATGAATGTGGACGAGTCTAGCGGAAGGTGTGCAGCTACACACCAAAGATATGATGCTTGCTTTCTTTGTCTTTCCTTCCACATGGAGAAAATGCTTTTGTTTTTTAATGAGGAGGCGATGTACTATGTTTGTCACAGCAACTAAGTGGAGAAAAGCTCTCACCATCTAGATTACATGTATCAACAGCACTTTAGGGTCTGTTATAATGGAGGCTAAATGTTAAGCAGATGAGAAGTTTTGTGAAGGAATATGTTTGAATGGCAAGCAGGGCTTGGCCTTCCACATGCACAATGATCCTCGTCTGTCTGTGCAATAGATCACAAAGCCCATCAACTGCCTACCTCCAAAAAGCCAGCCCCTGGCACACACAGTGGTGGAACGAACAACTCCAGATACCACAGCCTCCCAGGCTAATCCTTCCCTCTCCCTTCCCTGCTCTGCATACACCTGACTGCAATAACAGCAGAGATACCATCTGGGGTTAGCTCGTTACGTGTTTATTGCCCCTTTGTTTACTTCTTCATAAATATAAACTGTTGTTACCTGCGCATACCTGTGCATCCAGCCCAGTTCTGGTGAGCCTTAAAAGCCCCAAATTGAAAATAGCCTAAAGATGTGAAGAATCACAGCACCGCAGTCCAAAAGGCAGCCAGCTAGCTGAGGTATTTAGGGAGAACCATTGCAACATACATCATGTACGTATGGTTTTATATTTAAGATTTCCTGGCTCGGAGGTACTACGTTAGCTAGTTAGACGTGGTTATAAATAGAAGCGCCTGCTGACATTAATCACAATAGTTTGGAGATGTGGCTACCAATGTGAAATTACGGGAGGGACAGGTACCTTGCAAAAGTGAGCCTGCTTTATCATCGGCCAGATCATTTATCAGCCAGGAAAAATAACCTTTCTTCCATGTTCTGTGATCTCATGCAAACAGGAATCCGAGTAAGCGAGGGAGGAAAGGGCCTTGTTCTTAGATTTGATTTGGTTTTTCATTTGGTTCAATGTAACTTTAAGAAATATTAATCTGTTCCTTCTTTTAATTTCATCTGTACCACTGGCCAAGAGAAATGCACTAATTTATAAGTTGAAGCAAGCCTTGAGATAATGTCACCCACCATTCATCCAAATTTGTCACTAGCATCCCATTAAAGCCATAATTATTTTTTAATTAAAACTAAGGAAGCTGGCATGCGTGTGCCTACTTTATACATCTGTTATGGGTTAAAATAGCTTTTAAAAAATGTTTTTTTAGACCGCAGTCTTTTGTGGCCATGGCCTATGCCAAAGAAAACGCAAACTTGCTTATTTTCTCCATGGGGCGCAACACTGCCTATGTGTGCCTGAACAGATTCGACTGGCCGTGAAAAGAATTCTAAATAAAACACAAACATGGAATTTGGCAACGCCACAGAAGCGAGCTTAAGACTAATTCCAGCATGCGGACGGCTCTCACACAGCAAGTCTGGCTCCACTATAAATGAAACCAGGCTCTGTAAAATCGCCAGTAAAGTTTGAGTTAGGATTTAAAGCGACAGCACACTTATTCCGTGGTTTAAGGGGGGAAAACACACACACGCGCACACACGCATGCCCCAGCTTATTAAGGAAATTCATGCTGGCCCAATAAGTCTGCATGTTGCAAGCTGTGTTTACTTTCAGCAGTCGTTTCCATTAAAAAGAAAAAAAAAAAAAAGAAAGAAAGAAGAAAAAAAAAAAAAACTTTGGACTTGATTTTTAAAAGGAAATTTAAAAAAAAAATGCTGTCATTATTACTGCAGGGCCCAATGGCAGAGGCAGCGGTGAATGAAGGACCTACCTGACAGCAAGGCTGAAAAGCTGTGTTACGAAGGAAAGAGGCACAAAAGGTTGGGACAGAGCAGGGGAAGGGAAAGGTGCAGCCAAGGAGAAGCTCTGTGGCTGGGGCGGCCGTGGGCAGAGCAGCCCGGTCTCTGTTCCCATCAGATAGCCCAGCCAGCGGGCTGGTGACTCACTGGGACTTGCTGGGAGGGAGCCGAATGCTGCATGCTGCCAGGAGAGGAGCAGAGCTAACCCGGGGCACTGCCAGCCCCTAGGCAACCCCTCCTGGCAGCCCCACTGGCCCTAGGGAGCAAAGACATCTGCAAAGGAAGAGAAAGTGAGGACGGAATGCCGGTATTTGCCCAGTTTTACCTTTATACAATAAAATAAATTTAAGAAATCCCAGCTTAAAATCACAAGGCGTAGCCTGGCAAACTTAACAGGAAAGGGCAAGGACCAAATTATTTAAGGCAGTGATGGCAGTGTCTCCCACACACCCTTACGCTCCCTTATGGATCTGGGCGTTATCAGGCCAAAGAATTTAAATTAAACCTCAAGTGCCCACCTCAAACCCTGACCATTGAGTTTTTCTTCAAAACAGGGAGAGCAGGTCGGAAGGTTTGCTGGCTGGAAGCCTCCAAACACTGGAAGAGCTCAGACATTTATGAGTGCACTCGAGTGCGCTAATGAACTTTGACAGTGGTGGTGGAAGCAGGGGCAAGCACCACTGTAGCTTTCACGCTGCTCCTTCTGGAAAACTCGCAGAGAAAGTACAAAGAAAACTGGGGGGAGTTCACAGCCATTTCTCGGGATTATTTCACAACTATTCGATGTATCTACTGATTACAGCAGGGTTTGGCTTCAATAAGCTAGAGAGTTTTGAAGACTCTATATTGACTTCTACAATCAGTTTGAGGAGAAACAAACAAAAAAAAATAGGGAAAGGACTTAACTTTTTTTTATTATATTTTATAAGGTTCGGCAGAAAGGTAAAGTTACTCACTAATCTTGTCCTGACCGTAGGCAAAACCACAATGATCCTATTCTCAGTTTAATCAACAGTTCACACATTTTTATAAAGGATTTAGATTAATCAATCCGTAAACACTCAGACCTAATTTCTGGACAGCCTTTGCATTTTAAACCTGCCTCTGCCATAATAAGTGAATTTACTCTCTCCCTGTTCAACCAGAGGAGAGAATACCCCAAATTTCCTTCAGAAGATCCAAAATGGAAAAAATACTTCCCCCACAGGCAAAGGGCTTTACTGCCATGCTGAGGTCTATCTACATTCCATTAATTTTTTTTTTCACCTTAATCCCACGATCACTTTTAAATGGTACTTGTTTCCCAAAAATGCTCTGATTCTCACTCAATTCTCTGTAGTTTCCTGAATTTCGTAGCCCAGATTCACTGCTGGCGTAACGGTACAACGACACTGACCTCAGAAAATGCCTCCTGGAAAGATGCTCAGCTAAGCATCCCACATGCCACAGCAGTCCCTAGCCCATCCCTCAGTGGACCCCTGGCTCTCTACAGTGTGCCCTGGAAGCATCATGTTCGTCACGCAGCCAAGGAGGAGATGTAAAGATCAGTTTTAGATCAGGGCCTCACGTGAAATAATCTAGGTCAATACAGGAGATGTAAGAAGACAGTCTGACACACGAAGAAGATGGGGTGCTCTCCTCCCATTTCCAGGGGATGAACTGATCACAATGCATGGACAATTGGCTCCAAATAGCCAAGTGACATTTAAACAAGCATAATGGCTGCAGGTATGCTGTACAAACTGGCCTCCCTCTAACCGGCAGTCCTTACATTATTAGCACACACAATAATTTAAAAAGCATTGTTTCATGGCATGATTCCAGTGCCTGCTTCTCCCCACTACCTTGCTTAGTGCCTGCATTAACCTCATTCTATAAGTCCCAGGACCTCTGACTCTTACAGCTGAATTCATAAAAAATGTAAGCCCTCACTATGTGGGATTTTTGCCTGCTTCCTTCCAAGTGCATGTTTTTCTGACTCATTGAACCTGGTTTCCTCAGCTTGTGCTACAGCAGGTTGCATTAGCTACAATAGGCACCCATGCAAATGGATTGATTAAGAAAAAAACAAGAGGGAAAAAAAAGATAGCAAAGGCACATGTTATGCTTTAGCCTACCAGATTCCTGTACATGCTACAAAAATGCTTGGAAAAACCCTGTCCAAAAGAAAGCAAACAGCAGAAAAACGTATGTTGCCAACAGTTGCTCAGCTGTTTACTGCTCAGCAGAAAGGAGGACCAACACACAGCACAGAGGAGTCCAGTGGGGTGCACACGAGATGCACCAGCATGGCTTCTTTGACTCAAATCCCTCTCTGAACATAAAGAGTCCCATCTGAGAACAGAACTCTTCCTTTCATCTATTTTTATGAAGCATTCAGAAAAGGAAAAAAGGACCCAGGTCGTCTAAATGAGGCAGCTCTGGAGGGACAGGAATAACTTCTTTGCAGAACCATTCTCTGCCCTAAACCTGAACCACACCAGAAATACATGATCCAGTCCCTCTATAAAAATAAATAAATAAATAAATAACATAAAATATAGCCATTTCACTGCAAAATGTGTAATGGCCCACTCTTGCTTCTACCTTTCCTACTCTGGCTTGTGAACTGAAGAGCAGTCCTCATCACAGCTACCTACACCATACACTACTGCTTGCCCTACTTTTGTTGACACAAAGCATTATATTTGTTCACAAGAGTTCCATCTCTGTGCACACAAACAGAACAGCCCAGTTCACTTCCTGGCACAGACAAATACACAAACACATCCGCATGTATCTGACAGAAAGAGAGGAGAAGTGATGACAAAAATCTACTGCAGAATGGGCAGAAGAAGACTCCATCCTGAATATGCCAGGTGAGGCTGTACAAGTGAACTGTTTAGCATATGCTATATACAAGTAAATGGCAATTTACTGAGGAAAAGAAAGAATAATTGCAAACATTTATGCCTCATACATGTGTATGAAACAAAAAATCTCTTAGAAAGCTTGCCCAACCAAAAGGCAAGGCACCTGACAAACACTACCCCTAATTTTGTCGCTTTGTAGGTGATTGCTTCCTTCCTTCTCTTCCTGCATTTGATTTCTTATCTTCTTCAGAAGTGCTCACCAAGAGACACACAGACAACTCCCTGAAAAGGGTGGAAAAGAGGTGGCAGCAGGGAGAGGCTGGTCCTATCCAGCAAACCACCCACCAAACACAAAAGCGATTCCTCGCCATTTGCTGAGTACAAAGATGCATCGTACCACAACTTCAAAGCCAGGTCTGTTCTTCCTTTAGACAGCTGAGGTGTTTCTGGATGTATTGGCTGTTGATAGCCATGGGGGTCCTGAGCCTTGCCTACTGTGCCCCATTAGAGTAGTCTTTATTTATGCTGGTGTTTTCTGGAAAGTACTGCACAAGTGCCAAGAAAAGAGAAGACTCTGATTTGTTTGGGTCTTCTGTCAGAGTAGCAGGCAACCTGCCATCAGCGGTGCCTCTTTGTAACCAAACTACTCTCTCCCTTGTAAAGTACTGATACTCTCAAATATTACATGAATCAAGAGGAAAAACGGGGTGTTATTACTGATGTGAATGACAAAGCACAAGAAAGGAGCCCTGTAAAAATAACTGCTCAGTGAGAGAGACCAGAAATGTCCATCCTTTGCTTTCTCCCAACCTCACCTTTCACCTCACCTCCCACCTGATACCAATGAAGCACATTTGAGCTGTAACAAAGATGGATCAGTTGCTGCGCAGTTCCCTGGTGCTTACCTAGACAACAAAGTCACCTAGTCCTAACCCAGTCATCCCTCAGCAAACTCTAAAAGGAAATAAATTCATCCATATCAATAAGTAAATTATAAGAGCACCTTCATCCATCTTGTTCCTGTATTTTTAAAATTTGATTGTGGCCAAAGAACTGCTGGCTGGAAATTACCCTTCCCCCAGTTCGTGCATACACCCTTTAAAAATGCAAAATCTAGCCCTCTATTTCAATATTTCTGATGTCAGTGACCGGTGTCGGCTCTCCCCATACAGTAACTGCTTTAAAGCGCTGCATACAGCACTGCATTAAAAATTAATTACACATGCTATTTTATTGATAGTGCATAATGTAATGAGCACCAGCTGTGCTAAACATCCAAACTCCTTTTTAAGACAGCTATAAAAAAAGAAAGAAACTGCACTTCCAAATGCTTCTCCTGTCAGAGGAGAAAAACAGCAACATCTTGGATGGATTTGAAACAGGATTCTTTGATTTAGCTCTCCATTTGGAGCGTTTGAAGAGTTCAGACTCTTGGGCTCAGCATAGTGGTATGCGATCGAGTTAACTCTCTAAATGTTGGACCCATTGTCTTTACTGCAGGCAATGTTTCTTGCACCCTTTTGTCTTGAGACTACAAGATTCGGTTCCACCCGTTAATATTGCAATTAAGAGCTTTTCATTTTCCTTGGATGTCTGGAAATTGCAGGCATCCACTTTAAAGCACCTTTAAATATCTCTATTGCCCCTGCTGGTTCTTAACTTTAGGTAATTAGGACTTACAAAGTTAGAGTGATAGGGCGCCTGTCTAGAACAAAGCCTCAGCCACAGGTAAATTGCCAGTGCTGCTGCCCCATGCAGCACCCTAATTTTAGCTGCCTCTTTGCTCTGTTAAGATACCATCGTTACCTCTTGGCAAACACACCATCCAGTCAAAATATATAAGTTTGCAATTAGCTACATCTCTTTTGAGTTTAGATCTGAGTTTAATATCTGGTGAGAAAGAGAGCTGCGCAGACAGACAGGTCACATATGATTTTAATACTTGGATAGATGGATGAACACAGAGATTGATAGATAGATGAAAAGATAAATGCATACATACAAACTGATGCATATCTGTTTTTAGCACATACATCTCTTACACAGCCCTGCACTCTGTAAGTACTGTGCACAATGTCAATTCTACTATAGCACACACTAAATATTTCACTAAAATAAATAAATACATGTAACCATGACTAATAGGGCACCTCTCCTGAATATTAGCCAGGTACTTTAAGCAAACCTTTTCTTTGTGGAAGAAAATGAAAAAATACATTTTTAAAGGGTGTCAGGGAAGCTGCCTTCAGTCTTTGTCTGCCCTCTGAACCATATACCCAAAATATGTCTTTCTCCTCTCAAAAAAGCACCATAAGCTGATCAGAAATTGAGTTTTGCTGGATTATTTTTTTTATATATATTTTTTAGATTCCACTCAGCAAAAAAAAATTAGGAGTAATGTATCAGCCATCGTCCTGGGACTTGATGAGTTGGGAGGTTTTTGCTGGATGAGTTTGCATTCTCTGCTCTGATTACTGTTTTGTTTTCCATTGATCCTCCTGTGTTAATAAAACCCAGTCTGGAGTGAACAAAAGCTTGCTTCTTGTTCTAGTAAGAAATGTGCCGAGCACATACCATATCATTAACATAAAAGTTTTTGAAATAATACTGCTTTCTAGACAGCCTGTATTAATTGCAGCAAGCTTTTTACAGCAGGGTGGTCTAATCTAGCTCTTCTTATTGGTTGATTCCAGTTATAAAACCAGCACAAAATGAATACTGTGATGTACTTGAAGAAGGAAAAAACATTCTTTTAAAGCCTATTATTTACTCGCAGGTACTTCTTTTATCTTTATTGCCACCTTAACCTTTGCTAAGAAAACAGAAATGATGCAGTAAGTAGAATTTCAGCAGCCAAGTAAATTGATATTAACTTTACAAGATGACCGTGTGATTTTCAGAATGTCCTAATGACTAACACAGCTGATTCCTTGAATTAAAAGGAGCTTGTTCCACTCTTCTGAGCTATGGCCCCATGCCTTCCCCTGTTTTAGCCCTTCAGCTTCACAGCCCTGTCCATTAATCACTGCTGTCCATGCCCGCTTGCTGTTTTTATATATGCAACTAAGTATCATAATTGCTTTCCACCTCCTTCCATCAGCCTACATGTGGGAAGCAAGCAGTTTCGCTGGTTGGCTGAATGTATGTGTACTGGGAAGATTTAATTATCTTTACAGAGATATATAAAACCCTTGCTCATGGGCCCAGGTCCAAAGACTTTGGATCAGGTTTGTATCTGAACGCAGGCAGAAAGGATAAATTATTGTCTGTGGCACTGCAATCCACTTTGTCTTACACCGATCAGAGTTCCTTTCCTGGGGCTTTTACACGGTAGGATCTTCAGGGCAGGGACTTTTCTCTTTGGAGAGCACATTGTAAAGTGCCATGCACTTCTGTGCTGAGATTTTCAAAGCTCGTTTCTCGTTAACTTTAATGGGAAATGGGCATCCAAATCTCTTAGGCAGCTTTGACAATTTAAGACTTAATGTACAGTATTAATAAATCAGCATCATAAAAAGAGCCTTATGAAGATGTATTGTGAAAAAATAGCCCCACAAAAAACATTGTAGTGTATGTGTGTATGCATACAGGCATATACTTTTCTTTACATAATTACGTCTCTCAACAATCATTTGCATGTCTCTGTTATGCAGAAAAACCTGTGTGCATTTTACAGTTACTCTAAGCAGTTGCAATTCATTGAAATGAAATAAAAAGCAGGCTCAGAAAAGCACCCTAATCTGGCAAGGGGTAAAGCAAAATGAATGCTTTGCCCATTTATATTTCAGATCCAAGCTACACAACCCTGTGAATTTCATGACTCTATTCCAACTTCTAATTAAATAGGCACTAAAAACATTTAAACAGGAGAACCCAATTCAGCAGACAGAAGCCTCTGAGGCAAAAATAAATAAATAAATAAAGAGACAGGGAGAGAGACTTTTCCAGTGGCAGATAATTTAAAAAATCACATAGAAAAAACATAGACCTTCACCTGCACATTCCTCACCCTGTGGTGCCTTGAACACAAAGAAAGGAACAAAGACAGGAGGGACTGCACTGTCAGGAGAGGTGCTGGAAACCAAGCGGACTTCCCAGCATCGTTTGCTGTGATCGAAGCTGTTATCAGCAGCACGTTTCCTACAAATCACAAACTGCTCTGGACGAGGCAGAGGGCTTCCCATCTGCACAGCTAAATGCTACTCAGCTGTCTAGGCAATCGCTCCTATCTAGGTCCGAGATTTACAAACACAACTCTTCCACGTTCAGACCCCAAACCCAGCAGGTTGGGATCCCCAGCACAAAACTGCTGGGCCTGATCTGGTAGTGCCTCACAGAGGTCTGGGAGTACCTGCAACTTCCAGCCTTCAGGGTCGCAGCCTGCTTGAGAACTGCATTGAAAAACTCCAGGTCCTGCATTAAATGAATGCTGAAAAACAGGAAAGGTAAGAAATGATGAAGGAGGAGAAGAGGCGGGAACTGTTGATGGCTTTTGTTCAAAGAAGGAAACAATTCCTCAGAAGCAAGAACGGAGCTGACAGAATAAAAGGCTAATCAAGTCAGAGAGACAAGCAGATCTCTAAAGCTGTAGCAAGTGACTATTGTAAATGGCTATATTAAAAAAGAGGGCACAATGCAGGGATCATCACTAGATTATTAGTCAACACAAAGAACTCACTTTTCTTTCATTTCCACAAAAACATTTTGAGTGCAAGAAAGATCCTGCGACTCCTGCTACAGGGTTTAAAGCATGTCCAGGCTCATTTACTAAGGGAGCTAAGAAAGGGTTAAACAGATATAATCTCTTTTTCAAGGGAAGAAAATGCTTCTTTCAAGCAGAGCTTGACCAACTACTGTCATAAACATGTATCATGCACTTTGATATAACCTATTCTCTAAGTGCCACAGACTGCAGCAGTAATTACAGGAAGCCATGATAACAGGTCTCTCTCTCCGCAGAGCTGGCATCCTTCTCCCAGCAAACACACCACTCTGAAAACTGGCCCTGCACAACTCTAAAGCGAGAAATGAAAGTATGTAACACACCAAAGCATCGCTCTCCCACCTCCTTTAATCAGTCATTCCTTCCTTCCTTTTTAGTTTTGCTTCCTTCCCTCCCCACCGGCTGTTGGCATCAGGAGCAATGGGGAACCAGGGCATCCAGTTTGCTCTTACAGCTACCTGCCTACCAAAGGCACATGTGTGCATCCTGTGTTGGTAAAGACAGCAGGAAAAAGGAGATCAGTTCTAGTTTGCTTTACCAGCTGGGAAAGGGGGGAAGCGGGGCACCTATATGACTTTCTCATTCAGCATTCACCACTCAGAAGCCCATCTCCACACCATTTGAGGCCAGCTAGTCAGCCTGATAATGTCAGAAAAGCAGAGCTCAATGAGAATAGCATCCCACCATGCTGCATATGGTAGCATGGATGAGAAATCACACCAGGTCCAGGGGCGTCACGCATTGCTGCATGCCCAGCACAAGCAGCTGGGCACAGGCTGAGCCCAGACGGGAGGCTTGGGAGCCTTCCTCGAGCACCACGAGCTTCACCTGGGGTCCACAAATTGAGACGTGCAGGGACCTTCTCGTGAGATAGAGCACGCTGCTGCAGTACCACTGTTAATGTAAAGAAAAAAGTTGACCAGAGCTAACTTTTGCTACTTTAGGGGGGCAGAAGGAGCCATAGGCCAAAGGATTTACTCATCACAGTCCTTGCTGTCTCTAATGTCCTCACACATTACTTATCCAGCACCATTCTGGGAGCTCCCTATTAAAGCTCCACACGCATTAGCATGAATGAGGGCTGCAGGATCTGGCCCACCACAGCTGGACTCCACCATAAGTGCATGCGGATTTCACCACAGCTGTATTTTCTTTTAAGCCCCCCACCCACCCCCCTATTTTCACCTCTCCAGCCTGCAGTTCACCACAGCCCCAATCTTGCAACTGAGCCACACTCAGAAACACCCACTGATTTCAAAGAGATTGCTGGGTCTGAAAGGATGGGGTCTGGCAACCGTATGGCCATGTCCTCTTGGGCTAGCTCAGCGCGCCCTCATTTCCACATCACTTTCCCCTCCTCGCAGTGACAAAAGTCAGGCATCCAAAAGGAATAAAGGGAAAAAAAAGCTGCTGGGGGAGAGGGGAGAGATGTGTGGCAAGTTACCAAGGAGCATTTTCTCAAAGCAAGGGAGAAAACTGCATGGAGCACATACATCCTGCGTGCACATGGGCTCAGAGAAAAGCCTTTAATACGAATGATTAGGGAAAAAAAAAGGGGGGGGGGGGGAGAAGGGGGAGACCTCAGATGTTAAATGTTATCCAATTAAGCTTAAAATAAACAGCCCAGAGAGATGAAATCTTGATACCAGGGTATCACATTCTGCGAGGAGTCTCAGACATTTGTTCACAACGTGGCACAAACGGCCCGGCAGCGGCCGCTGGTGACATCTGAAGGTGGGCAGGCAGGAGGGGAAGGATGGAGGGAGGAGGGAGCCACACACCCCTTCCCGCTCCCCATCCTCTGCCAGCACGGGGAGAGGGGCAGGAGGGAGGGCAGGGGGTGTTTGGGACATTTTCACTGCCTTCCCCACATAACCCAGCAAAGGCAGCTCTCCCACAGCAAAGATGACATCACTTGGCAGCACTACTGACCTTCAGATAGCAACAAAAAAAAAAATGTTTCTATTACCTGACAACTGACAATGACATCCAAATGTGCCTGACGTCTCAGTCTGAATCTCAGTCTGAGTCCCGCCAACTGAGACTGCACGTGCACCACAGCAGGGCAGGCTAAGGCAGGGCGGGAGAGAGGCCAGTGCGCGGAGAGGTGACGTGATGACGGATGTGTGAGGGTGGGAGGAGGCAGCTATGGGAGCCCCCGGCAGGTTTGCAGGCCTGGACGGCCCTGGAGAAAAAACAATAGAAAAAACTGTCAGTCGGACCTAAGTTTGAAGGGACAGAGGAGGCATCATCAGAGGGAACGGGTGAGGCGGGGGCTGGCTGCCTAATGCACTACGCACTTGCTCTGCACTGCTCCCTGGGGAAGGAGCCCTTGGGGCTCGCTTTGGGCTGGGGAAGAGCAAGAAGGGACCTGGGGGCCCTGCGAGCCCGGCTGGGGGCACAGAGAGGGGCAAAGCGGGGGCACGGCTGGTCCTGGTGCAGAGGAGAGCCAGAGGCGGCAAGCGTCGCCACCAGCACTTGCTCAGGGACCGAATCAAAAGGGGGATTATTGTTTTACGGCTGTGTTAATGCATTTAGCCGACACAAAACCGGGCAGGCTCTCTGCCGAGCTGCTGCTGAAGCGGGCTTGACACACCAGCGCAGACAAAGTGCAGTGACTTGGAGCTCAAATGGCTTCGGAGGGGTGCCAGGAGCTGAGCTCCCAGAATGAGGCATTCACGGGCCACTGTGCTGCCCGCCCGTCTGAGCCACAGCCAGTTGTGCATTTTGCATGCCCCCATTATGCAGTCCGCTTCCCTGTCGAGCCTGCGAAGAATGGAGCAACCTTTTTTTTTCCTGGTAGCTGAAAAAATGATATTGTAACCTCCAGCTGTATTATTTATTTTTAACCCCTCTAGGAATCACCTGCCATTTCAAAGCTGCCTTTAGACTTCTCTCCTGCTCCACTGGAAACGCGCACTCCTTCTGGCACTAGTCCAGACGGAGCTCCATGGTTTTGAGAACTCAAACACAAGCCTTACATATCGATATACACCTGCACAAATACAGACAGGCACAAACAGACATGCACACGCAGAATCAGGTAAGAGCCACATTTTTGGCTGGTGCAAAATCAGCAGAGTTCAGGGGGAAGTTGCAAGAACAGCACCGCTCTGCATCCCACCCCGTTTATTTAAAACTGCCCTCTCCGCTTAATTATTACATAAAGGGGAGCTACTAATCAAGGGCAGTTTCTAAATGAAGATATGCGGTGGACTGGTCGCCATTAAAAAGCTGGCATTTGCCAACAGCTACCGCACAGTGGTAGGTCAGAAACCACAGTTTCCCCCTTTGTTTAGATCAGGAAATACGTGTGCTAATTGTGGGGTATCTTCTGGCAAATGCTCTCTTCTTTTTTCTAAGGGTGGTGATTCTGTCTGTGCACACATGCACGCCTTGCATACATGTGCAAACACCATGGCAGCAAGGAGAAATATGTTCACCCATGCTCCCTTCGACCCTAGAAGAGCAATGTTTCGAAGGGAGGCTGTCCACCTCGAGGATCCTGGTTCAGAAACCAGGCCTACGTGTTGATCTGACAGCTACACATGTGAGGCAAACGGGGATACTTCATCCTTGGCACAGCATCCAGCGCTCCAGTCTGCAAGGACTGCATTTGATTTTGTCGTTTATCTTAAATGGCTAAGAGACCACCAGAGCAAAACATTTGTGTGAAGCTTTTGCCAAAACCACAAGTGAAGAGTCTAAATTCCCTGTGTAAATACTTGAGCTTCAAGCATCAAGGATAAAATTTGTGCTCTTTTGTGAGGACTGGTTTTAAATAGAAGCCATCTCTGTGGCGCATGGAGCAAGGAAGGATTTTTTATTTTGGGGGCTCAGTTGCCTGGCTTTTGCAACTGTTTTGATCTCCCTGGAAATACTACACAGGCAGGTAATGATAACTACTATCTAGACTGTATTGATGTTGCATTAGTGGTAGAAATGTATGCTAGGCACATGGAAATGGATGTCAGACACTGATTTCTGTATGTTCTGTAATACACATGAATAACAACCTTTTTCATGGAACAAAACTTAACACAAATTCCCTCCAATTACTTAACAGTTGTATCTTATATTCTTGATGTAATAAAAACAACTAGGCTGGACAAGACAAGGTTGAGCTGCCTGGGCACTTATCCTTGCTGGGAAAGCCGTGAGCTTGAAATCTGGTTTAGAGTTGGACCACAGCTGCATCTCAGATGGCACCTAAACATGTCTCCGGCCCTGCCATGACAGAAGACCCAGGTCTTGCTTTCACTGAGTCCCTCCCAAGTCATGATGCCATATTACAGCCCTCAATAGGGTTTGGAAGCAGCCTGTCATACAGAGAAGCACATGAAGCCCACCAAGTCCACCAACAATCACAACTGCATGTTGTTTTAATGTGGAGGTGCATGGGTCCTAGCCCGCAACTCTACCCTGAAAGTGACAGCCCCTCCCCTAGTGTTGGTGGGTCCCACCTGTCTGTTAGCAATTAATTTGATACAATCTGCATATCTCTGAGCTGTATAAGAAAATGCTAAGAGGTCACCAAGAGGGTAAAGAGTGGCCCTCCCTACTCTTATCCAGTACATTTCCTCTAGTTTTGAAAGGAAATTAAAGTTTCAAACAAGAGGTTTCTAACCCCCGGGGGAAAGGGATCCTGTAAGAGCCTTCCAAGAGAGGTAGTGGGGGCAAACCAGCCATCCACTTTAACAAGGTGCCTACTAACTGTATGGGAAGGATTATATGATCTGGTTTCCAGTGAAGGGATGGAAAAGAAGATGTCACTCAGAAGGATTTTTTTTGTCCTTTCACTTATATATCAGGAAATTTAAAATGTGCCAATCTAGGAAATAAGTAGGAGGGAGAAGAAGAATGGAGAAAGAAAGACTCTGGCAGATCTTTAAGGAGACCCACTACCTCTCCCTGAAATGATAAAACTGGTGCTGTCAGACCAGAAGGCTGAGTCTGCCCCTACAAGCCATTGCAAACCAGGCAATTCTTTATTTTCCTTGCTACTACTTCAGGGTTTGCTTCTTTGTCACGGATAACAGGACGGTCCTCTAGAACCAGATTGATTGGCAAATCATGAAGAGGAAAATTGTATCCACTGCCCTGGAGGAAAGGCGTGGAGAAAAGGAGCACTCCACCGTTAGGTATGCAACACTTCTTTATAGCTATAGAAAGAGTAACAGTGGAACTCTGCAATGCTCAGCTTGTGTTTGCTAAGAATATGCCCATGTTTTACCTCTCTAGCTCCTCTTCTATGGTATTTTTCCCCAGATAGCCTCCCTATTTAAAGCTGAACATGAAGATGAGGGTTGTGCGCTTCCTCAGCTTAACTGCTGCAGGTAATGGACATACACAGACTGAGCAAACCAATAAAAACATACCCAGCTATGAGTAGACAGACAGATAGCTGCCATCCTAAGATGGTGCAGGAGTTTTCTACTCAACCCATGCAGCACCAGGTGAGGGAAGGGAGCGAGTCTCTGTAATCCTATGACAGATTGACTGCACCACGTTGCACATTCATTTCAAAAAGCAAACACTCCCGCAAGCACCTGCATGTCACACAAGGCACAACGACAACCTGCAAGAAGGGAAAGCAGACAGCAAGGACAGCAGTGCAATCTTACAGACTGATCTGGAAAAACAGATCAATTTGGGGTGAATGTGTGCATGCATGCAGCTCTCTGTCTCTCCATGCACACTGCCATGATGTGCAAGGTTTGAGTCTCCTCTTGGGCCAGCACCATGAAATCATCCACCTGCACTGCAGATCTCAATTACATATTCTGCATTCATTCTGCACGGATGCGAGGGGGAGTTTTGTACATAGCATGAGTGTGGTACATGCACAGGGACTGTCACAGTGCAAATAAAAGATCTGCATTGCTGATAGGGAAGGAGGATTTTGTCCTTATGGCTCAGCACATACTCACTGCCTGCACATGTCAGTAGCTCCCAGGTTGTGTTGACTCCCAGACACTGCTAAAAGTATTTTTTTTTTTTTTTTGCTCTCTGCTATTTTTAAACTTGCAAAGAAGAAAATAAGGTAAATTGGACATGACCCCAGAAGATGGAAATGAGCATAAGAACCTAGATGAACGTGACAAAAGCCACAATCAAGGCATAAATTGCATCCTTTTGTTGTCCCTCTCCCTGAGCCTAGGCATGACTGGCCATATGACATGGTATATGTAAAACATCACACTCTTCTGGCACATCTGCAGAAAAGTGCCCGGGCAAAGCACAAAGATGGGGCTGCAAGAAACATTCACAACGTCCCATCTCCGACTGAGGACCTGATCTTAATTTAAGAGATCTTGTTTTATACCTCATGTTGTGTGCAAATGCAGCCATGTGTAGCTGTGTGGCTGGTGCATCCCTCGGGGTGCTGTGTACTTGCTGGGAGGGTGACTGCATGTGTCTGCACGGGCAGACAGGCAGGTGCACACGCAGACGTGTAAGCCACTTAACAGGGCACGAACCAAGTTTTTGTGTGTCTCTCTGTGCCTGTCTGGTGATGGAAAATCAATCAATGGCTGGTTAAAGACTAAAGCTCAGTTCCATTATTAAAAAACTCTCTCTTAATAAAAAGAAAAACATCTGTTCAAACAGTGAACAGCTACAAATTCAGAGCGCAGGCTGCAGCCTCATCTCTTCCCTGTGCCCATCGTGTTCAGGGAGAGTATTGCAGATGTTCTGAGATGGGTTTTACATGTACCATTGCAGCAGCCTTAAACAGACACATCCAGAAGTGAAAGACAGATCTATTCACTAATCTTTCCAACAGATTTTTTCCAAGCTTTTTCTCAAACAAGTTGTCTCATCTGTATTATACCATCTCACACGAACCATTCCCCCATGGTGTTATATCTTTCTACCATGTCTTTTCACACAGGCACCAACAGGACTGAAGGAACCAAATGTGCACAGCACACGTGCACACACACACACCTATGCACATACACACACGTTAGTGAGACAGAGGCAGAAACGGTTCCAACAGCAACTAGGAGAGCAACGAATGCCCACCCTGCAAGGGGCAGACATGCAGCATCCCCCAGTAAGGGCAGAAGGACTCTGCGATATATGCAGGCAGGCTGTTACACACACTCATGCACAGAGCCCAGTTCATGGCCAGACACACCTGCACACCAGCCCGTACCTTGTCCCCCTGGACACACAGTGGTTTTGGAGCAGTTCCCCCGCACTGGTTCATGATGCTCTGCTAAAACTAAAACTTTTCTCAAGCTGAAAATGGAAAGGCTGCACTGGGGAGAGAAGAAGCAGGGCAAAGAAGGGATTTCTTGTTATATTTTGCTTGGGGATTTTTGGTTTTATGATTTTTTTTTATTATTTTTTTTGGCAGACAAGGATTCCCTTTGAATTGATACATTTCTTTCTCCCAAGAATTTCGAATGATAATGCATAAATGAGTCATAGATCAAGAACAGCGACGTGGTGAGCAAGAAGGAGAAATAGTGTGAGTGAGGGGCACTGGCACAGAAATTTGACAGTACCCCAACTCCCCCCCTTCCTCCCCCCATGCCAAGACATTAATTCTCACAAGTCGGAGAAAATTACTATGCATGAATGCAAAAAGCATGATCAGGAGTAATTAACATGGCTTCATATGCAAATTTTATTAATGCAGAAGTACAAAGTCATTATGCAAATGAAACTTACGTCAACTCTCTTGACAAATATTCATCTCTAAAGCTCAAGTTTCTCCCTTCTATTTTTTTTTTTTAATTTTTGGTGTAAAATGAAAAAAAAAAAAAAAAAAAAAAAGCGACGAGGACTGTTTGACAAGTTTGCAAAGTTGTTTTTCAACCGGAGAAATTTATTCTTGCATTGTTGATATTTTTTTGTTGTTGTTGGCAGGTACACGACAGCTCATGGAGGAGAGCGGGAGGATGGGGGGACGCGGGCTACCAGCAGCAGGCAGCCAATCAAAACGCCAGCGGCTGTAATGAGCGCGATTGATGACTGTTTGGCTTTACTGCAGGGTAATGAACTAGAATCCAGTCTGAGGAGGAAAAAAATATGAATATTCATGAAGCTGTGCTCCTGCCTTTGATGATTAAAGAAATTTTTAATATTCAAATAAGCGCTTGCCAAGTGATTAACAAAGAACAAGCACGCAGGAATATGGAAATGGAGCTGTGGAAGATTTGGGAGTCACAGTCTGTGCAGAAAAGACAGCACAAAATTTCATAAACAAGATAGGCAGATAACCCAATTCAAATCTGAGCAAATAAAGGGGAAAAAAAATCCCGTTCTTTTTCATCTGTTTGGATATTGTATCAGTCACTTTGTTTTAAAGTGCGAGGGAGAATAAAAGCAACCAATGCAATAAGACCGGGAGAGAAAATCCAAACCCTGAGAAACCCAACCCAGCAATTACAAAGTAAGAGTCCTGGGTGAGAAACTGATAAGAAAATGATGGCTAAGTCCACTCTCTGCTGTAGGCTATTGCTTTTCAAAAGCGGGAGCCTGCCTGATGCTGAGAGCCTACTAGCTCCTGCGAACTGCCAACTTGTTGTGTGTGACCAGAGGGAGGCAAAAGTATCCTGAAATAACTGAGCCAGTCCCTGCCATTAAATCCCTTTGCTCAACTACAGAGTGCATGGCAGGGCTTGACCGCTGTCTGGGAGAGAAGCAAGGGAGCGCAACACAAAGCAGAAGTGTTATAGCCATGAAAAAAAAAAAAAAAAAAAAAGGAGGGGGGGAGGATGGGTAAAGTGCAAAAGGAGGATGCAAGAAGGTCTCAACTGCCCACCCTGGTAATCAGCCGGTAAGAAATGTGCTTTCTGTGCCAGAGAGAGAAAGGTCCTCCCCTCCCCTCAGGTTTCTGAAGAAGGATACAAAAATCCAGCCACATTACAAAATGTCTGATAAGTTCAGGCTCTCACAGTTTAATAGCTTCACTAAGGATTCACACTGAAGCACATAATAACAATATTAGCTGCTAAAATGACTTTGCAGTTAAAATACATCTAATTAGCAGCCAGCGACATCCTTTTTTTTTTTTTTCCTTTTTTGGAAAAAAACAGTTAACTTCAGGGCTACCTTGTACCAGAATGAAATGTGGTTGAGCTCTTTCTGTTTTCCAAAAACAAAGTAAGTATAAGGATGTCTTCAAACACTTATGGCATTGGAAAACCGACTCACCTTCTTTGTTTTTAGATCCTGGGGTTTCACAGGCCTGTTTGGTTTTTCTGCAGAGCTTTAAAACCTCTGGTTAATTATTACCTATTTTAAAATCTAAAGATAGGATAGTCTAGGTACCATTTAAAAATTAGCTGGTGTATTCAGAATGTAACGTTTCCACTCTATTCCAAGAAATACTAATGACAATAACAACACACGAGGACAATGTTACAAAATGCACAAAACGGCCATGACTGGAACCTTCAGAGCCGCCATGAAAACACATCAAGGAGCTAATGGGATTTTCCCCCCCAAATCTGCTCCATTTTTAGAGATACAAATATACACAGTGTTGATGTATTACAGGAAGGAAAAAGGGGAAAAGGAGTGGGAAAAAAAATGGTGAAACATAAGTAAAGATAAGGTTAAACACCACGCAGAGGTATTGCTGGGAGTCTTTCCTCTGAATAATGCCAAGACCTTTAGAAGATGCCTGTTGTCTCTAGGTGCGTGTGGGAGGGTGAAGTGTGATATTACATAACGTACATGCTGCAGTGGCTATGCACAACCACACTGATTAAAAAGCTTGACTGTGAAGCTCAGCTTTCCGTTTCCTGGGCTTTTTGTAGCTTGTGCCAGACCCTTGAACACCGTAAATGTTATCCTTTGTCTATGAGATTCCTTGTCTTTATTTTAATCAATGCATTTTCTTTCCTAATGACACAGAAGCAACTAACAGCTCATGCAGTCGGTTGCTTTGAAGCCCTTCTTAAATGGCAGTTGAGTTCTACCATATAAATGTGAATACTTAATATTTATGCCACATTTCCTTCCCTTCTTTCTTTCTTTCTTTCTTTCTTTCTTTCTTTCTTTCTTTCTTTCTTTCTTTCTTTCTTTCTTTCTTTCTTTCTTTAAGCCCCCCATCTGCATATTTCTGGTGAATAATGATACTTCAGTAGGGCAGGTGAACATACATTTCAGCACACAGAGTCAATGGCAAAAAGTATTAAGAGTCAATGTTGTAAAACTCAGCCCCTAAATTTAAGTGGCTTGAATTGAGCATGCAGCTGTGGTTGCCTGTCAGTAGTTAGATGCTGTAATAATAATAATAACAACAACAACAACAATAATAACAATAATAATAATAATACGCCTTTCATTTCTCTAGTGCCTTCCACGCAAAGATCTGGAAGCACTTTACAAAGATAAATAAACTGAGCTTGGAACACCCTGCGTGGTTAATAAATATCCTAATATATCTAAATATCCTGTTTGGAGCATGCAACTCTTCTCACTGTGTAAAATTCCACATTTTAGATCGTCCACATGTTTGCACATGGTGTTTTGGGGGCTCAGACATCGAGGGTAGGCTGTGGAGATTTTTACTTACCTAAGAGGCCATGTGGGTTTCCAGGAGCAGCCTGCTTATGCAGTGCCAACACCTGTATTTTGGGCAATAGGGGCGTTGGTTGTGGCTGGACCCGCTCCAAGGTCTGGGCGTTGCAGCATCCCGGGTCCCCCGGGGGCTCTGGTGGGGCCACCCGCACCCCCCGCACCACCCACCTGATGCCCATCCAAACCTGCCCACTGTCTTGTGTCTGTGCTTTGACTGAACGTGGAGCTCAGGTTAAAATTGAACTTTTTGACTCACCCCCATTAAATAATGTGAGGAAAAGGACTCATCCCAGCGCTGTATCCACCGCTCCCTCCCACCTGTGCCCCCTCCCAGCCCAGCCACATGGGGGGCAGAAGTAACCCCCCGCTATGGAAAGCGACCAGGAGTGAGAGGAAGGGAAATAGGGTCAGGGTTGGACCTAAAATTCCACTAGGGATAAGTAAGTACAGTGCATCAACAGATGCTGTGGAAATATAACGTAGGAAACTGGAGCTTTTCTCATTGCAGGAGGGGGCTATTGCAGACAGGGCTCAGGGCTGGGGATGTGGCTGGGGCTGGGGTGCATAACCCCTGGCAGGAGCCACATCCCTGCCCCAAGCTCCACTTTCCCCTTCCCACCCTCCGCATGCCAGCCTTTGCAGCCCCAAAATGCTTCCAAGCCAGGCCCAGCTCTCGCTCCGGGGCTGCCGAGTGCCTCACACAATGGTGCCCTGATCTGAGCTGCAATGTCCAGAAGCCACCGCAATAAACTAACAAATAACAATAATCACCCTGATCTGTGGAGTTTGTTTTCCAAAAGGCATAAAGGGTTGACAATAAACAGTTCATCAATTTTCCCAACTTTTTTCCCCAACTCTTGTAATTAAGTCCTGAGGAGTTTCAATGGTCATAAAAATCCTTGTGGGGATTAAAGTTTTTAGTCCCAGTTATACCGTGAGTGTTTCTACATGCCAGCAAATATTCCTGATATAATTAAAACATATAACCACCCCAACAGACCATCACAGCAATTTAACAGGCCCTGGAACTAATAAACGAACTCAGTGGATGGAAAGAGCTGTTTCAAAGAACATTTACAAAGGCAAAATAATATAGGGAGGCAACCAGAGGGAGAAATACCACAATAAACTGAGGGCTTGACCACAGAAGCATATGGTCAAGAGGCTAAAACCGAAGTGGTCAGGGCTGAGCCACAGCCCTCCAGGAGCCAGTAAGGCTGCTGGCCGTCACCCCTGCCATGGCCTTTGGGGACCAAGCCCTGCCCACACCTCCAGATGCTGCACTGCAGCCGGCTGTTCTTGGGTGGGACAAAAAAAGAAGAAAAAACGAAGCAAAACAAAAAAGAAAAATCAGTGGTGGAGTTAGGCAGGAGTGAGACTTTTGCAGCTCTGTGGCTGTTTGGTAGCAAAAACAGTTCCTGGAAGGGGAGGGAGCTTGGGGAAAGCGAGGCAGGTGAAGTCACTCTTCTGCTGCGTGCCTCAGTTTCCCCGTCTGTGAAAATCAACTAACGAGATCTACCTGATTTTGTTCAATGTTCTGGAAACCAAAAAGACTCTGTAACAGCAATATATTAAACGGCAGCACCGTTAACTGTTTCTCTGCTGGAAATGCAAAGCAGGACCATCAGGTGATGCCAATGTCCCTGCAAAGCACAGATGGACAAATTTAATACACAGATACAGTTAGCTTTGAGAAGGAATCACAACTCTAGTTTTTTTGGCTCAGGCCTTGCCAAAAGCAATGTAAGTGCAGGCACCTTATAAGTGCTGAATTTCAATGTGAAAAATAGTCTACCTGTCGAGTGTGAACGAATACATTACACTTCAAGTAATTTAATGGTGCTTGGGGGGGGGCCATTAAAGTGCACATTTAAAATTTGCAATTTTGCCCTTGTGCACCGAGCATGTTCACACTCTGCTGAGCATTTCACGAACGCCAGGCAAACTTAAAAAGCAAAGCAGGGTAAGCAATCGTAAGGGGGAAAAACAAGCAACAGAAAATTCTAAGATGAGGAGTTCCTTTGAGTTTTGGATCTTTCAGGGGAAAAACATTCCTGCCATGTGTGTACAAGTGGGCCAAACTTTGATAACTGAAACTGTCAAATTAAATGAGTGGAGAAATCAGCTGGAAATGGTAAAACAGTCCACCAAACAAGGGGAACCCTGAGGATGTAAAGCTGCAGTCCTCAGTTTACTGGACAACTGACCACAACTGAGTAAATAAACAATGCTCTCTGCATGGAAAAGATGCTAGAAAATTAACCAAATGATTTGGTTTTGATTAACAAAAGAAAGCAGACAAATAAACCAGAAACCAAGGAATCTAGTTCAGACTATTATATAAGTTTAAAAAGAGAAATAATCAAGAAAGAAATGACATTTCATTTGCATGAAGACCGACGTTGCAAACCTGCACCCAATCCTGCTGTTAAACTGCACAATTAAAAGTTTCACCCAAAGACTTCAGTCTGAATAGAACTGGGCCAGTGCTAATTAGTCAAGAAAACTGAACCCTACCTGGAGAAGTAAAACACAAGTACGGTAAAAACAACCCCAGACTCCTTTCAATATGACACAAAACTGCTAAGAGAAAAGCCAACTATAAGAAAGGAAGAACCATTCTCAGTACAGGATAATTTTTCATGGGTGTATTTTTTCTAGACTAGATTCTCCTGTAACACTCAATTCACCCATTTATTTGTACAGAATAGCGTCTTCCTCCGTAAGATAAAAGTATAAGGCACAAAAAGCTGTTTATTATCAGGTCTGCTTGAAATGGAAGCTGAACTTGATTACCGTGAAAGTGTATTCAAACAATAAATGAGAACAAAACAGATACGGTGTACAAACCAAGGCAAAGCAAAAGAATTCCTTAAACATCCGCAGTCAGGATGAGGAAGTTATATTAGATTCATATGTATCACCCCGATAAAATAGTGGTTTTTTGTTTTGCTTTTGATGAAAATGTCAATATGCTCAAACGGCAGCTCATTGCTGTGTATCACAGTCTAACCAAATCTTTCTATAACCTCTTGCATTACAAGAAAAATCTCTGAAATGTCACCAACTAAAAAATTGAACTACCCTGTAATTAGTTTCAACAAAGTAGTCCTTTTAACCCTAATTTTCCAGATGTAGATGGCATTTCCGAAGTAAGTGTTATGAACCTTCCTTAAGGACAAGCAGAATCAAATTGTAAAATCACAAGCAGTGATCTCGGAGTTCTTCCTCTAAGTAACCCTTCTATTTCACTGTAATAAATTCATACCCAATCCCTTAATAGGTGATCAGAGAAAATACACATGCACACCTAAACTACCACAACAAAATATTTTTTAAATACTACTCCAGTCCCTAATATAATAAAGGCTGTTATAACACGTTAGCACTGGTATCATTATTCCTTATGATTCAATATTCTAATGACTGGCTGTAACAGAGGTTTATGTTCTGCCGAGGTTTATACCACTATTTAATGTAATTAAGCAAACTGGCAGCCAAAGCCTCTGCGGAAATATCATTTCTATCGCAGAGTATTCCCACCAGAAATTCACAGGAATCATAACATACAAACTTTGATTCTGTTTATTTTTTCCCCTGTTCTGAAACTGATCTGGCATTTCTTGGACTTAGTAAAGTGGAAGAAGGAATTAATTTGGCTTTTGAAGACATGTTATTATTGACAATACTAATAATCCACGGCAGTTGGGCCTTCCCCTTTCCTCTCTTTCAGCAGGCAGCACAGCCTGCAGCATCGCTTTGCAAAACCCCAGAGCTGGACTGCCCTTGTGCCGGGAGTCTGGCGAGCGTAGCAGCACCGGGGTTTTAAGCAAGCCATTAAAATGCTAATATTCAGCGTGGACCAGATCCCTGCTACCACTGAAAGCTGAACTAAAGCTCCTCTGGAGACAGGATAAGGCCCTTCCAATGTGATCAAAGAGTAAATACATGCAAATCTCTGAAGGGAAAAACAATGGTGTTTCTTTCTAATTTTAAAACCAAACAGGGAGAGTCCACCAGGTTCGTGATCCATGTTACAGTTACAGTCACACTTGGGATGCCTGACACCTGGGATCACGGCAGAAAGGAGGATGGAAGAAGGCTAAAAAGTTGCCACCTCAGGTCAAAGAGAAGCTCTTAAAGTCCGGGGTGGCCTCTGCTCGCTCGGGCACGAAGTTACCTTCTGGGCTGTGCTCCGCACCACTACTGCAGCTCTGCTGGCCAGAGCAGCTGTGCCACAAGCATACAGACAGGTTTTGTAAAGTCTCCTTTTAGCTCCACCGCCATCCAGGGAGCTCAAGACCCTTCTGCAGCCCCTGCTCAGGCAAGAACTCGGCCCCATGTGGGCCCCAATATCCAGAGGAACACGGTGAACGTGAGACAAATGCACCCGCTGCCTGCAGCAGCGCATCTTGTGAGCCGCCTCACTTAAAATAAGGGCTTAGTTACTTCTCACTCCCAGCTGAAAAGCTCTCCGTAGAAAACAACACAAAACAAAACAAAACAAAACAAAAAAAAACAACACTGAAATGAAATCCACACCCATTTGGGAAGGGGGGGGGGGGTCAAGGAATAATAAAGGGAAAGGGAAAATGTCTGGTTCCTATTATTGCTATCTCCAGTGCTTTCACCTCCACAAACAGCTTAAAAAAGGGCTTCTGTAACAGAAGTTCAACTTTGCTTAATCTGGGCTCTTAAACTGCCAGGATCTCGTTACATTTTCTCCTTCTCCAGATTTTAATACTTTTATTTTACATCCTAGCGTTGTGAGGAGGGAGGGGGAAGGGGGAGAATCTCGGTGTCACTGCATGGAAGAAGTCACCAGGTTTTGCAATCCAGCAGCTTCCTTGGCAGAGGGAACTGCTGGTTGGCATAATCCACCCGCTTGACAAAACTACTATTTCTGGGCACGCGCTCAAAAACAGGTAGGAAGCAAATGCTGAGAAATAAGGAAGTAAAAACAGCCAACAGATTTTTCACTACCAAGAACGCCAAGAGTAAACATGATTTATTTAGCTGTGTTTAACATGTCTCTTCTGCACTAGACTGCAGAAATCTGCTTGCATTTAGAGCAGGAGGAGGAGGCGGGGGGGAGGGGATAAAAAGGGAATCCATTACGGCGCTCGGCTGGTACTTTCTGAATTGTTCAGTCACACAGTTTTATTGAGTACAAGTATTTTCTAGCCCAAAATATATTCATGTGTCAGAAGAAAGCAGCACTAATCTGCTGTTAATTAACAAGCTGCTGCTAACAAAAGATGAAGGACCCAATTCATACAAACAATATTTACGTGGGTGTCGCATGATTTTGTCACAGATCTTTTCTTTTCTTCCTCCGTCCCCTTAACCCCCCCACCTCCTCCTCTTCCTCAGCAGCAAGTTGTGGGGATGCGGTGTGTAGAGCCCCGGCTCCACTTGGGGTTAGCACCCACGGCAGAGGATCCCAACCCAGGCACGCTCCCCATCCCCTTGGACAGGCTCTCGCCACGGCTGCCTGGGGAACCCGGCTCCAAGGGTTCCTTTCTCCCCACGCTGGGCAGAGCCTTATGGCACACTCGCAAGTGAAATTTCCTCAAGATCCTTATTCAATTAGGAAGCAGAAGCCATCTTCTGGCACTGTGCCTGTGGCAGCAAGGCTGCCGAGGCTCTGGAAGTGGCACCCTCCCATCCTTCATCCATCCTCGCCAGAGGTTTATGGGCCACAAGAGGGAAGGGTGAGATCTTGGCCCTCCCCGATGCCCTGCCTGTGATTTCATGTTTGTTTAATGCTACCGTTTTGCTAAGGAATTTGGGGAGGGGAGACTTGCTACACACACCGAGACCTGGAAGAATTGAGGCTTGTTCAAAAATACCAATGCATGCACAAAAGGGCAGAGCTTTGAGTGCTGAACCAGAGGGCAGACTCGTGGCGATAGCCCTGCTGCCATCACCAGCTCCCTGCTGTGATTTTGGACTGTAGCCCTTGTGGCCTCATCGAGAGCAGTGCTGAGCACAGCAGGCGCCCCCGAGCCCCCACTGTCCGCAGCCAGGCACTTTGGAAAATCAAGCCATTCACATCTTTCTGCCTCATCTGAGAAATGAGAGTGCGTATCTGCATATCTCCTGTGGGCGGTTTAAAGCTGGCGCTGGCAAAGAGATGGGAGGGTTAAAACCGGCATCAACGAGCCAGATGAGCACTAAAAATTCCTGGACTTGCTCCACTCCCGGGAACAAAGGTGGGATTGCGGGTTTAGGGAAAGGGCTGATGGTCTTCTGTACTCTGCCTCTCACGCCACGCAGCCCTGCCCTAAGCAGGCTTACAGGAGACGGGTTCTAGGCTCTGCTCAGCGCTGCCATCACCCAGCCACGTCTGGGGAAATGCAGGGACAGGAGGGTGGCCAGAGCACGAAACAGAAGCATCAGAGCATGATTTTAGAAGTGCCAAGGTTCTTCCATAACGGCACACTGGGGTAGCATTTCTGCTAGCACACCCAGGTTAGCATCTCACCCCGCCAGCCATGCTGCTTCCTTCGGTAAGAACCAAACTCTGCTGGAGCAAGTGCAGATCTGCCCCTCCAGGTTTTCTCTCTGTACCCCAGCGCTGCTTCCCAAAGCATGGGATTTTCACCCCTGGCAGCCCTGCCTGCTGATCCCCCCACAGCACCCAGTCTGGGCTCTGCCCTGGAGGGGTCTGGCTCCAAATGTGATCGAGCACCAACTCCTCCCGCTGTGCACATCCAGAGTCACTCCTGGCATTTCTAGGCCAGCACTTTAACGAAGCCCTGGCCTAGGGTTTTACAAAGTCCAATCTTTTTTTGTTAACGGTGATATTTGAAACATTGACATTTACCATTTGAAAAGTGAAGTGAACACATTTAAACAAGCATCTTAAAAGAGCTAATGAAAGAGAGAAACAGATCCATCTGTATTGCATTCTCCACCCGCTATCGCTCAAAAAATAAACCTTTCCAGACAGTGGGGAAGTCTCCCAACAGCAAAGACAATAGGAGTTCCCACAGGGGAGGGAGCGAGGGCAGCTGCATGCCGGTGCAGCTCCCCACCTGGGTAGGCTGCTACCAGCTGCCCATTGCCCCCCTCAAAAAAAAAAAGCAACAGCCTGAGCAGAGCTCCAGCACTAATGGAGACCTCATCCAGCTCACCAGTCCTTCCAGCACAAGCAGGTGCCCTTGCCAGGGGTCTCTTACAGACACCGCTGCACTCATAACTTCCCTCTGCTTAACTGTTTCCGATGGACATTAATTGTTAGACTGGGAGCAGTGAGGATCGAGGGCATATTTCCTCAACCACAGGACAGACAGAGTGAGGTTGAAGCCAGCCCAAGGCAATGCACTGTCAAAACCCGTGACCTGAGGGGTGACGGGTGGGTGTTGCTGGTGGCCAGCTAACACGTCCTCCGCCCTGTGTACTAGAGCTGCTAACAGAAAAGTGCATCATGCATCTCTTCCAAGAAAACAGCTCCAATCGGGCATCCTCCATCAACTTCAAAATCAAAAATAAAGCGCATCTTCTGAAATGACAAACTTTGCAAAAAAAAGGAAGCATTCTTCGGTGTAGTCCAAGGGGGCTGGAGAGAGGGCTTGGTTTTGGTGGGGGGGGAGGAGGTAGGAGGTTTTGGGGTTTACTGCTTTATCTTCTTTTCACAAAGAGGCCCTGCACCATAAACATTAATCACACACTATATTCTGCCTTTTAGTCTTGAACAATTATGAGTACAGTTTTGTGATCTTTAGCCATATTTACTGATACTCAAAGGCAGATTCTATCTTGTTAGATTGTTATAAATGAGACCCCAGGGAATCGGCGCACAGGCTGAGGCAGATGTGAGAGCCTTCTCAGAGCTCATGTGCGTTTCAGTTTTCCAGTGCCGAAATTATGAATGTTTTGAAAAAAAAAAAAATACACTTTAGATTCCTCTGCCAGATCATTACAAAGAGTTGTCTATAGACTAGAAAGGTTGCATTTTGCTGAACTTAAGATTTTTAAGGTTAACTGTTTAAATTTCAAAGTTTGGCTTACATGTGCTTGCCATTTGTCTGCACAAAAGTTTCACAAACAGATACAGAAAAGGTCTCTGGTTATAAACCATTAAAGAGAAAAAAAAAGAAACCCACAAATTCTATCTCGTTCTCTCTTAGTTAAATATATTGTTTCTGGTCCAGACCTGTTTCATAATACCATAAAATAGAGGCATGTTTCCGACACTAGATTTGAGAAGCTGTCACATTAAAGGTAAACTTTTAATCTGCTATAGACAAACAACACACATTTTTATTTCCTGAGTAACAGCTTTGGAGAAATGTTTAAACAAGAATTTAAGAGCTCTGCGGTAAAGCCACATATAGGGGTCTCAGACAGCTACTGGGTTTGAGCTTCTTTTCTTTGTTGTTGTTCATTTTTAATTCTTTAAATAACCTACTTAAAAGTAGACTTCCAGGAGCAGAATAACCAAGATGCACAGTAAAGTGAACCTCTTGGCTTGCTTTTCTTTCAACTTAATAAAAGAGAAATGTTTGAACTGAAACACAGGCCTGAATTCCTAGCTATTCATCTTCATCTTTTTATTTTCTCGGGACTTGCAATCGAATACTTTAAAGAAGTTAATTGTGTCACAATTAGTAACACATTAGTCCTCCGATATTTTTAATAGCAACCCAGGTTTTTCCCCAAGGCACTTAAAAATGGCAGGCTCAGCTATACTCTCCTTTTTTAAAACTCCCATGCACTTTCTTCTCTAAAAACCTCCCACATGCATTTCACTTGGTCTGAAAATACCAGCACAGATCTTAATCCTGCCAACGCTTACAGACATGCTTAACTTTCTGCACATCAGTAATCCCGCTGAATGCAAGAGGACTGTTTGCATACCTACAGCTTGGAGCAGGCGAAGGATGAAATCCTGCCTTCACTGAAGCCAGTGGCAAAACCCCCACTGACGCCAATAAGGTTACGATTTGACATCGGGCTTGTTGCAGGATTGGGACCATCCTCGTTTTAAGGTACTTTCCCAAACTCTTTTTTTTATTATTTTCTCCTTTTTTCTTCCTGCTGTTTCTCCCTCTCACCTCCCACACTCACTCTTGTGGGGCCCCATATTGAGACCACTTGAAAACTTCTGCCTTTCAAATCCCTCCACGAGGGAAACCCCCTCGCTGAGACAGGAAACATCCTTTGCAGGTAAAGCTGAAAGAAACTATTTTGCCCCGCTGCGTGCATTTGAGTAAACTAATTAAAACCTGGGAACTTTGGTTCCAAACGATGCCAAGAAGCAATCGTTAATATGAGCTGAAGTGAAATGGGAAGCTCCAGACGTTTAAAATTAGCTGTAGGGAAGAAAAAAAAAAAAAAAAAAAAAAAGGCAGAGGGAAAGCATTTTTTAATTTTACCATAAAGCTGATGTGGTGCAATTTGGATTGCATGGGTTAAAATGAATTTGGGAGGGGGTGCTCTACAGGGAAGGGGGAAATCGCTGCTGAAAAGCGGAGGAGGGGGAAGCAGCAGCAGCCGCCTCGGAAGCGATGCGATGCTGTGAAGAGGAGGCAGAAGTGAGCAAACCAGCTGAACTGCTTGCAGAATTAATCAGTAACAAAGAGGCTGGAGCTGTTGGCGGGCTCCAGCCCTTGAACCTGGACTCTGCTCTATAAATTTCAACTTGGAATGACTCTCTACTTGTTGAAAGACAGGTTGGCTCCTGGCCAAGCCATAGGGAGAAAAAAAAAAAAAAAAAAAATTCCTTCTTGCTCAGGAAACTTCCCTTCAGTTTCTAACTTTTTTTTTTTTTTTTTTTTTTTATGAGCTAGTAATAGGGCACTCTAGAAAACGGGAAACGGAAAGCGGGTATTGAAAGCAAAAAAATGAGCCAGGAGTTGTTTTAATAAAGAAAATAAAACAAGTAGGTGCTAAATTCAAATCAGGATCTTGCCTGCACGCAAGTACATCAGCTATTATAGAAGACTTCAGAGCGTCTTGCCAATAATTCAAAGGAGACTTTTACAGTTATATTAGCTGGCTACAGGTTTGACTCTGAAAATAATAAATGTCTTAAAAGAAGAACAGGGCTGTTCAATCCTTGTCTGCAGTCTTGTCTTGTTCTCTCCTACTCCACCACTCCACCTTGTTTAAATGGCCGTTACAAAAGCAGTGTGGTATAAAAAAAAATGTAGAACCATCATTTATTCAGCAGCATCTTTTTTCTTTCTTATTTTCCCCACCTTCAAACAGGGTAGTATAGGAGAGCCGACACTCTGCCTCTGTCTCTGCTTATTGCACAGGCAGTTTCAGTCACAAATACCTTTCCGATGCGGTGCTTTCCCAGCATGAGCAGACAAGGAGTGGGCTGGGGCAGAGCGAGGGGATGGAGCACAGAGGGGGGAGCTGTCAAAGTGGAAAGAAAGAAGGCAAACATCTACTCAGAGGCCAGACGAGCTGAGCAAGGTCAGCTGCAGAGACACAGCCCCTTGCAGAAGCTATGCAATTACGTCCAAAGTCTGCATAGCACCAAGAGTCCCAGAACCTGCATGCAGGGGCTGGACCGGAGGATCTAGGGCAGTGGAAAGAAGGTGTATAATGATTTTAATTGCTCTTCCGAGATGTTAAAGGGTAGACGAGATGCTCTTTAGCTTTAGAGCGGGGGGCTGATGCTGTATGCTGCTTGCAAGAATACGCGCAGATAAAATACCCTAATGAGAGAGTGGAGAGAGAAATATGGTAAGTGCCAGCCATGATCAAAAGGTGAAATAAAATATCAAAATAAAATGCAGCCTAATCAGAGCATGGAGGACAGGGATACACAATCCCTTCACCAAAAGTGGCTGTTAAGTTAAATTAGATTAATCACTCCCACCTCCCTTCCTCCCCAAACTCCCTTATTTTTAATGAAGGGGCTTACTGCTGTAATGCTGAATGCCGTCCAAGCTGCTGGACGTTTAAAGCTATATACGTAACACGCCTGTGACACACACACATCCTGTGCTTCCACTTTCCAAGAAAGCTGGAATCTGCTACTTGGTAGGTCTTTTCCATCTGCAGCTTTTATGACCCTGCTGAGGGACCAGCAAGCAGTGTCCCCCCTGTCTCGCTCAAGACATACACTACCAAATGCCAGAACAGAGGAGCAAGCAGGAGCGAGTTTAAGAGCTGTTGGGCTTAACGGTGGTTTGTGCTGATCGTGCTTGAATCTTTCTGCAAAGGCATACATGCAAAGAGGAAAAAACAACAACCGCTAAGTAACCACTTCACATCTGCCATTAAGATTATTAAACTTCTTACAAGCGGTATCTACCCCACCTTCCCCACTACACACAAATGTACACACACCCCCAAGCTCTCCAACGTGGCAACTGAGAGCCAAAAAAGCTCTCCTTTCCCTGCTGCAGCAACCGCATTTATTCCTGTTAAGGGGTTAACGATTCGTTTCCACTACTTCTCTCGAGAAAACCTACAATGAAAACATTGGCTCACGAAAGCGTTCTCACTGCCAGAATGCCACAGCGCGAGTGAAAAGTCCGTTTTGTTTTCATTACATCTCTGGGATTTCCGGCTTAACTCCTGAGCTTAGACACCAAATCCCTAGATACCCCACCCACCCACTTTTAAAAAAAAAAAAAAAAAAAAAAAAAAAAAAAGCATTTATACTGCACAGCCCACCAATTACCATTTGGAGGGTGGGAGGGAACGGGGAGAAGGAGCCATGCTGAAAATGATGCTCTTGCTGGAGCGAACGCACACATCTTCCCAGCCCAGAGCTACCCAGTTTCTCCAGACTTCTAGTGTCATCCACTGAGAAATGCAGTTTTATTTCTATACCTGGCCTCTCTCCTCTGTTTCTCACCCTTTACACTCCCATCTTCCTACTTGGCCACGGAAGCCAGAGCTGAAACTCAGACCCAAATCTATATGCCCTCTCAAGTTACATGACACGATGTAGAAATCCAAACCTGTCTTGTACAAAAAGTATAATTACTTCACAGTTTTTTCTCTCCAGTTATGATAGAAAAATGTTTCACTCTGAGAAAAAAAAAAAAAAAAAAAGGAAAAAAAAAAAAAAGAAGGGTTCAGCCTTTATGTCACAGCCGATTTTGTCACTGTGTGTATAGGCAGTGCAGTTCAAACATGGGTTGAGAAAGAAAAACAATCTATGGAAAGGCACGAAGGGAGGCTACCTCATGCTATAGCAGCACTTCTGTCCTGCTGAAGCAAAGGAATCATTTCTGTGCCTGTATGTGTTTATTCACCACAGGAGAGTACCAGCAACTTTTTGTATCTATACAGGAGCTTTTCTGTTTTACAGTACTTCCATGCAACTGACTTTCCATTTGCAAGGTTTCACTGCAAAATTCCCCTGAAAAATCAAGCAAGCTTTCTTGCAGTCAATACACCACTGAGCACATAAGCCTATTATTATTAGTCAAATCAAAACAAATGCCAAAGCAGTCTATATGATTATTAGGCACTACTTTTTCTTTCCTTCTAACAGTTCTTGGCAAAATTGTCAGGAAAAATGACTAATGACTGGCTGACCAGTGCCATTTCATCATTTACCATTAGTGTTTTCTAAAAATCTACCAATCTTTCCATACTAATGATAATCAAAGATATACACACGGTTTCTGGTCTCCCACACATGGCCCAAGTAATTTCACAAGAAGTCCCAAACAAAAACAAAAAGACACTTTGTTGGGTGACATTTTGACTGGGCTCTACCTCTGAATAAGTGCAGAGACTTTCCACCAAATCAGAAGGTATCGCACCACCAGTTTCAGGGCAGTTAATCCAGGTGAAACCAGGGCGGAGTGGTGCTGGCTGGGCTCTTGTGGGCAGCCAATCTCCTGCTGTACCGTTACTCACCATCCCTGCTCGTGGGAGTTCACCTAACCATGCACAGAAAGCAGACAATAACTTTGAAAAACAGGATGGTGAAAGGAGCAAAAAAAAAAAAAAAAAAAAAAAAACTGGCAGGGAGAATTGAGGGCATAATATTCCTCAACACTTTTTCTTAGTCTGTTTTTAAAGCTCGATGTGATTAATTTCACACTTGACTGTCACAGATGCCGGGAAAGCCTCTGCCAGCCCCGGTGCCTGGCGGGTCTGGACCCCAGGCAGGACATGGCTGGTGGCCCCGCAGTGACAAACGTCAGGGAGAGCGGCCGGCGGCCCCAGGGGCCACCGAGCAACTGCGGCTGAGAAGATGAGAAGACAGCGCTGGAGCGGTGCCACGTGGGTGCGGTGGAGTTCAAGCAAGGGGAAAAAAGGGTTTCGTAATAAGCAGGTTTCTCACCTTTAACTATTCCCCAGATTAGCGCCCTGCTCACTGGTGCCTGTGCAGGAGATGCTGTGCAGTGCCAGGCAGCCATGTCCCTGATCCGGAGGGGCTGTGATGGGGCAGTTCCCCCATTCACAGGACTGCCTGTGAGGTGAGAGCCTTATGGGGACACATGTGACCAGTGGTGCTGGCACGACCCCACGCAGGCTGCTGTGCTGCCTCCAGCCATATTTCCCTTTCCCCTTCCTCCCATCCTGCCCTGGCTGTCCCTCCCCACCAACCCACTGCTGTCCAGCGGACACAGCGGGGACAGGGGCTGCCAAGTTGGGTGCCCCTAGAGGATCTCCCACAGGGAGTCATGTACCCCCTGAAAGCCTCCACTCCCCACCCCACCACACACACAAGCCCATGGCCGACAGGGCCCCTCAGGCTGGCCCCTGCCTCAGTGCCGGTGCCAATGGAAGGCCCCATGCCAGTCCCCACCCTGGCTTCACCAGCAGCCTGACAACTTTAAGCCGTCAACATTTTGGCGGCCCCTCGTCATGCTTCAAACACACGCCTGGAAGCCAAAACAGGGGGAGGGCGGCCAGCGCCATCAGGCCTGCACCTGGGCAGGGGGGCCCCGGAGGAGAGCCAGGCTCCCCTGACATGCCCCTGGCGCAAGCAGGGCTGTGGGTGAGATCACCCGGCTTGTTTTCCTCCCTGCCACCCAAGGCAGGACCTCAGCCGAGGTCCCCGCGGGCAGGAGGCTTGCAGGAGGCTTGCTCATTAACCCACTGTGAGCCCTGCTGCGGCTTACGCCTTCTCACACCCCCACCCCGCAGCGTCCCCTGTGCTGCTCAGAGGCACCAATTAGCAAAACACGTTGCTAAACAGCCGATAGAGCAGCAGCAGTGGAGGAGGAGGAGGAGGCCAGGTAACTCCTCTGCCACCAGGGAACACCTGGCAGGCACGAGGGAAGGAACAAGCCTGGAAAAGCCTCGCAAAGGGGATTTCAGCTGCAGCCCAGGTTTCTCAGGAGCTGTTACCACACGCTTCTGGAAGCCTTGTCTTCTCTGCATGGCATTTTTTCTAGCCTGGCTTTGGCAGGGCACTCCTGCTGGACCCACCAGCCTGGAGAGGTGCTGGAAGCAGGACCCAGCTCCACAGCAGCCCTGGGAAGGGGAGCAGGGCCCAGAGGATGGCCCCATGTTCTGCGATGCTCAAGACACTTCTTGCCAACCTGACCAACATCGCCACCATCAGCCTCGGGTTTCTTTCAGTTTGTGGTTTCCTTCCCTCGCATGTGAAGGCATCACGATGGCTGTCTTGAGTCCTATAGTTAATATGGGTGCACGGGTCCATAATGGTACATTGTAAGTGAATGTCTCAGGGTAGACAGCAATAATAATTAGCTGTCATGATTTGAAAAAAGGATAATCCATGCCATTGAGTTAACAATCACTCACACCACACACATGGATTTAACTAATCTTAATTTGGAGAAAAATAACAATTCTAAATATATCAAATAGCCTATTTCATGGCAACCTGCGGCGGTGTTTATCTCTGGCTTCCAGCACATGCAAGTTATTTAGTTTCTCTCACTGGCAGTTTTACCATTCAAAAGCCTGAAATGAACATTCATGGAGCAGGGGTTGCAGTTAAATCCTGCCTCTGACAGGGAGCCTTTTTTCATGATGCACATCTAGTTCAAGTACATAATGCATGGAGCCCAGCATTGGCGGGATGAATGAGGAATTCAAATCAACCCCCTTCCCTTTCCTTGCACCGTCTTTGCAGAAATTAACTGCTCTGTGTTAATGAACTTCTGCTGCTGGTGTCATTATGTGTCTGTGAGGGTACACTGCCCAAAGCACAGAAAAGGGAGAAGATCTGGTAAAAGTGGTTCCTGACTAGCAGAGGACCCCTGCTCTGACAGTTTAGCTGCTCCTATACATTCTGCCAAAGTTATCTGAAACTATCCAATGTTAAAAACAAGACAATTGGTACTTTTTCTTTAATCTACACCATTTCACAGAGCCTGACTGAAGAAAAAAACTGGCAGCCAGCAAGCCCAGCAGGGCTGAAAGGAAGACAGGAGATACCAACAGTCAAAGGATAGCAGGAGGCACCTCTCAAGGTCCTTCTGGTCACCTGGTCATGCCCAAGATCTCATGAATATGAAAGCTAAAAAGAGGTACAAGATACATCTGTGGTCAAACATTTTCAGAATACCTGCCACTGGTGAAATGAAAGAAGCGGTGGCTGATAACTCCTAGCTAATTCATTGGCCTTGCTTTGTTTTGCTCTGCAACAATCTGGTACATCTGCTTGATACTATCACACCCTCTGTATGAGAGGCAGAACTGCTTTTCAAACAGGTCAGCCAATTTGAAAAAAAAAAAAAAAAAAAAAAAAGCCTTTACAGGACAAACTGCTCCTAAGCAAGTCACGTCCTCACAAGTGGCAGCTAACATACCTTACGGACAGTGGTAACTAAATGAAAGCGCCTTGAAAAGCTTGGATTTGCAAGTTACAAGTCCGGGAAAGATTACAGAGTTCATTATCAGAAGGTCTTTAAAAGCTGATTGCGGAGATAAAGTTGCTTTGTCTCTACTGAAATCTAGAAATGTCAGTTGGAGATTTGCATTGCATGCATGCAAATTCTTGCAGATTCCCGAGCTCTACCTGACTCCCTTTAAGCGGCACAAGGTCTGTTATGTGGTCAGGAGGGATTCAGTGACCAGAGAAAGCAGAGTTCCCAATAAATAAAGAAAGAAAAGCAAAAAGAAAGAGAGAAGGAAAGACCTCAAAACTCCAGAGCACTCTGAATTGGGGTTAATTCTTGGTGAGACACTGCATCCCAGCGTACCACATGAAGCACCCGCACGCCCAGAGGGGAGAAAGGTGCAAGGGGTAGAGCTGAGCTCAGCACCTGATGTACCCTCGCTACGCTCAGCTCTGGGAAGCTGTAACATTTTGTGGCTTAGTCACGCAGCAGAAGGCCGCACAAATCATTTTGACCAAATAAGAAGGTCTACAAAAATAACACAAGATCAAGGAGAGTAGCTGAAACCTATTTGAGGGCAGCAGTGGTGGCAGCATATTTCAGGGAGCTGGAGTGGCGAGTGGGTGATTTCTGGTTTCCCTCTTCAAATATAAAGACTCAATTATCTTTGAACAGCTTGCTTTACACATGAATTGACACATTTATTTTACAATAAATAACTGAAAGTTATCTATGTTTCCTTTACTGTTAATCTACACAAAGAAATAATAAACAGAGCTTGTCTACAAAAATGCAACTACTGCAGTCCTCAGAATTCAATTAAGCTAAAATAATTAATGCTTCCACCATATTAAATTACTTTATACATTTGAGCCACTGAAGTTTTTTCATTCTTTAATCTTTTTCGCCTTTTTATTTAATAAAAAAAAAAAAAAAAGTTATTTTCAAAGAGGGGGGGCTTGGCTAGGAGGGGGAAAAAGAGCATGATTTGCTGTTAAAATGTAATGGTCTCCTTTAGCTGACACAGCATGTAGAGTGTTTTGTGCCTTTGATTAAAATAACATTTTAAATGCTTTGAACAAACATATCTCCCCATACTTCTAAGGGATTATTTTACATATTTCTTGGTGGAATAAAGAAATTCATTCTTCCTGTCGCAGTACAGAAAGGCTAAGAATATCTTTCGTCACATATAAAGTAAAAATACTGTAGGCTGTTGCATTATTACCAAAAAAATAAAAAAATAAAGGGAGGGGGTGGCGGGGTGGGAGAAAGCTGCCTTAGAGATTAAGTTTCCCTTTTATGAAATCGTATTTAGTCTCTTTTTTTAACAAATCTAACAACAATGCTCTACAGCCGCTCACTGGGAAATACCTTTAATGTTAAATGCAGATTCTGATTTTCTTGGCTAATGCAGAAAGCCTTTCTATTGAAATATAAATAAGGGGTTTGGTATATCCCACTAAAGCCTTTCCAGTGAATGACTTCTGTGGGTTTTTCATGGCTACCCTCCATGGCTGTAATGTGAGGCTTTTATCCTACTATTGAAAACTATCCGCTGCTATTAAAAAAAAATATGGAAGGACACTGCACCTTTTTATCTCAGAGCTGGGCTCCTAATTGAGAAAGCATTATTACTGCACTATTTAGTGGATGTCCCTATCTCCATGTACTGCTGAGAAAATGCCAATCAAATGATAAACCCTTTTATTTTTCGCAATGCAAAATCTTTCCTACATATTTTCATTTGATATTCAGTTTAGTCTGAAAGAGATTAGGTGCTCCAGATTGGCTTTTAATTTTTTTTAATGCCTTTTCCACATATGAACATAACCTCCACCCTCTCCCCCAGCAAATATTCTGTATGGCAAAAGCACTGGTTATATTGATGCTGACCCTCAGAAGCTGGGATGGGACGGCACCCTCTGAGCTGAATGTAGCCATTGAAGTACTTTGTTATGGACTGAGCTTGGGCATGGGTTTGTAAAAGAGGAGATCTGGAGTACAACTGCAGTGTAGGTCTCCTGGAGTAACTTCACAAAGCACTGGGCACCCTCTGGAAGGGGCTGAGCACCGTCAGCTTGTGCTGTTGAGAGTGCTCAGCACCATTCAGGAGGCCTTCAGCAGACAGGAAGAGAAGCTCCTGAACACTTCTCTTCTGCTCCCATCAAACCTAGCCCTCAGAAAGCTGATACACCATGAGGGAGTCATCTCTGCCAGGAAATGAATTCAGAGCTTCAAAAGGATAGGGTAAGAACAGAGTCAGGTCTTACAGTAGGGATGCTTAAAATGCTACAACAGCAGCTGTCACTGCTATCGCCCCACAAAGCCACCATGTCAAGATGGTGACTACAATGCCACATGTCAAGATGGTGACTGCACCCTTACAGACTCCTGAAAAACAAGGTAGTCAATGGGTGGCATATGCCCTGTCTTAAAGGTCTGAAGGAGATCTGAAGACTGCAGCAGTTCAAAGCCTTCATGTTCACTTATATGATGGCCAAGCCCACCAAAGGTGCTGGGGAGTGACTCAGACACCTCCAGCGATAAAAGGGGGAAATGCTAAAGTTTTAATTGTAAAGATAGGAGCCTAGTACCAGTCTTGTGGGAATCCCTTCATGGGAACACCTCTACTACAGACAGGACTGTGGACTGTCAGATCTAATCCCGTAGGACAATTCCTAGAGAAATCATCTAGTGGCAGCAATGACAACTTGCCACTGGTCTTCTGTACGGGATGCAGCTGATTTGAACATAAAGGCCAGTTTGAGGGAAGATCCTGCTGTGTAACATGAAAAACACACTGACTAGCAGGGAGCACAGCCCTTCCTTTCACCATGGTGAGCAGCGTGCGCTGCGCTGCAGAGAGAAGAAACGCCCTGCACGCCGGAAGCTGCCCCACACCGCGCTCTGCAGAAGCCATTTCACAGCAGCTCGCCCAGGTGGATGCCAGCGCTTGCCTGCCCACCACTGAGCTGGGGGGGTCTGCTGAGTAAATGTTAACTGCACCACATCTGAGGGGGTTAGGAAAAAGAAATGCCTGCTATCTGCTCATCTGGGCCAGCTCATGTTCGTCCTCTCTTTCAAAAGCTCATTTTGAGTTTGTGTGTGAATGGAGGTGTCCCCCACCCAACTCCAGCCTTCTGCCGAGACCCAGGACAGGCAGCACAGTCAGTAATTCAGGTCAGGAAGCTGAAATCTACCCCAGCTGAAGTCAGTGGAAGTGGATTTTGCCACTGACTTCAGAAGGATTTTATCCTTCACAGTGGGTCTGCATGTTATGAAGTGTATCTGAACTGGATTGAACTGAGCATCTCACCAGAGTCCTCCACCGCTGCTACCTGCTTAAGGACGCTCCTGAAATGGCTTCTCTGCCCCCAAACTTCTGCTTTTTCTTATGTGTACACGCTGTCCCTTGGCTCTCCCAGGGGATCGAGAGTCCCCAGTCTGAGAGAACTGGCCCTGCACAGAGAGCTGTGCTGAACCAGACAAGGGGTGGGCAGCCCTGCTGAGCATCCCCCCCCATTGCCCCCCGTAGCCTCGAGGACCCTCCAGGCTGATGGCTCCTATAAAAACCTGTGACTGAAGCCTCCGTTTCATGGTTTCATGGCACTTTCTAGAGGGCTCTCGTTAAAAGATTACCTAGGCGGTTGATTGAGTGTAAAACATGCTGTACCTGCAATGTTCTCCTGCTTGGGGCAAATTCCTTTTGTAGGCGTGAGAAGACGGTCTTCTTCATCGGGTGTGACTTGGATCCCGATTTCCACTGGCTCTGACACTTTCCTGAGCTCGGCGCGTGAGGAGGGGGGAGGGCTGCTCTTATCCATGCTCTTTTCATAGCAGACACCACCAGTGCCATTGCACTGTTTTCTCTTGTGCTCTATAAAAACCAAGATGTCTCCCAGCGGGAAGTTCATCTGACACTGTCCACAGGTTAATAAGTCGGGGTCTGTCCCGCCTGCGGCGATGCTGATGCCACCCGGCTCTGCTATTGCCAGGCTCTCATCCTCGTCGGCGAGTGCCGGTTCCACATGGTCAGCCTCTGCTTTACGTGGACAAGGAGAAAGAGGGAGGAAAGGGACAAAGGGAGAAGAGAAAGAGATTGCTTTGAATGTTCACAGACTCTGAAGGATGCATCACAAGAGGCCCAGCCTCCCCCCGCACCCAAAAGAAGCCAAGCCTGATTAGATCTTTCTTTCATTTTTCAGCTTTTCCATTCTCCCAGAATGATTTCAATATATTTTGCAACCAAGCCTGCCTGAAACAAAATGGAAAGGCTGACCTGGCATAGCTTTCCTGACAGCTCCTTCCCACTGCTGCCAGCACTGTAAGGAGATCAGCAAAGAGCCGTTTTGCAAACGTTCAAGCCCCGAGTCACTTTCTGAAACAGTTTCTCTCTTTTTATCCCACCTTCTCATTCCCACTGCATCTCCCAGCCATCTGGCCAAGGCCCCATCCAGCAAATCTTATGCTCCCAAATCTCTCCTTTGATTTCAGAGAGAGGGGAAAAGCAGGGAGGGAAGTGCTCAAGTGCCCCAGGCAAGCAGGATCAGGCTCTGGTGGCACACAAAATTAGTGCCACCACCCTTTCCCCTTACAAAGATACCAGCAAGATTAAATATTCTCCCATCAGTACAAGATACAGTAAAGAGTAAGGTAAGAAGGATGCGGTATCATGAGAAGCTGAAGGGGTTCAAAAGTGTGTACAGTAGGAAAGAGAGTAAGGCACTTTTTAATGTACAGGAATATTGGCTGAGCCCAAAATCTTCCACTCATTTTCCTGATGCCAAATACCTCTGCAGTTGCTGTATAGGTTAATAAAAGTTTTTGGTATAAATCGTGCCTATGGACCGGATGGACTCCATACCATTAGCCCCAAAAGACCCTGAAAGCATTTCTGAGTGACCTGAATCAGTTTCTAAGGAATAAATAATTTCTCACGTTACAATTAATAAGGCACAGTGCATTTTTAATGGGTATTTTGAAGGTAATTGTTACATTATAAAATAATTGTGGATCACAATCTATTTCTGGGGCAAAACTTGGATTTTGTTTTATTTTCTCTTGTTCTGCTGTGTAACTGCCAAATGATACAAACCTTGGTCTTTACTTGGGCAAAATCTCCACTGACTTTTGCCTAAGGCTGTTTTGCCTCTGCAAGGACTATAGGATTTGGGCTGAACAAAACAGAGGAACTAACAGTATGTAAATCAGGGAGTGAGACCTCTAATCGTATCAGGATTAAAGGAATAGTAGGAGAAATGTTCTTTACTGGCCTGAGTGGATTGCTTACAGTTTTCCTGAGGAAAGGGAGTTACACAACTATCTCAGAGAAATGAGACTGAGATAAACAGATGTCATAATCCAGATCTGGATTTTCCTCCTGGCCGAAATCAAAAGGAGTTTTGTCCCGTTCTTCAGCAAATTGAAAAACAAAACACACACACACACACACACACACACAAAAAAAAAAGAGCTAGAAGGTGAAATGTATTACTTGGCAGCAAAAACTGGCTAAGCCTCGAAAAAGACAGTTTAGAAAAAGAATCGTCCCCGTTTTCCTCTTCCAGAATAAATAATTGATTAGTGTATCTACCAGCTGTATTACAAGTTGCATCAGAGCTCTCTAACAGCAAAATAGGGATCAGCAGCACCAGCAGCAGCAGGAAAAGGACTGATGCCCCAGAGAAGTGCCTGAGCACGACCCATCCCACTGGAGCAGACGATGGGCACAGAAAGGCTTTGGTTTCCTAACTCACCCCAAGGTTACCAAATACACAGCATAATACTAGTTCTGAAAACCAGTAATTACTTTTTTCCCCTTAATCTAAGTTTAAAAGGAGTTTGAAGACAATACTATGTAATTAATTCACCAATTTATATTATGAAAAGATGCCTCCTTGCCTCAGTGAAAATGCAACCATAACCCTGCGCTGAACAGGGACTGCCGGGAAGAGAGCGGATGTCTGTGAAGAGTGTGTCACAATGCAAAAGGTAATTATTTAGTGCTGCGGTTCCCTTTAATGATCTAACATTGAGCAATACTGTTTATATTGAAGAGAGCTTGCACCTTTAATTACCAATTACATATACATCATTTTAGAGCCAAAAGAAAAGGACTGTGAAAAGGGTCCTTTAGAAGTGTGCGCACTATTTCTAGGAAGAATTCCTATTAAGGGGGAGCAGAGTGTCAAAATATTAAAAAAAAACACATACACACAGGGACATACACACACACATATACAGACATGGGAGATGGGACAAAGAGCTGGAAAAGACAACATGAAAACAGGAACTGAACCAAGGGTCGGAAGAAGAAAAGGTTGCAGAGGAGGAAAATGCTCGTTACGAGTTTCACGTAACAATCCTGTAAAGCTTTCAGATTAAAGTCTGTCTCTCAAATTACAAAGGCAGAATTCTGGCATATATATAACAAATAAAAAGAAAAGAACAGGTCTCAACTTTATTATCTTTTTTGATGTGAGGATTTTTTTTTCTTTCCCTGTGATTTGAATTGCGCTCTTCAGAAAACGTAGCAAAAGTGCTGCATTTGATAAGGGTTCTGACCATGCGTCTCTGGAAACATGAAGGAGGTTTTAGCAGCTAAACTGTTGAGAATTCTTTCCTTTCAGCTCTACAGTTCATTTGAATATTAGTTAAATCCACATATGCCTATTCACTTACACTCTCTCACTCTCTCTTTCCAAGGACTCTGCAATGGCACTTTTTTAAAATAACATCTGGTATTCCTTCATATTTTGGCAGTCACCACATTACCGAAAATCAGCTTTTCGTTTTCTTGGTACGCTGAGCCCTCATGATCAGTAGTAATTGGGTTTCAAACTCTAAAAAGGTTTTTTTTACTTGACTCTATTTCTGATTTTAGCTTAATAAATCATCAAGCAGGAAACCAGTCATATACCCAACAATGCAGAAGCTATATTACAATCCCTTTTTCAGGACATGGAAAACAGACATAAAGGAATGAAAAACAAAATACTGAATAGATCTTCAAATGCATTTTATCCATGTCAATTTGCATTTTTTTTAAACTTGGAATTAAAAAAAAAAAAAAAAAAAAAAAGGAAAAGAAAAGAAAAGGCTTCCTATTGACAACTCAATTAAGCCATTAAAAACCTACATTCAAGTAACATTACAGGAGAGATTTAAAACCCACAAAGGAAAAGAGAAAAAAGCCTGGAAGTCCAGCCCATAACGCATCGGGTCACGCCTAGTTAATACAACAGCCAAGATCTTATGTTGTTTAAGGAGTCCTTTAATACCAATAGGGCAATTTAGGCCAGTCTCAATCTAAAGTTCTGACTCCACTTGTGTCTGTGGGTTTCAAATGCGTCGCTTCACATTATTTGAATTTAACTCTGTGGTTTTATTTCTGTTTCTTGGTAGCTGGGTTTGGGGGAAGGAGGGTGTTTCCTCCTGAGTATTTATCTAAAATTATTATTTTATTTTTTTTAAGAAGGAAAAATCAAGCCAAACAAAAAAGGAGAATGGAAAACATCTCCTCTGTCTTACGTGGGAAAAGGTAAAAAAAAAAAAATGCAAACAATCTATTTCCAGCCAGGACTCATGCCCTGGTTCTCCCAGGTGTGTTGAGGTGTGCCCAGCATTTTCGCTGCACCCAGAGACTCCTCAAAACAGCCCTGCACCACCTTCTGAGGAAGCACAGTGAGTCGGGGATGGGTGATCTATGGGGACATCAGTGACACTGCTGTCATTCGATGGCTTCATAAAATTAATGCAGCTGGACAAGCTAAATCATTTTCTTTGCAAGGCATTACACTTGCTGCTGGACAGCTTCAATGCTCTTAGAAGCATCTCAAAGCTCTCTGGCTGCCTACAGTGCAGTGGACAATTTTCCTAATTCCACAAAGGCACTGTCGCAAAACCACCAGCACTCTTCTTTCTGCGTGGTGACATCATTACACCATATGCGCCCCATGCAAACAATACTCTTATGCCCAATATTAAAGCAAATGCACATGCTAAGTACTTTCTGCTTGTCAAATGTCTCAAAATCATGCCCATTAATAGTAGAAAAGTCTGTTACTCAAAATCATCTCAAAGGCCTCAAAAGACAAGACTGTAGACGCTTGTCTGTGGGCTTTGGATGAGGCGGGGTTCTGATACTGGTGATTTATTTTCTTGTGCTTTTATTGCACTGATGAATGAAAGGTGCAAAGGAATCAAAAAGTTGTCCACCTATTCTCTTTCTTATTTTTCCACTCCCACAGTGTCAAAGGGAGGCAGAGAAAGGAGGAAGAGGGAGTACTTTGGCACAGGACTGAAGCGTTGCGCGTTGAACTTCCTTGCCGCCTCCTGTTTCAGCAGCGGGGTCACAAATCGATGCTGGGGGGGTCAGGGAAGAGCTGCAGGTGCTCTGCCTACCCTGCCACTACCTTAGCCCATGCTGAGCCCAGGGTAACCCTCAGGACAAGCTGGGGCTGCCCAAATTGTCACACCCAGACCAGGGAAGCCACTTGCCTGCATGCCCTGGCATGAGGGGCCCGGCCCCACTCCCTGCACACAGCCACCACTGCCTTGGAGGCACAGCCAGGAGCTCAGCCCAGTTCAGGAGTGAGCACAAATAAGTGACTTGCTTGTCAGGGTGTTGCCCAAAGCAGGCCTGAAAACGATGTCCCTTCCATCAACACCCACATGTCACATTTACTGTAACATCAACATACTTAGCGGAAATAGCTCGGATCGCGTGCACTCGAGCTGGGTTATTGCAGCAATCGGTGTTAGGATCCTTGCTGCACAAAGCCCATGGCCACTCAAAGCATGCTGTGCAGCTCCTCGCCCTCGAAGTTTATCAGTAACCTGCTCCCGGTTCCCCCCTGCAGCCGCAAGGTGCGGGGTTTAGTTTGTGCCCTCATGTTGCATCAGCATCGCACTCGGTGGTCCGAGGCACTGCTTGTCTGCCATCCGTTTTTAATTGTTCTGAGGACTGAGCAGCAATTATTGGTACAGTGTTTAATAAATAAATAAATAAATAAATAAGTGTGAGGCAGAGTTGACCAAAAGAGGCAACGTGATGGGGAAGCCCCAGAAACGGACGGGCCGGCAGCTCTGCGCTACTTTTCAAGTGCGTCTCAGGGCGCAATGCAAAGCGCACAAAAGGCGGCTCGAGTTGCGGCGGGTCTGTGCCGTGCCGTGCCGTGCCGTGCCGTGTCGAGCCGTGCCGAGCCGTGCCGAGCCGTGCCGGAGAGCTGTGCCATGCCGGGCAGCCATGCCGTGCCGAGGAGCCGTGCCGTGCCAGAGCGCAGCGCAGCGCGGCGAGGAGTGGCCGGGGGGCACCTGCCCGCGGCAGGCGAGATCCCAGCAGCTTGGGGGAAGGCCATGGGGGGCGTCCCGCAAACCCCGCACGGCGGCGAGGTGCTGGACACCCCCGCAGTGCCCAGCTCGGCCGCCTCCCGCAGAAGTGGCCCCAGGCTCTCGGAAAGCCGCACAAACCCCCGTCCGCACCTGAGACGGAGAAAGTCCGGCCGCGGGCGTAAAGAGCCGGGCAGGACCTCGGGGACTGGGAAAAACAAGGCACGGCAACCTCGCAGAACCCAAACGGAACAAAAGCCAAGAATATCCAAGGATCTGCTTGGATCTCAAGCACTCGTCAGATGTTATTTCACCAGGAACTATGCACAGTGTTAAAGAAGGGAGTGGCGTGTCTCCCCTTAAGTAAACTGTACGTTCATAAAAAAATATTTACTGCTTTTGAGAGCGTAAAATGCATAGGCTCTTCTATAGACTGCAGAAGCTGTAAATCTCCGCAGATAAAATGGAATGTGATGATGGGATATAAAAGCATGCTTTGTTCCCAAGTGAATAGATTTGTTTTATTTAAAACTAAACGACAACCAAGGAGAGAAAGGAGTGCTCGGTGCCACAAAAGCAGAAGGAGCGGTATTTTGGTACAGGCTTTTAACTGGCTTAGAAAAGGAGATTTGAAGCACGGATTCTTACCCAAAGATTTAAAAGGCATGATCAAAATTAAGTAATTAGTTTTGAACGCATATTAAACACACGACAACTCTGTTCTTTTTTATAAATATCGGTCTCAAAAGAGACTGCTCCTCAATTGTGTATGGAACACTGTTGCTCATATACAATTTTCTTAAGCCTTTTTTTTGCTCTCATTGAAGCATATTCATTATAACATTCAGCGAATTTATGGCTTATTCCAGTGGCTTAGTAAAAGGGGTCATAAAAAAGTTAAGTAAACCAGTGTTTTTTTCCTTTCCCTTAAGTTTGGATTCCTTTTTTATACTGTGCTGTCTAGTGCTTAGTCTTTGGAAAGTACCTTGGGCATATCCAGCACACACACAAATTATCAACTGCTCCAGGAAAAAAAAAAAAAAAAAAAAAAAAAGGGAATTTCTTGCACTGAGGCAACTACACAAAAGACTTGCATATGTCAAAAATACAGAACTAAGTCCCTGTGAATGCTGCACCATTAATCAAATCCCCGATCTGGTGTCACTTTTGCCAGTAAAATGATGATATTCTTCTAACCCTCTTCTACTGGCGCGTGCCTGCAACGCATGAAGTGTGTCCCTCTGCTTTAATTTGTTTTCGAATAGCCTGCTTTAGGCATTTTTTATATATTCCTTGAGAAGAAAAAAAAAGGAGGGGGGGGGAAGCTGCTACTTAAAGCTTCAGCAAAGGTCTACAGTATCGAGCAGGCAACAGCTTTTCAGGAGCTAGAGCAGCAGGCAAATTTAACTGATGTTCAGGAGCTGAACACACAACTGCCTTTGAGGCTTGCAGTCGTGGGTGCAGAGGAACGGTGTGCAGCCTGCCCAGATACAATTTAAGAAAGTAAATAAACACAAAAGAGGAAGGTGCTGTAGTAGGAGCAGCTGAATGAATCACACATTTATCAATGTGCACTGTTATTGATGCCTTTTCCCTCCCTCATTAGAAAGACACATATATATAAATCTATCTACAGCCAATGCTGATACTTCACCAAGTGCTTTTACGGCATCACTAACTTTAAAGCAGGCGGTAAGCCCAGCCACCGTTTATTTTTCCACACGCTTTCTCTTGAGGCTACCAAGACCAAATGTTACCGACATCTGCAACGCGGTGCATGGAGCAGCCCTGAAGAAACCGCTGCCCCACTGAACAGCAACCAAGAGGAGGAAATGCTCAGGCAAGGAGGCGAAGAGCCATTTTGGTGCAGTGTGTCTCCACGGAGAGACTTTGCTGATGGGCTTCAGCTTTTGCGAGCGGGACGGGTGGGAGGCAGAGGGAAGAAGGGGAGCGTGTGCGTGCATGTGCGTGTGCGTGCGCCGGGGGCAGAGGCACTAGGGAGAAGGAGAGCAGGGTTCTTGTTCCTCTTAGAAAAAGTTAGTAGTTGTGGAATAGACACGAAGCAGCAATCAGCAAAGTTTGAGGAGTCTGGGGAGGGGAGAAAAGCAAGTTTTCCCTATAGCTGGGGAACGTTTGCCTCACCAGAGGCCGAGGCACCGTGCTCTTCATGTTACAGGTCTGTCAAATGAGCTGGCTGCTGTGTATATGCTTCCAACGAGCTTGATTCAAACACTAAATGAAGTAGAGAAATCATCAGATAAATTGCTGGCCCCCTCTACCCAAGAGTGAAAGGTTTTTTTACAGTTGGCGACAGCCCTGATCTTTCATCTGACCTAATTTATTTCTCTTTCAGGTTAGAAGAAAGCGCGCTTTCCTGTCTTGGGATAACCTTCATCCCCATATTGAGCCCTAAAAATAAAAATACGCTTATGATATGTTAACAATACCACGATTTGATGACTTTCTCATACTGGGTGAAGTAAACCTTCTACCCTGACATCCAGCGATCAAAGCTTCCCATGCGTACGCCGCAAAATTATATGTTTGGGCAAGAAAGCGTCCCGCTAAAGTCCGTCTATGGCGGGCAATCAGACAAGCGGAGAAGAGCACAAGCTCAGTGGAGCAGCCTGCAAGCTGCAACTTCTACATGACATACGTGGATTTGTGTTTATTTCTTCAGGAAAGAAATGCTTATTTTCTTTTGCAGGAGCTGCAGGGTTTTTTGTTATAAGGACCTGAGAGGATCAAAGTACGGTGAACTATCCAACAGCAGATCCTCTCGGCAGGGGCACATGTGGCTTTCTGGCATGTAAGCAACCCCAAATGGTGAGTGCATGTGTCCACCTTATTGCCGCGCACACCTTCTCCCAGGACCCCAGCTCTCTTTCTCTCGGTGTTCACGTCCGCTGAAACAAGCAAGCACATCTACATGGGCTTCCCCCAGACGCACGGAGACTCGCTCGTGTTCAAGTATCATTACCCCGATCGCTATCTGACAACAAATTGAGAATTTAAACACTGTACGCTGGCAATAAAAAGCATTGTTAAAAACTAATTTTAATTAAAAACTCCTGTCCGCCCGAGTCAATTAATCAGCCGCGCTTTAGCTAAAAATAGATCTGCCTCGCTCGCAGCCCCCCTCTCAGCTAGCGCTCTATAGATCTTCGCATGAAAATCGATACTACAACTTTACACTGCAAACATTTTGCAGCGCCGTGAAGTGCCTGAGCTCCGGCTGCTATTTCCCAGGGCTGAGCATCCCGCGCAGCAGCGGCGGCGGCGGGGCCGGCGCCGTCCCCGCATCAGACGGGCTGCGAGCTCCCCCTAGTCGTCAGCAGCCGCCACTTGCGGCCGGGGCACCAGGCAGCCCTGCGAGGCAACTGCGAGCCAGCAAAGTTTATTTTGGAAAGTCTTTTCTATCAACAAACAGCGCGGAGAGCAAAGCGATCGAGATAGGAAACGGGGAAGGGAAGTCGGCGAGCTGTGCGAAGCGTTTGGTTGACCGAAAAGGTTTGCGAGCTCGGCCCGAGGAAGACTTGCCGAGGAGGTGTCAACCGAAGTCGGTAACTGATATCAATAATTTGTACTTGTATGAGCACACACTCCTCTAAGTCATAATTATTGTCATATATGCCACAAGACAACCCTTTGTTCTGCGGAGGAGCATCCATTCTGCACAAGGCAAGGGCTCCAACCGTTCCTGCTTGAAGGTTGTAAAAGCTTTGCGACTTTATTTCTCAATATTTAAATAAGCCTGACAAAATATGCTCTGCATCTGCCGACCAGCGAAAAAATGCAAAATGATTTCTCACCCGCTGTACATCTATTTAAGCCACTGAGCACATCAAGCAAAAAGGACAAAACAATCAGGATCCACAATCTAGTTACTCCGCATCAGTTTTTCAAAAATATTTTTAAACACCTGAAACTATGAAAATATGCCAGTATTTTTTTCATCTTACATGTCAAATATAAATATATCCAAATGAAAAGCAACCTGGAAATCAACCGCACGCAACCTCTTTTTTTTTTTTTTTTTTTCCTGTCCTATTTAAAGCCGACACATGTAATGTCTTTCAAAAACGCGTTAGGCTTTTCTGTGCACAACTGTGCGGGTATTATGAAAAAGTCAGCCATCTCCAAAATAATTTCCTCTCTAAATCTTCAGTCACAGCTTATGTTCTCTTTGCATGAGAGTTAATTACATTGGTGTGGGTTTTTTCTGTGAAAAAAAGTGTATTAATTGCACTGAATCTAAATGCATTTTAAGAGAAGCTCCTTGAAGCAATCTGCAAAACTTTGACATGCAAAAAATCCTAGTGTTTTTCATTATTATTTCTAATGACTACGTACAAATACAAAATGGTATAGGAAATTATTACTCTTCCTAGGGAACCTGTTGACCAGGTATTGAAGAGCCTTCTTGGGAAACCTGGCTCTCCACCTCCAGGTGGAAATCATTGTATGATTTCACTGTGCCTTTCCCTCCCAGCCTTTGCTGCTGCCCTACAGAAACGTTCTTGCTTTGCCGCCTTCTGCAAAACTGCTATCAGTGAGCTTTTCACATGCTCTCATTTTTCGCATTTCCTTCAAATGCAAAATGCAGGGCTAGTCTGAAAGCAGATTTCTCAAGTTAAAAAAAGAAGATCTTAAGCTGGAAAATCAGCAATTTGAATCAAACCAAACTAACGTTTCTTTGCACAGAGCAGCTCTACAGCTCAGTTTCCTCTTTCTCTACCTAATTGCCTCTTTTGCTTTGTCCACCCATTTAAGTGAGCTCAGCTACCAAGTTTGTTCTGTCCACCATCACTGAGGAGAGGTCCAGAGCTGCTCTTTTCTCCCACGTGTGTCTCCCCTTTTTGTGCTGCACATGCATCTATTACAAGGCTGCCTGGGCAAGCCTGGCAAGGACAAACAGGCCACTCAGTTTTGCAGCCTTAAAGACCACTGTGCAAATGAGACACTGAAACTCTGGAGCACGGCTACGTTGCAGCCTCTCTGCTTTTTGTGTTTGTTTGTTTGTCTTACACTCAGGATCTAAACGTTTCTCTGAATACCAAGAGCATGAAACCCAATAAACTCCAGCTGAGCGGTGTCAGAAAACCCTTCTCTTTCTCTCTCTCCTCATCTCTCTCCCTATCTCTCTTTCTTTGCCTGGCACAGACCTCCAATCCATCCTGAGATGCAACTCTCCTGACAGATGCCAAAGAGGGAGAGGGGAAAAAAAAAAAAAAAAAAAAAAAAAAGCCCAAGCTAAACATGACATAAATGCTAGATTTCAGGAAACAGCACCAATTCATCCCGGCTTTGGGGGCTTGGCTTGGGGCTGGGTTTATTTTGTTGCAAGTGTTTTGGTTTCCTATTCCGCTGCCTGCTACTTTCCCAACTCCCCCTCGCAGAGGCCGGTCTGCTGGCTGCTTTGCCCCCACGAATGACACCTTCCCGAGAAGTGCGGGGATGGCAAGCCCCCCTCCTGCACGCCTGCAGCTGAGGCTCAGCGCCTGTGCGCTAAAATGCCTGCACTTCCTGCTCCCCCCAGCCCCAACCCCAGCCCCAGCCGCAGCCCCCCCGGCTCCCATCCCCTCCTCCCCTGGATACCTTCATTTTTTTCTGCCACTGTTCAGTATGCAGCCTGATTTCTCCGCCAGCTTCCTCAGGATGGAGAGATAGATAAATACAAGAGGGGAGGGAGGGAAGCTGCGTACCGCTCTGCTCTCCATTCCTCCCCAGCCTCCCCGCTAAACCCATTGTACACGCAGCTCCTCAGCACCTTTTAATGCTCTCCTGCCTCATTATTTACTTTCAAGTAAAGCGATCGGAAAAGGAGATCAAATTGGAAGAACAAACCTACCTGGCTCTCTCCTCCACCCCACCTCCCCCCCCCCAGCAGAAACAGCAGCAAGAAAAGAAATGTTTCACCCCTTGAAACAAATTCAGACGTGCGCAACAAACCAGATTTTCCGCACACCCCCCTTTCAACACCCCACATCTCCTCACAACTGAGACAGAAAAGAAGTAGGAGAAATTGCACAGGGTGATTTAGAGAGGGTTCAGGTTGTTGATGCGTTTTCTTAAAAAATAAGAAATTGGGGGGGGGGGGGGGGGGGGGAGCACCAAGAAAAAGGGAAACGCGTTTTCTGAACCGGATGATTAAAAACAAAAATGCAATTAATGAAGAGGGAGTGTGTGTGGGGGGAATCCACCTTTTATGGTGATGCAAATCTGGCTCCCAAATAACAATGAATTAAAAACAAACCCCCCAGAAAGAGAGCTGAATACCAGATGCATCTTCATTTGTGTTCCAGTGTTCCACCAGCTGATGGGCTCGGGGGGGGGGGGGGGGGGAAGGGGGGAGGAGGAACGGGTTAAAAAAATAAAGGAGCACAACAAAAAAAAAAAAAAAAAAAAAGAAAGACAGAAAGAGCGAAAGAAATTGAAATTTCGGGACTCGCAACGTTTCCCCAAAACCCTCACCTACGAAAACAAACAAACAAAAAATCTTCCGGGAAGTGGAAAAATTATATAGGTATATATACATCGGTTCGCGAGGAAATCTTACAAACAGAAATTTATCACCGGTAACAAAGAAAGAGAGGAGCTCGCAAGCACCAAATGCTCCTGGCAGATGGCTCCTATTCTTGGCTTTCAGGGGAGGGGAGAGAAGCCGGGGGAATATTTTATTTATTTATTTAAATTCTTTAAAATCGGAACATAAATATTCGGATCCGCCGCGGCTCAGGCTCAGCCCGGGGCTGGCTCCGTGCCGCGCCGCCGCCCCCCCCGCAGCACAGCAACTTGCGGACACGTCGGGGGGGGGGGGGGGGGGTCCGGCCGGCCTCCCCGGTGGGGTGCGGGGCCTCAAACCGGCCTCCGCTCCCCCCAACAACCTCCCCAAGGCTTGCTCTGCTTTCCTAACACCCCCCACCTCGAGCGGGGTCCGATGCTTTCGGGGGGAAATGCAGGACTCCCCCTTCCCCGGTTGTCCCCGCGGCCCAGTGGCGGAGGAGCAGCGGGGAATGCTGGGGGGTCCTCAGCCGAAGCCCCCCCTTCAGCCGTGGAAGAGGCCCCGGGAGCTCAGAGAGGGGTGCCCGGTTTTGGGGAGACCTGCCCCGGCTCTGCCTGCAGCGCCGCCCCGCTCGCCCCTCTGTAGGGTGTAGGGTGGGAGCGGGGAGGAGAGGGGGGATGCTGGGGGGGGGGGGGGGGGGGGGGGGGGGGGGGGGCGGGGGGTCTCCTTTCCTTCCTCCGATTTATCTTTTTTTTTTTCTTTTGGGGGGGGGGAGGGTGGTGATGTGTGTTTGCATTTCACAATGGGAGCTTCGGCAAAGTGCAGCCCCCGCTGCTGCCCCGCCGCCCGGCCCGCGTTTCATGCCCGCTCCGCCGCCTCGGCTCTCCTCTCTGCACCCCCCCTCCGCTCCCCAGCAGGCACCCCCGCCTTCCACCGGCTCCTCTGCACCCCCTGCCCTGCCTCTAGCCCCAGCCGAGCCCGTCGTGCCTCCCCCCGCCTTTTGCAGGACGGGGACCCCCCCTCCACTGCACCTGGGGCTGCATCCTGCCCATCTACCTGCCCCGCACCGGGGGGCTCGGCGCCTGCCTCTCGGCCGGCCCACCGCCTCCATGTGCTTCCATCAAATCCCCCGGCCTCTCCTCTTCCCCCCACACCCCTCCCCGGCCCCGCTGCCCACCTTGATCCTCCCCGAACCCCCCCCCCCCGCATCCCTCGCCACCCCCCCCCCCCACCAGCCCCGGCTGTCACGCCGATGCCAGGCTCCCGGCCAACTTTTCCCAGCGCTCCGCTTTGCAACCCCGGTGCGGGGAGCGAGGAGCGGGGCCGGGGGCGAGCTGCGGAGCCCCTACGGCCCGGTACGGCCCGGCACGGCCCGGCACGGCCCCGTGTCCCCTCGGGGGGAGCCCCCGCCGCCCCCCGCCGGCAGCGCCTTTCCCCCGCTCCGCTCGGCACCGCTCGGCGCTGCCACCCGCCCGCCTCACCTCCGCACCGCTGCAAACGCACGGCAAAACTTCGGGCTTCTCCCCCCCCTCCACCCCAGCCCATCCCCCCTAGCCGCACACCCCCTCCCCTCTTTAATTCCTTCTCCTCTCCCTCTCTCTGAAGTCATTTACTAGCTTTGGTTTCTCCTGGAGCCCCCCCCTATCCCCCCCCCCCCCCCAAGCCCGCTTCCTCCCCTTCCCTAATTTTGCTCCTTGATTTCGGCTCGATCTGGTTCCAAGTTCAAACTTACGTGTGATAATCTCTCTTTGTGACAAGTGCTGCGGGTTTCCCTGCTTGCGACGGGACATTGCCCTGGCATTTACACTGGCATCGCCTGGAGAGCTGCACTGGTCTGGGGGGATGTGTTGGGGGCCGATCCTCCTCCTCTTTTTTTTTCCTCTTTCTTCTTCTTCTTCTTTACCGAGTTCTTCTTCTTTCAAAAAAATAAAAATTAAAAGAAAAAAAAAATAACACCTCCTTTTTGTCGCTGCTGTGGTGCACTGGATGGGATCTCCTCTCAATTAAAAATCATCATCATCAGGAAAAGCTTTCTCGCTCTTTTTTCCTCTCTCTTTCACACACTGTCTTTTCTCCACCGCTTCTGCCACTTGGACTTCCAAATCTCTTCTTGAACTTAGGAGGATATGCACCGCCAGTGACACTTTTCTCTTTCCCTCTTTCCAGAGTGCTTGGCAAATTGGCTAGTGCGCTTTTCACCAGGAGGGTTAAAAAAAAAAAAAAAAAAAAAGAGAGAAAAAAAAAAGAAAAAAAAAAAGGAAAAAAAAAAAAAGAAAAAAAAAGAAAAAGAAAAAAAAAAAAAAGAAAAAAAAAGAAAAAAAAAAGAAAAAAGCAGGAATGTTAAAAAAAAAAAAAAAGTACTTGAATTGGGATTGCCCACACAAAAAAAAAAAAAATGCCAAAAAAAAATGTTTTCAGAGATTGACCCTTGCAGGGTAGATATATAGAGAGATTTTTTTTGAAAAGGGGTAGCCAAAACTGTGTCTCCTCTTTCCCAGCTCAAGTGGCACTGCTTTGCCCTGGTGCTTTTGGATTGCCAGTGCTCCTGCACCACTTTGCACTCTTCCCCCCTCGCCTGGCACTGGGACTGGAAGGAAGGAAGCCCCCAGTGCAGCTGGGCTGGTGCTGGCTATTACTATTATATATTGCAATGTGAAGATGCGGAGTCCTGGTTCTCTGGGAGCGCTCTGTCTCTCTATGGCTGGGGCTGCCTCTGTACAATGGGATAAATTCAAGTTCAAGTGCGGACGTGACGTTTAATCTGCACTAGAGACAAAAAGACCCAGAGAGTAGGAGCACTGGGGGCGACTAGCGGTGGCTTTTTAACATTGTACCCTGCAAGAGAACAAGAAACGCCACTCGCACACACACACACGCACACACACTCGCACACGCGCTCGCACACACTCGCGCACAAACTAAAGCACATGCACGGAGCGGGGAGCAGCTCCGGGCTTTGTGCGCTTGCTGCTTTCTCGCCTAAGCGGAGGGAAAGGGGAAAGGGGGGGAGGGAGAGCAGAAAGCCGCATCCTTCCCGCACGGCCAAACTTCCCCGAGCCCGGGGGGGGCTCGGCCGGGGGCGGCCCGGGGCGGGGGCGGCTGCCGGGGGCCGGCGGCCGAGGGATGGAGGCGCGGAGGGGAGGATGCGGAGAGCCGCCCGGCCCTGCCCGTGCCCGTGCCCCTGCCGGTGCCGGGGGAGCCGGGGCCGGTGCCGGTGCCCCCGCCGTTCCCCATCGCGGTGCGGAGCCGGCAGAAGCCGCGGGCAGGCTCGGACAGCCCGTCCCTCCAGCCGCCGCCGCAGCTCCTCGGCGGCCGGCGCGTTCCCCCTGCGTTTCTTCCCAACAGTTTTTGCACCAACACCAGTGTCTGTGTGGGCTGGGGAGAGGTGTTTTTTTTTTTTTTTCTTCCTTTTTTTTTTTTTTTCCTTTCCTCTCTCTCGCTAAAAGTGTGATGGGAGCGGGACACGCGCGCACACGCTCCGAGCCGCACACGCACACACACACACACTCCGACCTGCTTTCCCACCCCCTTTTCCTTAAAATCCTGGCGGCGAGGATTTCTCTTGGAGGAATTAAAGTCTCGGCCGCGAATCGGGAGACGCCGAGTTCCCAGGGACCGCATCTCGGTGCACTTTTCCTCCTATTTCCCACGCAGGTAAATGCCCACAGCTGCGTGCGCCTCTAACTTGGGAAATTCTTGGGAACCAACTTTTTCCCCTCTACCTCCGCTCTCCCAGCCCAGTTCCTCCGATTATCTTTTTTCTTTTTTTTTTCTATTTTATTTTTTTCTTCCCTCTCCCTCCCCAGACAAGCAAATTGCTCGTGCAAAGAGCTTTCAGCACCACGTCTGGACAGGGCGAGAGGAGCGGGGAGAGGGGGAGGGCTGGGGGCTGCAGGCAGATGGAGCAGAAACCCAAGAAACCCAGCCTCCACCCGGAGCACGCCAGGAGAGCCGCTCTGCAGTCGTGTCGTTTACTTTCTCCGTTAAATGAATATATAATTATTTTTTTTTTTTTTTGGTATGAAATCGCATGAGAGCCTTAGGGGACCAGAATTCATCTCGGTGCCCTTAATCAGCTTTGAGGAAAATTTGGCTAAACAGCCCCGCTCTCGCCTCCTCCAGCAAATCTGCCTTTCCCTATCCCCACCCGCACACCCGCTCACACCTCGCGGTTCGCTGCTGCCAGCCCCCGGCCTCCTCTCCCCTGTCCCTTGTCCCCTGTCCCCAGCCCCCTATCCCCGACGGGGCGCCAGGGCAGCCGGCCCCCCAGTTCCCAGGCCCTTCCGTGGGCTCGACCCCCCCCACACCCCCCGCGCCCCGGCTCAGCCCTCGGCCGCTACCAGCACACGGCAAACCGCAGCGAGCAGCGCTTATAAGCTGCCGAGTGAGGTTTTCGCCGTGGTTTCCCGGGGTCCTGCGTGGAAAAAAAAAAAAAAAAAAAAAAAAAAGAGCAGGGTGAATGAAGGGGGCCTGTAGCCCCAAGCACAGCTGTGCCGGGGGACGATGGTAGCCGAGGCCCCCGGGACACACGGGGGTGACCCCCTCGGGGATGCTTCGGCCGAGCCTGCGGGGCCGGGGGAGCAAAGGGAAGGGGCTCCCCTGCGCTGCCCTCTGCACCCAGGGCTGGGGCTGCCCTCCCCTTGTCCCCCTGTTCCTTAAGGGCGAGGGGATAGTGAGTGCAAGAGGGGAACTGGAGGGGAATTGGGGCGGGGGGGCACTTTTTGCCCTCGGAGGTGCAAAGTCCGGCTCGCAGAGAGCGCAGCCGCTTCTCGGCGAGCCGTAGGGAGCTTATCGGGAAGTTGCTGGGCATCATCTGTTGATTAACCAGTGTCTTCCAGTGGGCTCTCGGAGCGGGAGATAAGGGCCGGCAATGATTGACCAGGGGCTGCCCGGGCCGGGGGGGCCGCCGGAGCCCCCCTCCCGGCCGCAGCGCCTCGCAGGCTGCGGGCAGGGCTGCCGGGGTGAACCTTCCTCCGGCCGCCTCCTCCTCCTTCCTCCGAAAATACATCCCAATAGGGAAGGGGGGAGGGGGGAGGAATAATAAAAAAAAAATCCAGAGTGATTTCTCAGTCTCCTCTTTCCTCCCCTGTCTGGCACTTGTGATCATTAGCACTGAAAGCTGTTAATGTCTTGTCTCACAGCTCCCCCTTTAGTCTCTCTGCTCTCCCTGTCTCGCGTTCAAAGCCAGATCAATAGCAGGCTCTTTCTAACCTTGACCTATCCCTCGACCCGCCTCCATCTGCAGCTGGCCCCGCCGTTGCCTTGTCCCCCCCCGCCGCAGCAGCCCCGCCGAGGGCTCGGGGTCCCCGGGGGCTGCCCCCTGCATCGCCCCCCTTTGTCCTGGGCAGCACGGCCGCGATGGGGAAAGGGCCGGTGTCCCCCTGGCCCCCACCCCTCCACCGGCCTGCAAGGCGGGAGACGAGGCTCCCCATGCCAAAAAATATAATTAAAATTTAAAAATTTTAAAAATTAAAAAATGAAAAGGTAAAGAGGGAACATAACCTGCAAGAAGAGAGCAAGCTCATTGCTCTCTCTAAAGGTGCTGCTTGCTGTTTGTCCCTTGTTTAAATTACAGGGGAAAGTGCTTGCATGCACAAAATATCTTGTATTAGGGTAATCATCTTCTCTGTCTTCATAATATGCCAGGGATTTGAAGAGTTCTCATCTAGAAACACCGTCCTTATCATAGGGGAAAACAAGCTAATACGATGTTAAATATTCCATTTCACCCTACACGCAAGGCATGCTGAGTCAAGAACTCTCAGCACACACATTCTCAGCTTCTGGGTTTCTCTTTCTTTTCATTTTTCAAAATCATGCAATGTCTTTAGCTAAAATTTGGCACGGATGTAGACACATAAATAACAGTGGGATCAGTGTAAAGAGGAAGTCCCGATATCCTCACGGAAGATAAGCTTGTTGTGTCACTTGGACACATTTTGAATGCATTTCCACTTTCTCCCCATTTGCTCAAATAACTTTTCAGTGGAAGAAAAAATGGAGCCGCAGATTCTGTGTGATGTGATTTTAGTTTCTTCCCCATCTTTACTGAGAAAGCTCATGCTAAGTAGATTGTTTTTGATACAAGTCTGGGAGTTGGGAGAGAGAAGAGAGGGAGAGGGAGGAAAAGGAAGGAAGGAAGGAAGGAAGGAAGGAAGGAAGGAAGGAAGGAAGGAAGGAAGGAAGGAAGGAAGGAAGGAAGGAAGGAAGGAAGGAAGGAAGGAAGGAAGGAAGGAAGGAAGGAAGGAAGGAAGGAAGGAAGGAAGGAAGGAAGGAAGGAAGGAAAGAGGTTTGAGACAGTCTTGAGATGAATGAGGCTGCTGACCTCATTCTCTTTGAATCTTTAAATGTTGATGCTTGGGAAAGAAAAGAAGAAGAAAGAAAAGAAAAAAAGAAAAGAAAAAAAAAAAAGAATAAACACAGGGCGTTGATCTGATCGGCTTAGTTAGCCGCTCCACCTTGTGAAAAGACACAGAAGCACAGGATCTAACCAGATCATATTTACATACATATTAATAAAGCTCCCGAGGTGGCAGTTCAGCCTTCACATACAGTGCAAGGATCTCTGCGAGTTCTCATTTTAGACCCATAAAAAAAAGATAAAAAGAGGTCTTTTGGGCTTCCCTGAATATTTTTCTGCAATGGTTTTATATCATTTCTGAAAATTACATAGTTAAGTGGCATCAAATTTCTGGGTGATATAATAACTCAAAATGTGTAATTTTTTTGTATCAAATCACTTTGCAGCCGTAAACAGAGCTTCAGAACCTCAATCAGAGGAATGATTTGGTGTTTTTTTTTCATTTATGGCAAACAGTAAAATTGTTCTTGTTACTTATTCAAATATATATAAATTGCAACATTTATTCACTTGATTTTCTTTTCCATGACACTGGTACGTTTTAGGGTGCAGTGAAATGAAGGCTTAAGAGGATAATGTATTATCCCCTGCTCCATTCCTGAGACATTTTGGAAAGAGGCAAAAGTGATGCAGATTGTACTGTGTTTTCAAGACATTTGGTGTCCCTTCATTTTTGGTGGCTGTCACTTGCTAATGTTTCCAGGAGTGAATTTCAAAAATGAGATTTCCTCAACATTTACATTCTAAGCTTTCCCCAGAGTCCCCTTCTTATTCAATGGACTTGAGTTTTTTGTTTGTTGTTTGTTTGTTCATTCTTACTTTTTTTTCTTCCCTGCAGAATCCTTCATTTTTCCAACTCTTCCCAAGTGGTAAGCATACTGGATAGCTGTCCAAATGTTGGGACCCAGTTTTATTTCCAAACCTTTTTTCACTTAAAACAAGCAAAACAAAAACAAAAACAATGCCTATTTCACTCACATACACACACACCCCAAGAAATGAATCACAGAACCAGCAAGCAAGAAGAAAACCACTGGGTTTTATTTTTGATTTATTTTTGATCAGACAAAATGCGGGATTGGGGCCTGATTTCCTTCTTCAGTTTAAAAAGTACATTTCTAAAGACATAATTTGGTCTGTTTGAGATTCGGACTTTCCAACAGTAGAGAATCAGCTGAGTTCCCATTGTGAAGAGACCCCCAGGGACTACAGGGAGAGTAAGACTTGCCCCTACCTTTGAGGCTCTCTCTGAAAGCCCTGTAATAAATTTCTGTAGCACTTCAATTTGCTCAGAGCCATGTCAGAGTGAGAGGAGGGCGATCAGCACACATCCCACACCAGGCCACCTGCATCTGTGTGTACACAGGCAAAGGTAGAGGGGAACACACCTTCCAGGATCCCAGTACCGGTCAGGCATCCAGTCTGCTGTAACTAAGGATGCCACCGAGGATGCCACTTGGGCATCCACATAATTTGGGGCTTGTCATTGTTATTCACCAAAATAAATAAATAAATAAATAAAATAAAAGAAGATGGGCAAAATCTGCTGTTGCTGGGGAGGCTTTTTTTTTTTAAAAAAAAAAAAAAAAAAAGAAAAAGCTGGCACGAATTCCCTAACGAATTCAGTCCAAGGATTGTTTGTGTCTTTGGAAAGCAAGTGCCATCACTGCTCAATGCAGTAAGCTGAGCTTTGTGAACCAGCACTAGTTAGCACAGGCTTCATTGAAAATAAATAAATAACACTACATCCTCCTAGAAACCAAGGCGTATTTTCCTCCAAAGAAGTACTTTTAAAACTGTCTCCATTATGTAAAAGCATAACATTTCCTCTGTCCAGAGATTCATGCACAACTCAGTTTGTGTGGCAGGGGGGACAAAGGACCCCTCCTCCATACATACTCCTTGGATCTTATACGTCCTGAAATACAGGATCCATACAGCTCTCCTCTGCTTTCAAATGTAAGTGTGTAAGTTTCAACCAATTTCTTCTCTCCCTCTTCTCAGATGATTTTAAGAGGATTTGAAATCTTTGGATTGTTTAAAATAACAAAGGCCTCTAAGCTCTGAATGTGGCAATGAAATCTTCAGCTTGAACTCATGACAGAAACATTCCAGCCTGTCTCTTGTGAATCATGAAAATCTGAATCTGAACATCAGAAAAGAAAGGAACCTCATTCATTCTTGTTCTTTATTCCTCTCTGTTCTTCCTACTTTATTTTATTCAAATAGGGTGTATTCATTGTAACATGAATGGTGGTGGTGCTTGTTTTTGTTGTTATTATCAGTATTGCTATTATTATTTTTATTTTAACTTGGGCAGCTGAACTCAAACAGGGAAATTCATCGGTTTCTGGATTCAGTAGCAGCCTCTGCAGTTTCATTATTCCTGTTGACAATTAGGGAACAGAGAAGTGCAGATGCCTGGCCTGGGAGTGCTTGTGTATTGCACCCAAATTACACATTCTTGTTCACACAGAGTGAAGCAAAGTACTGAATGTGAACGTCATTGCTCGTGTCTCAGGCAACTACTCACCATCTTAATTGAAAATGATCAAATAACAGCATTCCCGTGGACAAACAAGTGCCACCTATCTCTGCAGCTCATCGAGGACTAGCAGAGCTGAAAAGCAGGGCAGGAGCTGCCCTTGGCCATCACACCCTCAGAACAAGACGCCCAGGGCTGGTCTGTGCTTCCTCCCCTCTCAGCTCTTTGGAGGTGGCCTCAGTGGTGATGGCAGGGGCATGATCCTGACATCAGGATCCTGATTGCCACTGTCCCTGTTCTGATTTCGCAGGTCCCCAGACACCTTGACTTTCATTCTGCTTGGGAGCTACAGGTCACCACCAGGACACTGGGTGGGTTGTTCCTCACTCCTCACCTGGCACTTTAAAGTTTAGGATGAACTGGTCCACCTGAGAGCGGGGTGGACCAAAGAGTTGGTGGTACCATACTCAGAGGCCCGCAGAGATGCAAAGCATCTACAGAGCAGCAAATGAAGTCTTTTCTGAGCCAACTGTTCCCACCTGGACCCCACTACAAATTATTGTTTTCAATTACCACCTGTGTACTCTTTCCCATGCAACTTATTGATGTAAAATTACAACAACACTGGTATAAATAAGTATATGCTGCGGTTGTAAAATGGAAGAAATTTTGTTGTAGCAATTATGTTCAGCAAGATGACAAAATAAATTTCCAGTGCTGTGCTTGCAGTAACCCTGGGGAATTTAAACCTCATAATTTCCATTCATTTCAGATAATTTGGAGTAATTTCTATATGTAATAACTTTGTAATGAAAAACACAGCGGTACTGAAGTGATTTCAACTCTTTTTTTTTTTTTTTTCCTATGGTATACATGGCACAAAATAAATAATTTCCTTTTTGTATGTGTTCAGTAATTCTTTCAGCAAAATCATAAACTAATACCAGGACTAAATCTCTGTCCATGAAATGAAAAATAAATTGAGTTAAAGAAAGTGAAAAAGTATGAAAGGCCTTGGATGTTTTATTGTGACTTTATTAAATTGTATCATCTCTATGCTCTATGGTATCCCCAGGGGTTACTGTTCTGGGGAAGGGCAGAGAGCTAGACAGGTACATGTCCCTAGATCAAAAGCAGAGATGGTTGGAGGAAATCCATACAAAAGTGTTTAATTCAACCCTTTAATTTTTGAAAGAGAAACTAGAAATAATAATTAAAAAAAAAAAAAAATGAGAGAGGTGTGGGATAGTAGGACAAAAGGCACAAGTCGCTCTGGGCACTGATTTTCGTTAGTGCTTTTGATGGTAAGTTACTTAGAGACAGTAAACATGTGTAATCACAGAATATGTTCCAATACAAGGGAATAGCATTTAATTAGAGATAAGAAAGAGTACTGTACATCACTGAAGAGCTGTATCTGTGTCCTACTTACCATCACAACACAAGGCTATTATTACACAATGAACATGAAATCCTGTACTCTGCTCTGTGGAAAACGATGATTTCCTTAGGAAAAATAATAATACAATATTGATAATATGATTTTTGCATTTATGTCTCACTTGCATCTCTGGCTGGTTCATAAAGGTGGGCAATGATTGAGGTACTCCTTGTAGTGGTAAGGAAAAGGAGGCATAAAACGTGTTCCTATAACCTTGAGATGTTATACCCAGTCAAGCTGTGGCACAGAAGTGAAAATGTAACATTTTCATTCATCTGCTAAAAATTGATCCCCCAATGGCATTCTGACTTCTCTTTTTCAACAACAGCAATATTAAAAGGTCTATTGTCAGGTATTATGAGTATTGTAATTCCAAGCTGTACCAAGAAAGGGTCAGTTTGAGTAAATTCCCCCCAGTGCTATACGTGGATGGTACTCGAGGTTGCTTCTGTCCCTGTGCACCCTTCCATTTGCAGATGCCCACTGCCTGCACACCCTTGCTGGTTTCTGCAGGGCCAGTGCTGTAAGCCAGACCACTTGAAGATAACATGAAATACAGGAGGACTGAAGATTTTGACAGCCTTCTGGGAACTTTGTCTGGAGGTCAAAGAAAAGCAGAACAGGGATCTCCAAAAGCCATAGTCTGCTCAGAGGGGAGGAAAAGAAAGCCAAGAAGAAATGAGGGATATCTAATGCGATGGCATTAAGATAAATTATTACAAAGTATTTGACTAAAGGTTCGACTTGCCTGTGGCTTGCTGGAGATACTAGCAAGCAGACTCAATGAATTCTACCTGTTTGAGGTCCTTGTACAGCCTCACAGCATCACACATCTCTCCAGAGGAGAGGAAACACCCAGACTCTGATTTTGAAGGGGACACAGCTAGCCACAGAAAAACTCATGCACAAATTCTCAGCCTGGGGCTTACCTCCTACTACAATCAGTGGTCATTAGGTGCATAAATAATTCCTGAGGCTCTGTTGCTGATTTGCTCAAATCAGGATTTACCATACCACAGATGTGTGTGTCCAGAGGCCATGCCCTCCAGCAGATACTTAGGACAATTCACATCTAGAAAGACAACAGGAAATGTAAGGGAGGTGAAAGTCAGCCACAGTACAACAGCACACAGCAGTTGGCACCGAGGTTTTAAAAAATACAGATTCCCATCCCCAACCTTCACACTAAAGAAATGGAAATGGAAACAAAGTTCTAAAAGCTAGAGGCAGGTAGAGGTCAACAGCAACATGCAATGGCAGGGAGCTGAAAAAACTCTGATCCCTTCATCAAAAGCAGCCTCAAAAGCAAGGACCAAAATAGAACCCACTTGTGGTCACAAAGTTGAGGGGCTACATTTGAATAGTGGCTCCGTGCCTCTGTATTTTTGTGTAATGATGTTGCAGCTACTGAGAAGGAGATGTCTGCTGTCATTCTGAGCATCCACACCAAAGGCTAGGAATGTTGTTTGAAATCTATTTTTTAAGCATAACCATATAAATATGCTCATTCTAACTTTTGTGAATTTTCTGATCCCCCTCCAGAATTACAGGTAATTGCATTGCCTTCCACTAAATTGCTCAGAAATTCAATACATGCTTTCCCAAATATAATTTCTTAAGACAGTAAATTAATAGCTGTAAGCAAAGAAAACAAACATCTACCAAAGTACACACCTAAAATCAAAGACCTGTTTCCTCTGAGTCAGGTTAAGACAAACCTTTTCAAATGGCAATGCCCTTGTGTATCAACCATCATTCGAAGCCTTGACCCTTCCTGAGCCTTTCCTGCTGCAGAAGGTGTTTTACACTGAATCTTCAGAGGGACAGAGCATAGGTATTTGTTTTTCTGAGTATATGTAGTTGAGGTCTGCCTCTGAACTGAGATTTTTTTTTTTTAAATCACTGTCTTTTCTGCATTCAAAATTTAATTGAGATATAGAGCTCAAATTATCTATCCAGAAGCAAAAGTATATTGAGAGGGGGAAAGAAGAGAGAGATGAAGACAAAAGCAGGTGTCATTTTAAGTACATGACTAAGTCTTCTTGCATGTTAGATTATTCATGTGTTTGCACAATCAAGGCCTTAGACTAAAGTACACCCAAGACCACATTTGCCTATATGCACAGCGATGAGCACACTACCAGTGTTTTGCCATGTAAATGCCATGTAAAGGAGCACATAGAATTAGAATAAAACAATGCCAACAAAATCCCCCTCACCCCATTGCGCAAATCAAATTCATGATGAGCACGGCCCTGAGGGAGGGAAGCAGCAGTTGGAGGCCTGGCATGCCATGTTAAACTGAATCTCCCTTCTGCTACTCCTCCACCTCTTTCGATTTCCTCCTCCTCGCCATGTGGCATCCTACTCTCCTGCTGCTTGCCTGCTACGCCTCTGCATCCACTCCGTGAAGCACCGTCGTCGGTAGCAGTAGCAGCAGCAGGAGCACAGCTGCCCAGTCTCCTGCCTAATCAGCCCCCACACGTGCTGTCCAGGAAGACCTGCTCATCCCCCTCGCCTCCTGTCCCACAAGCTATCACGCAGCTAATTGGGGGAAGCCAGGCGCCAGCACCACAGCCAGAGTCCTTGGGTGCCTTCTGTGTAGCTGGTGGGTATTCCCCCCACAAAGAACCCCATCATAGCTGTTGTTGCTGCCATGGCTGCACTTTGTTGTGGCAATCTGGAAGGGAATTTCAAACAGTCTCCAGAAGAACCTCCTATTCCTCATACCTCTGCCACACCTTGCTGGATTGTTTAATTGTTCTGTGCCCTTTTTTCAGGATGAAACCTAACAACACATTCCTCAGGGTGGGTTAACCCCATGGTTAACCCGCATGCTGGTCACTCCTGGTGATAGCTGCCACTTTATCACCCTCTCTGCACAGCTTCACTTACTGGTAGTCACTGGCATTGGTGGGTGAACTTTGCTGAGCTCAGGCTGCAAGGGAAGCTAGGGAAGGAACCCACAGGACTTGCAGGACAGAGCGGTGGGCTTCTCCAGACCTCACACAGCACTCGTATCATTCTGAAAATCAAGACGCTTCATATCTCTGAACCTAAGTACAGTGAATCTGTCTGCTGCTGGGCTGGACATTGTCCCTCAGATGACCAACCCACACAAATCATCTTTATAGTTTCAGCATGATACATTCTGCTGATATTTATAAAGGATATAGGACACAGCCACAGTAGGTACCATCGTGCTCTGTTTGCATCAACTTTCCACGGGCAAAACCTGCAAATACTCACACCCCTGAATACCACCCTTCCTCTTGTTTGCAGAGCAACACGCAAACATGCTCTTAAGGCTGGGGCTCTGCAGGCAGCTTGTGTTGGTGGGCAGCCTTGCTGGGCTAGCACTGCTCTTCCCAATGCATGGCTGTACAGCCCCAGTAGAGGCAGGGTTTTGCCCAGTACTGTGCTGCATTATGAGACCTTGCAACTCAGCTTAGTAATAGGTTGGGGATCTCATTATTTCATAATGCAAAACTGCCCTAAAAGCTGTAGGCACAGCCTCGCTGCTGTTTCATTGCTGCCACCTTCAGATTTTATTAAGATTTGGGCTTTTTTTTCTTTTTTTTTCTTTTTTTTTTTTCATGAAAAAACTTCACATCTAAAAAAAGAGATTTTCCTAACTCCAGAGGAAAAAAATATTTAAATGTGCCAAAAGCCCAAACTGTGCCAACCAAGAGGCTCAGCATTCCAGAGAAAAAAGGACACTTCACTAAACATGATAAAAGGAACTAAAACAGTAAATGCTTCTTCAGTCACATGCACAGAGCTTTAGGCTTACCTCACCAGTCCTGAGTGTTTGTGGTTGCCATCTTTGTCTTCTTTATCAGCCTGGGCTTCATGTGATTTCAAGAATATTAACCCTGAAGCCATTCTGCAGCTGGCCAGCAGGCACTGGGACAGAAACATGAAGAGTGAGAGGTCTTTGGCTGACCAGAAACCATCTTCTGGGCTACAGCAAGGAAGAGCACAGTAAAAAAGCTGCAGTAGAACCCTGAAAACTCACCTGAGAGGTGAAGGCACAACCTTGCTCGCCTCAACTGGCAGAGCTGGGTGGGTGAGCATCAGTATCGTGCAGCTGGAAAGCACCCAGAGGTCCAAAGCTGGCCTCACACACTGTGGTGTTGACCTGGCTTTGGGTTCTCCACCCACCTGCACTGGGGGCTTCCGAGCAGTGTCTGCTGCTCCCCAGTGGAGCATATGGGTGCTCGTGTGTTGCTCAGACCTAACTGTCCATCAGCACTGGCACATTCGCTCTACAATTATCTTTAAGGAGGCTATAGCAAGATGGGGATCAGTTTCTTCTCCCAAGTACCAAGGAATAGAACAAGAGGGAATGGCCTCAATTTGAGCCAAGGGAGGTTTGGGTTGAATATTAGGAAAAAAATCCTCATTAAAAGGGTTGTGAAGTATTGGAAAAGGCTGCCCAGGGAAGTGGTTGAGTCACCATCCCTAGAGGTCTTCAAAATACATGTAGAGGTGGTGTTTAGTGACATGGCTTATTGCTGGAATTGGCAGTGGTAGGTTAAAGGTTGGACCAGATGATTTTATAAGTCTTTTCCAACCCAAATGACTCTATGATTCTGTTATTCCTGTATGCTCAGGGTCTTATTTTTTTTCTGGTGAGTGTGGTAAAATGTTTGGATGTCTCAAGGAAGCCCATACATGTAGACATTTGGAATATCTGGTATTCAAATCACATGTTTCTAGGGCATGTGTGTAGAAACCTTTCAACTTTCTGAGATCTTCCCATTCCTCCCAAGTACCATGGATCAGTCAGTTTGAAGGCTAGAGGTCACTTGGCATAATATGGGCAGCAGAACCTGACCCAGGCATTGTGCAACCAAATGCATGGCTCCCACTTGAATTTTAGAAAGTCATCCAGTCTCAACTTACGGATAAGTCCATCACAACACTAAGTAAATTGTTTCAATAATCTATTGCTTCCTTAAAACAAATGTACCTCATTGCTAACCTGAACTTTCCCAGCTCCAATTTTCAACTGGCTGCTTTCACTAACTGCTCTGTGCTAGGATAAAGAACTGTCTCCTTTTCTCAACACAGAATTTTCTGATCAGAAAATTTCCAAACTTTCTCACTAACAAATCTGTTGTGGTCCCTCGATAAAAGGTGCAGAAGGCAGAATTCAAATCACCTCCCTACCTCTTCTATAAACTTTTTCCAGCATTCACAAAATCACACATGACTTCCTTCAAAGTGCTAAAAAGAAACAAAACTGATATTCTCACCTTGTTAGCAGAGCCAAAGCAATCATTCAACAGGAACCAGAATAGATGTATTGTGCATAGCAGTCCCAGACAGCTTGCTTTATTTGTTTAAAGGGTCCAGTGAAGGACTTTCAAAACCCAGTTTAGAGACAGAGCTGTGCTGGAACTAGTCTGCATTAAAGGTGGATTTACAGAGGAGGATAAAAAAATCAATCCTCATCCTCCCTAATTAGCTCTAATCAGTGAGAGGTATTCCTGCCACAGGATGAGGGAAATGCCACCTGCCTGCAGAGCCCCCATATCTGTATCACCACTGCCTCACGTCCCACCTACACAATCGGTTGGCTTCACTGTGATTACCCTTGTCCTCCCTCTCCTTGGGTTATTTTCTGCACTTTGCTTCAAAAGAAAAGATGACAGGTACTTTTCTGTTTCCATTGAAGCAGATATCAACCAGCATCTTCTGCCCTTTGAAGACTCTACTGAGGGGTTAAGTCAATGTTTATGGGACATATATACCGTCCCTGGAGGTATTTAAGAAACGTGTGGACATGGTGCTAGGAGACGTGGTTTAGTGATGGGACTTGGTAGGTTAAGTTGATCCTTTTGAAGATCTTTTTTAACCTAGATGATTCTGTGATCCTAAAGTCTTCCTAGCCTGACCATGAGGCTGGGACTCATGAGAGGCAGGTGAACGTAGTGATAAACATTGTCAGCATCAGTGTAGGCACCCGTCTTTTCTTAGATTCTAGGTTAAATATTACTTAGAGCAGAATGTAGCAACTGTCCTCAGTCAAATAAAGTCATTAAATACCGTTGTTTTTTTTTTTTTTTATCTGCAGCTGTTGCATGGATTTTATCTTAATTCATCTTTCAAAAATATGTATTTACAAAATAAATACACATTTAAGTATATGTTTTATGTTTTACCTAGCACGCATTAGAATAGAAAAACATATGATCAACAAGACCATGCTTTAAAGTTAGATTATCTGTGCTTTCTTATATTTATTGAAATGAATGTCCTATTTAAAATCTCTGCCTGTTGCTGTTCTGTTATTTCTCAAAGTATTCTACATAATATTGAACACAAGTCAGTTAAGTTATTTTGATAGTGAGAGGCAAAATTTACGTAGATAAAGTTTTGTTACTCGTTCTTTATAAAAAAAAAAAAAAGGCACAGCTGATTCCTCTGAAATTTCAGCTGTCAGGAAGTGATGATTATTGTGTAAGTTATCTTTCTTTTATTGATAGTCCTAGTAAGTCGGTTACTTTGAAATATCTAAATACCTGCACAGAATGATACAGATATTTATATAAACTGGTGCCAAACAAAGAAGCAGTTGGTCCTACTGTGATTTCACCTGAGCTGGTTTAGGTGGCACTGCTTCAGGTGTAGGATGGCACAAATGGCTTTAGAATTCGACCCCATCATCTGCAAGGAGACTTGTGAAAGCGTGTGGCAACATGCCAGGCTCTTGGCACAGCATGCGAACCACAACTTTAGACATCCATTACAAATACAAGCTAAAGAAATAATTTGTAATGATTATATAAGTTAGCAGTATTAGATCCATTGTGAAATATATAGTGTGCTTTCTAAAACAGCAACACATAGGCTGTGGGCCTGATTCATCTCTGCCTGGTACCTTGTGTAGGCATTCACACTTGTCCAAAAATGCCTGCACAAAGCTACCAGGACAGTTTAGAGAATTTTCTCCTTCGCTTACCATTTATACAAGATGTACAGCAACATACAGTCAGGAGGTCTCTGATCACAATGCAGAAAGTGTCTGGGCCAGATTTGCTGGGCGATGTTATCTTTTGCGACGTGGCAGAGGGAACAGAGCTGTGCCCTTTAGTCCTGTTCGAAGCCTGGACGTGGCCCATGGGGAATGTCATCTCCTCCTACAAGCTGAGGGTACTGAGGGTTTGTACTGTGATCAGAGGAAGGCCGTGCACTGCCCCAGTGCTCTGTGCTGGGTGGTGATCTTGAATGTCAACCATCATAAAGTCTGAGCGATAACATCTCTTGTTTCATGGATTTATTATCAACAGCCTGCCTTGCCCATTGACCTCAAGATGGTTTTATTGTACATCACCACGACATGGTCACATTTCTCCAGGTGAAAATTGCAGCTTATCGCTTCTCCCAACGACATTGGGGCTGGCTTCACAGCCCAGCTGGCTCTGACCTGGCTGCCAAGGCAGGGGCAGGGCAGGTGCCGGAGGCTGCTGGCCAAGCTGTGCTGGCGGCGGCCTTGGGCCTTCCTCCTGCTGCTGGAGCCATGCTACAGAGACACAAAGGCATCCTGCTTCTTAATGCTCTGGCAGCTGTAGGATTGAGTTAAAAGTTTTGTTTCTCCACCTTTGTTGTATGTTTGCCCTCTCCAGGCATTTTTCTTGCAGCTGTTCTTGTTTCACTACTGAGCACCTACTCTTGCCTCTGCTGCCTCCATTATCAGGAGGCTGTTCCCTACCACTTGCTGCCTTCTTTTGCTGTATTGGTTTGTCCTTTTCCCAGCACAGCTAGCTGTTCCCTCACTAATTGTAAGTGTTTGCTAGGGCTATACCTCCTCTTTTTATACTTTCCAGCAAGAGGGACTTAGTGTCCTACAGATATCTTGGCTCCATCTGGGGAATATTCAACATCTCCAAAGCCTCAACTTTTGCAGCTCTGTAATGCGGGAATCTAGCTCAGCTCCTGCTTCTTGGGGTGGGATAAAAAATGCAATGTTTCACCAGAGTCTCATTCTGTCTTCTGGCTTGCAATCCTAATCAAACATCTTTATCAGCTATTCCAGTGTTTCAGGTATTATTCCTGCCAACAGCATCTCACTTGTGTCTTGTCCTTCAATTCCCAGTGAGACAGTAAAAATCTTTACCTTCATTTTCTCATCTTTATCTCCCATGGTCAGCTCTGTACACAAACTTAGTTCTAGCTTCTCTGCTACTACAAGGAGTTTTTGTTTTGTTTTGTTTTGTTTTGTTTTGTCTCTCTTCTCATGATATAAACTTGCTCTTCCTTGCTTGCTATGGGTCTCACTGCCTGACTGCCTGGGTCTCACTGCAACACATGCTGGGTTATCCCAGGAGAGTACTGTACTGCTTTTAGGAGTGGCTCTCTGTTAACACAATGTCTTGTTTTATGCTGATATGCTACGGACACTGACTTCCTGGTGCCAATAAACTCCTATCCTGCAAGCCATGTCTCCCTGCCATGTTCCCAGGAGGGGGATGGAAGTGTCTGGTGAGGCACCATCTGATGCCAGCAGTGGTGGGGTGGGACCTGCAGAGACAGCAACTCCGTTGCTCTTTCATTCTCTGCTTGGACACAATGATGAGTCAGGGTCTCTTCCAGGCAGAAGGAGAAAATTGGCCAGACGAGGTGGGACTGCTCAGATGCAATGAGCAGGGCTTGTCCCATCATACACACACACACCTGCAGAGCCTGAACTCTGTCACGCTTGGAGATAAGATGCACTCTGGGGTACAATTCATCTTAGTCTAAAATGCATCTGAAGAAATGCTCCCCCCCAAAATGCTTCTTTTCCTCCTTCCTTCATAAAAGGAGCAGAATATCTCCAAAATGGAGATAGCAAGAGGTGAGAATTTGGGGAAAGAAAAAAAAAATGTCTAAAGAAATGGCCAATGGGAAAATATGGATTTTGCTTTGTTTTGCTAGGAGAAGGATAATAATTCCTTCTTCTTTTGTACTCAAAAAAAAAAGGACAAAACTATTTTTGCTGTTTTCTGAAAATATTCAGGGTCCAACTCTTCCCTGCTGCAGCCTTTGATGTAGCTGCTATCTCCCTGACTCAGTGCAGATATCCCAGAGTAAGACCAGCAATAAAATAGAGAACCAGGCCATATATTTTTTCAAAAAATAGATGAAAAAGATGAATGAAAGCATGTATCTGGAGTAATGAGTATATGATACTGTATAAGAGAATGCATAGAAGAAAATTCTGAAAAATCAATGTGCATACATTGTAACCCTATACCCTGCAGTTGATCTAACTTAAATGGTAGCACGAAGCTGGATTATCTGCCTCATAAGTGCTACCATTTAAGTTAGATCAATGCTGGGTCTGGTTACATGTATGCACCTGATTTTTCAGTACTTTTCTTTTATGATTCTTTTATACATATATATATATATATATATATAATTTTCTCTCAGTGAATGCAATGCTGATGAAAGCTCTCAATTTGAAATCTCTGGAAACTGAAGTCATCTGGCTCTCCCTAGAGCAGCCTCAAATGTGGCATCAAGATGTCCCTGGGGTGTTTCCAGGATACGCCTGAGAGTAACTTCATTTTGGTGCCCTCTGGCCTATTGGTCAGTCTGACAAAGACATTCACATGAGTGCAAACTGCAGGTCATGTCCATACCCCAAAGGTTTCCTCACTCAGACTAAAAGGCCACAGAGCACATTCCTCACTGTTCATGTAAGCTTAGGTCTTTATTGCTATCTGAATTTTTTTGATGAACACAATAATGAAGTGGAAATTCACTTTGATTGCATACCCACAAGTTTTTATTCATTTTCCACAAACATTTATAGAGGAAATATTTTTGTTTCCTTCTTCCAAGAACATTCCCAGAAAGTGAAAGCCTTGCAGCATCTACCAAGAAAGCTGCAATCGGATCCAGAGAAGCAATTAAGCACATGATTAAGATGATAAACTATCCCACTGGCTGAAGTGCTCTGCTAGAACCAGAACACCTTCTACAGTCCTGATTTTTCATTTTGTATTTATAAATCATCAGAGTAATGGAGGGCAAGGCAGTGGCACAGGGTAGGCTTACACCACAAGTGTAGAAACATCTCACCCATGCAGCTAACCCCAGAACTACCTCGCTGGAGCTTTGGAGTACATTTGTGCTGTACATCACCTCCAGATCTAAACTCTCACATCCACCTAACGCTGCCCCATCTGGGCCTCCAGCTGCAGTCAGCGATCTTTGCCCAGACACCTCTGCATGGCACAGATCCCATGCACGTGCCCACAAGCTTCCTACAACACCAGGACTTTCCAGGGGGTTTCCTATACCAGGTTTTCCTTCCCCTGAGGGAGATCAGCACCAATTGTTTGGGAAAATATTCGTGTGTCCAGGCCCCTACAGCTCAGGCACGGCCACAGCAACGTTTCAGAGCAGCTTCGATGGAGTCAGCGGTGCCAAAGCCCTGCAGGAAATCTGCACTACGTGGAGCAAAAACAGTTCAGGACACCCTGAGAAGCCTTAAAGCAATATGACATTTTGTCAAATTTAATTCAATTCCACATATTTTGCCAGCTCTTTCCAAACTTCGTTGTCCTACGAATTTGGCACCTCTTCCTTGTCTACCCTTACAAAACAGGATCAGCTTTCAAAGAGAAATGTGCCCAAGCAAAATCTGCATCTTCCTTGCCAGCAATTATGGGAACATTTTCCATCTCCTTTGCCTTTCTCTAGGAGTCTTCTCCCTCTCTTTTGGAATAGCCTTTTAGGACATTCAGTCCTTCACCCCAGTCTTCTCCAGGACTCTCTACATAAGGAATTTCCTGAACATTCTTTTTTAGAAGCTGAATCTCCTTTCAGAAAATGACCACAGTTTGGAAAAGGAGTTTTCACTTGCTGCTGTGATAAAATATCCTTCATCCACAACAGTGGTGAAAAGGTAGCATCTCTTATGAGGGTAAAAGAACCAAATAACTCTCTTACAGTTCAACAACTGAAGGAGCAGTGGGCTATATAAGTGAGCCCTCACAGGTGCATTCATACCTTGCCACCTGCTGAAGACAATCTGAACTAGCAAAGTTGTATTGCCTAAATTCAGAACTGCTGAGAGTTAAAGGAGATTTTACTCTGGCTCATGTTGCCTGTGTGTTTGTCCTGAGAAGCTGAGAACTAGGACCACTGTTGTCACAGTATAACAGCAACTCTGAAGATTCAGTGAGCCAATACTCTTGCAATAGCTTGCATTTTTAGTGTTTTTCATTGCAGAGGGTTTTTCTTTTGTGTGTTGTTTTTTTTTTTTTTTTCACATCTCATCAGTGAAGGGATTAGGTGGGGTGAGGGGAGAGATAACTATCCAAGCAAGTAAGAATAATCTACTGTGAGTCATCACTTGTCTTAACAGACCAGTCCTGAGAGCAAAGAGTGCTACAGAAATGTCTATTTTAGTAAAAAAAAAAAAAAAAAAAAAAAAAAAAAAAAGTTTGGAGAAGTGAACATTTCTGCACAGATTGTCACTACTTTGTGAATACTCACTGAAAAAGCCATGAATCTGGTACAGCTCTACAGCAGACAACTTTGGAGGAAAGCTTTTTCTCCGGCCGTGAATTATGCACAGATAATTATACTGTTCTTTTTTGGCAGCCCACTCTGTGGTTCCCATCTTGGCACATCGTCTTCTGTTCCAAGTCGTACACCCATTAGCTCAAGCCTGAGAGCCCTTCCCCAGGTCACACGCACAACACCCTCTGAAGGAGTGGAACCATGATGACAATTTGTCAGATATGATAACTAGCAAATTAGTGCCTCGCGTCGCCGTCAATGTTTGGGGTTTCTGATACAGTGCATGTAGAGCTATTCATTAGGCATGTTTGACAGAGGGTGGGAGTGGAGAGGTTGTTTTGTCTTCCTTCACTTTTAATTCTGACAATTGCAAATGCGCTGCAGGCTCCTCAGCTCAAACACTCATTGCACTATCCTGGCTAAATCCTAGTGAGGAGAAGAAATGAGCTCTCTTGGGTGACCACTCCAGTGTGTAGGAGTGAAGCATCCTTTTCATATTCTGTCAGCGCTACAGTAAAAGCAAAAATCTTTCAAAACATCCTTCATGTATATATTCAGATTTCTCATACTTTTATTCCACTTTAGGAACATAAGATCATTGGAGACGTCCTGGTTCTAACAAGTATTGTGGAAATACATTGTCAAAGCCTTTTAAAACGTTCCCTTAGATACCTCATCTTAAGAGGCAGCTGAGCTCTCAGCAGCTGTGAGGTACCCTAGTTAGCTACCACTGCTACAATTTGTTGCAGCTCAGCCTCCTGGAATAATTCCTGTCAATGAATCATTATGGATTAGGCCATACTTAAAAGGTTAATTTATATACAACTGCTGGAGCTTGTATTGACCCTTCTTACACTGGTCTAAGGCACTGAATGTTTTATTGCCTCTCTGTATAAACAAAAGTTCCAGATAACTGCATATCCTTGACAAGATGTTCTTAACTCTTTCAGTGATGGGCAGTCTTTCTGAGGCAGCCCTGCTCATGAGGATGCCAGGAGCAGTGCTCTAGGGACATATCCATACCAGGTTTGGGGCTCCTCTCTGCTTGCAAAGACTGTCTCATTACATCACAGCAATGCCAAAGCGGATTTTGCAGTTATGCATCCCTGATAAAAACATAAGAAAGAAAAGATGTGCAGGCAGAAAGAAAATCTTTCGTTAGATGAAATGATGTGATTTAAGGGATATGCTTTTGCTTCTGCCTGGAGGAAGGAGTTATGTGCCTGGAAGGCTGACCATTTCTTTCCAAGATTATCACCTTCCTAATAAAAATGTGATTCTTCCTTACAAACATCATGTCACCTGGTGCATGGCTTAATCATTGCACAAGTAGGTATTAGAGTGTTATCCATGAATAAAGTTAACATATGTCTTCGTCGTTTCTCCACACCATAGCCACACACAGTGTTCAGGTACCCGAGGTACACTTTGATCCCCCATCATCTGTGGTGCTAGTATGGCTTGGGAAAACAGTAAAAACACACCGCAATAAAAGCTCAACAGTGGTTTAAATGTCTGCAGTTGCTCTGTGCGGTAGAAACTGTGTTTGCAATCCTTCACGGCCCAACCATATGTTATGGGAACACAGGCTGATCTCAGCCATCTTCTCTGCGTGTCGGCAGCCGCTGTGCTGCAACCTGACCCTCCCCGCAGGAAGGCCTGGTGGTGCGCCCAGGGTTTCCACCAGCCTAAAACCACTGTGGTACAAAAAGCAGATGAGAGACTCCCTGAGCTACACTCACCGTGGGACAAAAGTGCAGTATTTCAGGTTTCCAGATGCTCAGATGCCTCCTGGAATATGCAACCATATCCCGGCTGGAGTGCACCTGGTTGTAGCAGCTGTATCACAGCACTTTGTGCTACACAGATGAGGACTCTGGCACATCATGTGCCTCACACCCCACCTGATTTCGTTGTATGTGTAATGCCCATCCACCATACATGTTCTCATCCATCTGTTGCTCAGGTATCCACTACCAATATGTGAAGCCATGCTCCTCGCTGCTGCTCCTCTTCCCAAGGTTGGAGAGGGAAGGACAGTATGCAATTCCTACACCTTTCAAAATGGAGATCTAGCCCTTCTGGAGCTGTTTCAGACCATGTTTCCCAGATATGTCTTCCATCATCTCTTCCTTCTGACATTAGCCTCGATTACAGATATGATATACAAATTTTTTTCAGGTTAATATATTTCTGATGGCACAAGGCCACCACCCACTCTTTCCAAAGTTGTGCCAGCCATCACAGTGTCAGGATACAGTGAACCTTGTTGCTGCCATGGAATGTGTGGCTATAGCTGGGTAGTGATGTCCCCAAATTCCTGTGAGACATGTCTCAGGGCTAATCAGAGGAACTTGTAAACCAGTCTGTATCCATCTCAGTGCACCCGGGCACTACCACAACAGACAGCCCTGTTTTCTGGGGTGTCAGAAAATGTACACGGCCATCTGTATGAGTGCAGCTCAGAAGTAAGACCAAAATACTCTTAACAGACAACACCTTGGTCTGGTCAGCTTAAACCAAGCTACCTTATCAGTACTCATAAACCCTACCCTCACATATCTAACAGTAGCCTTGCCTTCACTCAAGACAGTAGAGCATTGTTCTCATCCAGATATGCAGGATATAAGCAAGACCTGTCTCCCCTTCCCACATACCCAGAAAACACAAGCGTACAGGGCCCTGCTGTAAAATATAAACACCATCCCTCACACAGAAGATTGAGGACCTATCCTATTTCCCCCATGAACACAGTGAAGATATAGAAAAGATGGAGGCTTGCTTTCCTCTTACCATACTGCCTGAGCTCAAGGGTAGGTCTGCCTGGAGAAAGGCCCAATCCACCATGCTTTGTTCTCAGCAGTAAGTAAGATGTCTCTTGCATAAGCCCTTCCACTTGCAGTAGATACTAAAATATTTATTTGTCCAGAGACTTGGACCTCTCTCTTCCTTATTCCACATTACTCTGCTAATTTCTGGCAGTAGATTCAGTCTCTCTCCCCCTCACATGTGGGCAAGTTCTCTCTTCCTCGGGTTCAATGAATATTTTCTTTTTTCCTTTTTCTTTTTCTTTTTTATTTTTTTTCACATAAAGTAAACTAACTGGAAGACCAGAGTATCTGATTACCTTGGGACAAAGTATGAGGTGATGTGCACCAGGCAGGTAAAGAGCTTAAAAGATTGTCTCCACATCCTATTTCAAATGGTGCAGTTTCTATTGAGTACAATAGGATTCCTGTATGTCTTTGCAGTTTTCTTGAGCCCAAATTCAGTCTAAATCTAAATAGTTTCAAACGTAACTGTGGTTTTCTAAAGGGACTTCTCTCTAATGTAAAGCTTACTACTCTGATGGAACTGGTCACATTTGGCTAACATCCTTTTTTTTTTTTTTTCCTTAAAAATGGCATGGAGTTTCCAGATGATGAAAGTCCAAAACCACAACGACCTCCTTATCTCTCTTGGCTTACATGATGTGTCTCTTCAAAACAGATTTCTAGCAGAATTTTTATTCTGATACTGACCTCTTTCTGGGGAGATATATATATGTGTATATACATGTATATATATATATATTTATACATGTATATATATATATATTTTTTTTTCGTCTGAGAATTTCTGTCATTTGAATTATTGAGTCCAAGGTTAGCACAAGAAGAGGCTCTCAAAGACCTTTCTGAATTTGGTCTACGTTAGTGGACTTGAAAATAAACAAAAATCTCAACTCTGTCAGGAATGCTGTGCTCTCCTTCACACCCAATAATCTTAGAAAGTGTCATGGGACCACTTGCATGAGTAGACAATTACAAATGCAAACATCATCCCTTAGAAGATCTTTCAAACTTCAGGAGAGGACAACTCTAACCCTTTATCTCCCTTCCCCCCCAAATCTGCCATTGTAACTACCTTGAAAGTTATCTGTACCTAGAATGCTACTGAGAGCATTTTTCCAACATTGCAAAAAAATTGTCATGACAACATATTATTAATAACTAGACCTGCTGCTGTTCTTCCTCTGTGGCACCAAAATGCTAGAAACTACTTAAAGCAGGAAAGATAATAATCTGTTTAATAAACATGTTTGATTGTGGAAGACAGTGCTTCTAAAGCCTTTCTAGTTGAAGAATCACCTAATCTGTTTTTAAAAAGAAAGA